>NW_004524658.1:9926645-9931070 GCF_000260255.1 Octodon degus | reverse complement strand
TGCTGGGGGATTGAACCGCGGTCCCTGATGCTTTTGCTAAGCTTGTTCTAAGTAGGTGCTTTAGACCACTGAGCCATCTCTCCAGCCCCTCTTCTGTAACATTTTAACTATCTGTCTCAAGTTACTTTTCTTCCATTGCTGGGACAAAAGCCCAACACCTAAAATTAGGAAAGGAAAGGTTTATTTAGCTCACATTTAGTGGAGGTTTCAGTCCATACTTAGCTGGCTCCAACGCAGAGTGGCACATGGCAGAGAGCAGACCTTCATGGCAGTAGAAAACAGCAAAGAGCCAAGGGAAGAGCAGCAGCTGTGGCAGCTAGCAGGCCTCTCTCCTCTCCTTATATTTGTATACAGATTATCTGCCCCAGGGCGGGTGTAGCATTCTTACCCATAATCCTAGTATTGGACCAAAAATTAATCATCAACTCTAGAAGCTGCCTATGACAGCATGAGGCTTTGAGGGGACAACTAGACACAGACCATAACTCTATCTATCTATCTATCTATCTATCTATCTATGTATCTATCTATCATCTATCTATCTATCATCTATCTATCTATCTATCTATCTATCTATCTATCTACCATCTATTTATTTAGTTTCTTTATCCATTTATCTATTGGTGGATATTTAGGCTGTGTCTATTTCTTAGCTACTATGAATAGTGTTGCAATAAACATGGGAGTAGAGTTATCTCTCAAATGTAATGGTTTCATTTCCTTTGGATGTATACTCCATAGTGGAATTGATGGTTTTTTTTTTTATTTAAAAAAGCAGTTGTAGAATTTATTGGAAAAAGTAAAAGTGAAGAGTGGGAATGAAACGGGCTCTACAGAGTGATCTTGGTCTGAGTAGATAGAAAAACTGGGTAAAAGCAAAGATAAATATACACACTGAGTCTGGAAAATATAACTTAGGCTGCTGTGGAAAGTTATGCCAGGCTGCATGGTCTCTTATAATTCTACTTGTAGTATTTTGAGAAGTCTTCACATGTTTTCATTGGGGGCTGTTAGAAAGCTTCATTCAGGCATTAATTTGTAGGAAAAGAAAACAGAAATAAAAGACATTAAGGCACATATGGCTACAGACTTGGCCAACAAATGAATATGTAGAAACCAAGACTATGTTTTATCTAATTTCTATTAGATCAACACTAAAATCAATTGAATGAAACACTGGATTTTATTGGCTTTCTAAACTGCATATATATATATATATATATGTATGTATATATGAAATCCGATGTAATCAGCACTCAATTTAAAAAATAATTTAAGAATCAGTTAAAAGCATAAGTTCCATCGGTGACATTTTATTCCTACTCTAATACAAGGTTAATCATATAGTATAGTTAGTATTTTTTAGTTTTGCATTTGAATTTATAGTAGATAAGTAGGTTCATTAATCAAATGTATTTCTTTTCATATTTTAAGATTTCATATAAAGATGTTAAAACAGCATATTATTTTTGTTTTGCTTCTCCACTTAAATTTTGAGATTCAACTACATTAACATTTAGTCTTTCATTCTTTTTGCCTTGATGTAGAGTTCTCTTTTTTAATAATTTTATTGAGAAAGAAATAGCAATGAGGCAGTTTCAAAACTGATTAGTAGGACAGTTTCAATGATTAATACATTGCATATTGTTGTCTTCTTAGTGGTTATTCATAGTACATGATATAGACATGATATCCTGTCCACAAACACTGTTAGAACAAATATTTCTATTCACTGAATTAAGAGAAAGTAGCTGTATATTTATTCTATTTTGCATATACAGATACAAAATGGTCCTTCACTTGTATCCCCATTTTTTTGTTTAGTTTTGTCAGAGAAGGGTACTCCATTGTCATTTAAATGTTGCAGAAGCGTGAATTCAGCAAAATATTTCACTATGGTTCAGTAGTCCATAATAGTATTGGGTTATCCATAGGAATGGCAATATCAGAAGTTGTTGACTTGAGCCTTTTACAGCTCAGCATATTAATATGGCTTTACTTTTTATATTTCATTTTTATGTTTTTCTGCTGGATGATTAAGACCAAGATAAAATAACACCTATAGAACAAGAAATGTAACTTCTGTATCTGACAAGGTCAGTCAAATCCCCTCAGGATTTATCCTAAAACCCTGTGCTGCAGTTTGTAGATCCTTTGTCAGTGTCAACCATGTGGATGAATCACAGCCATTGCTTGAACAATTTGCTCTCTGTGAAAGCCTGAGAGAATGTTTTCTCTCCATGTGATTCTCCTTTAGGCACAGTCTATGGATGTGGAAATTTCTTATTAATGACTATTTATTTATTGTCTTTAGTACAGATGATTTTAGAATTCAATATTTTTGTACTAGGCTTTTAAATGGATGAGTGCATTTCCTGCTGAGTCATAGACAACTTATCTTTACCACATTGCTACATTTTGCTTAATTCTTGTCAATCAAGAATATAGACTTACGGTCTTGTCAGTGATATAAAAGGGTTGCTTTGCTATAGCCTTGCCAATACCTTTTTATTATTTAACAAAACATAGGGATATGACATTGTGTGTCAATATTGGTTTCATTTTGATTTCTCTGATTATTGGTAAAGTTTATACCTTTTTGTATGTTTTTAGTTTCTTATGAACTCTTGTTTCAAACTCATTGTCCATTCTTTTCTTTCTTTTTTACCTTGGACTATTAATTTTTATGGGCTGTTGAGTTTTGTAAACCAAAATGAGAATAAACTGTTTTTGCATACTTATGTAGTTTCAATTTTTTAGGTGTTTTTAAGAGAGATTGTAAAAAATAGCTATACATTTCTGCTATTATTGAAAACATACAAAAATAAGTAGGTCTGGTTCCTGTTTATGATGCTTCAAATGATTTTTGTGTTCTCTTTTTATAGAATAAAGCATTTTTGTTCTTTAAAATTGGTCTAAGTGTTATAAAAAGATCTTTCATTCTTTGTTTATGTATTTGGTATAGGGTCTACAGGGTCTCACTACACAGATCAGACTTGTATTGATCCGCCTGTGTAACACTCAGATTACAGGTGCATGCGACCATGCCCAGTCTCAATTGCTGTCTCACCATGCCCTGGAGGCAGGGCCAGCATGGCATTGCACGGCACACTAGGGTAGAACCCCAGCTGCTGCTCTCTGCCTAAGCAGGTGTTTTAGTCTGCTGAGCTATCTGGCCGGCCCTTCCATCTTTCAATATTCTGCTGTTGGAAATTTCTGATAAAAACTACAATTCAGACATATTTGTTTTTATTTTAAATTTTATACCTGATAGTTTACAAATTTTGTCTACTTCTTATAACAAATTAGTACTTCATTTGACTATAAATGGAGACAAATCTCTTTAAATACTTAACATTTTCTTTCTACATCAATTATTTCTGAAGCTCATTCTTTGGATTGTAAATCATTTTGATGTTACAAATGAGATTTTGTTTCTTCTTTTTCTTTTCTTTTCCCTTTGTAATTTGTTAAGATAGTGCTTGCCATTTACTGATAGTCATGTTTATCAATAGTACTTTGTATTACAGTAAAGCTACTCAGTGTCAAAAAGGCATAAATCACCTCAATTTTTTCCTGACATAATTTTGAATGATAGTGGTTATTCTTCACCATTGCTCTGTACTTTAAAAGCTGTGAGATAATTTGGATAAGTGCACAAATGCTGGATTTAAGTCATTTTGTTTGTTTATAAATATTTGTTGGACAGAATGTATCTATTAAAATCTTCATGATATGAATTCATGAAGACATCAATGTTAACATTTCTTTAATTTTATGAATTAAAAAGATAACTAGAAGTCAAATATAAAGTAACCTTTTTGGACTCAGAGGACAAGTCCAAAAAGTTAAGAAGTGTATGCAAAGATATATTCTATTTTGGAGATAAATGTAAAATTTAAAATGTTGGGCTGGGGAGATAGCTCAGTCTAAAGCGCCTGCTTAGGCAAGCTTAGGCAAGCATGCAGGGACCTCGGTTCGATCCCCAGCACCACATGCCATGCCAGCCCCGCCCCCAGGGTGGGCTGAGCTGACCATAAAAATAAATAAATAAATAAATAAATAAATAAATAAAATGTATAGAAATTGTTAAAAAGAAAGAAATGCTTAAAGCCACTTTCTGGAACAAGATAAACTATTTATTGTAGCTGTATAAATACAACTAGGTTTGCTCTTAAAAATATGTAACTAAGGTAACCAAAGTTCACTGTTAAGAAACTTAAGGGCCAGTGATTAGGAATCATAATCATATCACTATTTAAAAATTGACAGGGAGTGCCTCCCCCACCCCGCCCGGAGTGCCTCCCCCACCCCGCCCACCGAGTACGATTTTCTGCCGTGTTCCAGGAGCCCCCAGACCCAGTCCTAGCCCAGGTCCGGTGAGTGTGCGGAGAGTTTCCTGCTACCCTGCGCCGGCGGGACCAG
>NW_004524658.1:9898583-9919180 GCF_000260255.1 Octodon degus | reverse complement strand
AAATAAAAATTGACAGGGCTCTTTTGGCTTTGTGGAACATTATATAACATCACCATGGAGAATGATGGAAGTGAAAGTGCCCAAGACCTGCAAAGCATGTTTGGAGTGCTTTAGAGGACACAGAAAGAATTCCCCAGTGAACTGCCAAAATGAGGCAAGATATCTCATCAGTGGGGGAGATGAGTAAGCAGGATGATATCATGTGTTATATAGATTCTGTCACTGGAATAAGTTCAGTTAGGAATTTCCAAAACACACTGATGTGGCAGAAAAAGACAAAATATCAAGAAAGTATCAGAGGACAATGTGGGAGTATGTCAATTAACAGGATATTGGAACACTAGAACAGGGTTCTGATCAAGCAATTGGAATATTATTGCTCAGTACAGAAAGAAGTATATTTTAAAAAACTCCAGCATTTGGTCAAAAGATCTGACCCAGAAGGATATTCTACTTTCTGTGATTAATTTTATGCACCATTAAGCAGCACTTTACCCAGAATCTTATGTATTTGAAACCTTTGAATTTTGTACATTATTATCTCTATAAAGGTGTTTAATATGGCTCCTATACATTTTCTAATTCTCTTAGGTTTGCTTTTAAGAGAAAGTAAAGAAAGTAACCTCTTATATGACACTGTAATCATTATTATCCTTGAACTCAAAAGTACATTTCTTCATATGAATCTGTGAATAAATGTAAATACACTTTGCATTTTCTATCTGCTATCTCTTAGCGCCCAGTACAAAAGAAATGACATAGACCCTTGGGGAAATGGAGAGCTAAGAAAAATTCTCCATATTACTTGACATTTGTGTGAACATTTTTTTTTGCCAAATACCAGTTTGCATGTCTTGAGTGATTTACATTCCAATAAATTTGTGCTTCTCTGAGCTGAACATGCTCGACTTCTGTCTCTTTATATCCTGTAGAGCAGTGGTGGTGAACCCATGGCACATGTGTCGCAGCAGGCTGTATCACTGAAAGCTCTAAAAGGTCTGAAAGTACTACTTTAGGATATTTGGCAAATCTCTCAGCCCCAGAGTGCTGCCTGAACCAGACTTAGAAGTATAAGAGTAAAGGGCCTGGTCCTATCATGTAAAATCATTCATTTCACAAACCCTAAATGAACATTGACAAGATAATGGGCAGGAAGAAAAGAGATTGAGAGGAAAATGTCAGGATCTGTATAAACTCTCAGAGTATATTTTCTCCCTTTCCAAACTATGCTCTAATTTCCTTCCACTGATTCCTGATTTTTAACAGGTGAGGATCAAGCCTCTGACACATGAGACTTGTGGTGGAGGAGGGAGGACATTGAAGATCCTATCATAAGAAAGAAAAAAATCTACGTCAGTGAAGTTTTCTCTTTATTGGAGGGAATCAGAGTGTGACTATTAAGTAATATGGAGAAATTTAAACAGAGAAAGATTAAATAAGAAGCTTCAAAAGCAGAATATATAAGGGAAAAAATTGAGGAAATAGAAATTCTATTGGTTAGGTTTTTTAGTGACAATGCAGCAAAGAAACAGAAGTAAAAAAAAGAAACAGAAGTACAAGGAAAAGGGGGAAAGGAGCTTTATTATCTTTGAGAACATGGAGAGAATCTAAATGAAGATAGGAGGTTCTCTGAACTAGAACAAAGGGAAGCTGAGGTTTCTGCGCCCTTTTGCTAGGGGTGGAGTGTGAGGGGGATGTTCAGAAATACCCAAAGAGTTGATTGGAATTTTCCCTGAGGTGGCAGGAAAGGTGAAAGGAAATTGTACTCTGTGCTGGAATGGAAAAGAAAGAAGGACTTGGTCTTTGGGAAGATAAACTGGCATTAAGGGCTTCAGCCATATTAGATGACTACCGTGATAATCAAGCAGTTCGTACGAGGGTCAGGACCTGTCATTCCCATTTTTTTAGTTGTCATGAAGAGGTGACATGTCTCTTAGACTGCTTCCTGCTGAATGGGGGCATTGTCTTGGGGGCAAGGAGAGTTGACAAAATGAGTACATGACCATTCAGAGCCTAGTGCCAGGTTTCTCAGCTAGGGCAAGTTTACTATTCCTGAAGGATCACACCTGAGACTAAAGGAACTCTGTGGCTTTTGAACCCTTAGTTAGGAGGAGACATGTAGGCAACAGGAACTCTGAAGACCATTTAGGTGACAAGGGCTTGGGATCAGGAACAGAACAGTTGTCAGGTGGAGCAGAGCTGTGTGGACATTGCTTGACTGGGGCAATGTGGAACCAGGAGTGTAAGCTAGTGGCTCTCACCACTGTTGCTGTTGAAAGGACCACCGGTCAGGGCCTATCCATGTGGTATCTAATCCTGTAGTCTTAGAGGATTTAAGATATATTAAATCTCCAGGAAATGTAGATAGCCCTGATTGAGTGGTAGCTCTTGGTTGTGGGGAAGGCAGGCATCTGTGTATTGTTGCAGCAGGTAATGGAGGAAGGATAGAACAGGAATATAGTCAGCAGTGGGAGAAGGTTATGAGGTGTGGTTGAATTGTGAAGCAGAAAAGGACTACTGTACATAAGCTCAAATGGACTTAGGAGAGTGGAAAGTGCCCTGCATCTAGTTAGAGTCAAAGGAGGAAGCTGAGGCCAAGGCAGGTGCAGCTCCAGGATAAGTTTCACTGAGGTGGGCCTTTAAAAGCTCATTTGCCTCTATTCTCCATTGGTGCTTAGGGGATGTTGGGAGAGTGCAGGAGAAGGCTGAGGGATCCCTGAGGCAAACTAGTATAGGGGTAGCATGGGTGGTCTGAGTGGAATCAGAAGTGTCTCAGAGAATGTGGTCAATAAGGGAAGACTATAAGGTTGGGTAAGCAAGATAGGCACTGTTGGGAGAGATGAAAGAGAATTAGTGCTTTTGGAGATCTCTTCCATGAGAGGTATTGGCAGGTTGGGATTGCAAGGAAATTATGAGTGAAGAACAGTGTCTGGAGGCAGCAGGGAATGGCCATGTCAGAAGTGGTCATGTAGGTCAGCCATTAACAATCACTATGGAGACTGTAGATCCAATACAGCAACCATAAAGCTCAGAAAGAACACTATCTATGGTTTCTGTGTCAGCAAGAGAAGAATTTCCTACCTGAGATGTCCAGTGATACACAGGGTACTTACAGAGATACCTCAATAAGGGCCACGCACTCCAAGCACTGTTGTTCCTCTTCAGCAGCAAAATCAAACATGTCAAGTATTGATAAATCTGGCTAAATCAACCTCTCTTTGAAGGCAGGGAATTGGATGGCTTACCTGCTTCCTGGGGAACAGGACAGTCAAATTTCCATTGACCTTTGAGTTTGCAGATGGAACCAGTTTCTGGTGTAGCTGCAGGCTCAAGCCTACTGTTCTTCTTTGCCACACTTGAAACATGGTCTAGGAGGAACATGGGTGGCAGCATTAAAGAATGCTGTCTAAACAGACTCAGCATTACCTTTCCAAGGTCCTGCTCTGATAGGAGTCCCAAGTGTCACAGCCAAAAGCTGGGATTTGTAGATAGTTAATTTTTGTCTCTATTATTGAAGACACAGAAAGTCAGATTAAGCAAGTTTCCCTGCGAGATTTGAGGGCTGAGATATGTCTTTTAAGCTTGACATGAATGTCAGGAGCAGATTGGGATATAAAACAAGAATTAATAACAAATATTCCTTCAGGAGAATCTGGGTCTACATTAATATACTTAGCTGAGAGCAATATACTTAATTAATAAAATTTTATCAGGGTATTAAGCACCTTGAAATATAAAGTGAAACCAGAGAATTGTTATTTCTTATCAACCAGGGATGGTCTAGTAGTTAAATCCATGTAGAATGTTATCAGACAACAGATATACTTTTACAGAGAACATTTCACATCATTAGTCATACACAGTAGTAAAGCATAACAGTCATGATGAAATCACCATGTTAGCTAAGTATCTCTAAATGTAATGGCACATATGATGCATTTATATTTTTATTCTACATCCTCTCTACTATGACGCAGCAACTTTTTTTTTTTTTTCCGGAACCGGGGATTGAACTCAGACTCTTGTGCTTACTAGCAAAGCACTTATTCTACTAAGCCATCTCCCCGGCCCCCTAACTTTTTAAATTAACTTTTATCAACTGTGACAAATTTAATTACTGCACACTTTTTTTTTTAACTTTGTAGCTTATAGCAGGTAACTGGAAGAAGAGACAAAGACCACCTTAGGGATGAATTAGTTGAGCAGAGGAGGGAGAGGAGTTGAGGTTGTCAGAAGGCAGTAGCCCAGAGGTTTGAGGAGAGTGAGGAGGCTGAGCCTGTTGAGGAGGAACATGAGGGGGGGCGGTGAGGGAGGGGCATGTTCTGGCAACAATAAAGGCTTTTTAAATGGATTTCTGGCCATTTGCCCATGTGACAACAGAATTTTTAAGTGGTTAAAGTTTTCCCCTAAGTCTACTGGCTGCCATTGTCAAGTTCAGATTGTGGATTTTTGAAGTTTTATGGCCTCTGGGAGGTAGCCCTGTGCAAGAAATGTGAGGACAGCTCTCTGAAAGGTGCAGTGCCTCAGGGCATGAGGGCAATAGTGACGGAATTAGAAGGGAGCCAAGAATTTCACAATCAAAGAGAGATTGTCATCTACTCTACTTCCAAGATTATGAAGTATGAGTAATCCTAAACCTGGTTTTTCATTCATCACTGAAAATCAGAAAGGAATCACCAAAGATAGAATGGCTGTACTGCCTCAGGGTATGAGGACAATATCTCTGCCAAGGAAAGTGAGGACTCCAGTTTCTATCCAAGGAATGTGCAGTGGATTTCCTTCCAGGAACCCACGGTTTTTGCACTGTCTCCGAGACAGGAAAAATTGAGGCAGGAGACCCAAGAACTGAGAAATAGATCACCAATGAGTTGAGGGAGTTGAGAATGGATGGTGTTGGATGCAGGATAGCAATTTTAGATGACAGGAAAAGCAGAAGTGGCTCATTGGTGAGGGCACCCAGAAACATGGAAGGGAGCTACACTCCCGAGCTACACAACTCACAGATCCAAGTTAGATGGCACCAAGAAATGAGGTTTTTCAGTGGCAGTATTTGTAGCATCTTATGATGATCCAGTTAACAAAACCATCCTGTGAAGAAGGTGAAACCTATGGGGAAGGTCCTAGCAAACAGAAAGCTACAAAACATCAAGAAGATTATACATCACAACCAAATGGGATTCATTCAAAGAATGCAAGGATGGTTCATTACATGCAAATCCATAAATGTAATACACCACACCAACAGAGCGAAACACAAATATCACGTAATTATCTCAATAGATGCAGAGAAATCTTTTCACAAAACCCAACATTCATGATAAAAATCCTACAGAAAATCAAAATAGATGGCTTTTACCTCAATGTGATAAAAGCCATCTATAATGAACCAATAGCCAGTGTCATACTAAGTAAACAAAACCTGAAAGCCTTCACTTTAAAATCAGGAACACGACAAATATGTCTACTGTCACCACTTATATTCAGTATGGTTTTGGAAACATCAACCTGCTCAATTAGGTAAAAGAGAGAAATAAAAGGAATACTGATTGGAAAGGAAGAAGTGAAATTATCATTATTTGCAGATGACATGATACTCTACATAGAAGACCAAAAAAAAAAAAAAAAAAAAACTCCACCAAAACGCTTGTAGATTTATAAACCAAATTCAGTGACATAGCAGAATACAATATCAACACTCAAAAATCAATAGCACTTCTGTACACAAACAACAAATGCAGCCAAAGAAATTAGGGAAGCTGTGTTTTTCATAATAACATCTCCCCTAAATGCAATACTTAGGAATCAATCTAATAAAGGACATAGAATACTTATTTATACAGTGAAAGTTATAGAACTCTGAAAAAAGAGATCAAGGAGGACTTTAGAAAATGGAAAGATATTCTTTGCTTGTGGGTAGGAAGAACCAACATTATGAAAATAGCCATATTCTCAAAATTGTGATACAGCTTCAATGCAATCTTGATTAAAATGCCATTAGTATATCTCATAGATATAGAGAAAATATTCCTAAAATTCATCAAAGACCAGAAGAGATCTAGAATAGCAAAAGCAATCCTAGATAACAACAATGAAAGAAAGAAAGAATGAAAGAGAGAGAGAGAGAGAGAGAGAGAGAGAGAGAGAGAGAGAGAGAGAGAGAAAATGAGACCATTACAATCCATGATTTGAAATTATACTATTAAGTTACTGTGATAAAATCAGCATGGTATTGGTAAAAACAAAACAAAACAAAACAAAAAGACCTGAGGATTAATCGAACAGATTAGAAGATGCAAATATAACTTCAAACACACTCATCCACCTTATCTTTGGTAAAAGAGCCAAACATGTTCACTAGAAGAAAGATAACTTCTTTAATAAATCATGCTGGAAAACTTGCTTTCCATATGCTGAAGACTAAAATTGAACCAATGTCTGTCACCATGCACTAAACTAAAGTCAAAATGAAACAAAGATATAAATATTAAAACAGAAACACTAAATCTACTAGAGGACAAAGTAGGTAGAAATCTTGAAGATACAGTGTTAGATAGAGTGTTCATGAACAAAAACCAAACTGCACAGGAAGTACTTCTAAGAATCAACACTTGGACTCTCATAATTTTGAAAAGTTCCTTTACTTCAAAGCAAATCACCAACAGAGTAAAAAGAAAACTCATGAATTAGTAAACAATTTTAGACAACTGTTCCTCAGACAAAGGACTTCTGTCTAGAACATGTAAACATTTTTTAAAAATCCAGCATCCCAAATCCAAAGAGCCAATCCAAAAATGGGCATATGAGATGAATATGCATTATTCAGATGAAGAAGTACTAATGGCAAATAAATATATGAAAAAATGTTCAACATCATTGGTCATTTGAGAAATGAAAATTAAAACAATACTGAGATTCCATCTTATCACAGGAAGAATGGGTATCATCAAGAAGTCAACACAGGGGCTGGAGAGATGGCTCAGTGGTCTAAAGCACCTACTTAGAACAAGCTTGGCAAAGCATCAAGGGACCGCGGTTCAATCCCCCAACACCACATGCCAGCCAGCCCCGCCCCCTGGTGGGCTGAGCTGCTCTCTCTCTCTCTCTCTCTCTCTCTCTCTCTCTCTCTCTCTCTCTCTCAAATAAAAAAAAAAAAAAGAAGTCAACACATAACAAATACTGGGAGTCCTATCCCAGGTCCGGAAATTAAAGTTCAGCATATCAATGCTTGATGAAGTGTACCTGTTCCGTGTTATGCCTGGGATGTTTGATATTCAGACAAATAGTAGGGTTGAGCTTAACAGCCTAGGTTGTATGGTAGTAACAATGAGCTTGTCTTCTGGATGGTTGACAACCTAGGTTTGCAGACCAAAATTAAAGAGGAAGGAGGGCTGCAGGGAAGGCCAGCATTTTGGCCCTAGCCTTCCAAGGTCAGTTGAGACTCAGGACATATGAGAACTTGTGCTGTGGTGTCATGTAGCTCGGTGGTGTCCCAAGTTTTTTGATCAGGGAGATTGTGGGGCCAAGGAGGAAAGTGATTGATGATGTGGAGTGTGCCTAGGGAGAGGCACATGGAGAGAGGACACTCTCTCGGGCTTTCACGGAGAGCACATTGGCCAGGCAATGACTGTGGCTCATCTACACGGCTGACACTGATAAAGGTTCTACAATCTGAGGTGCAGGATCTCGGGATAAATCCTGAGGGGACTTCACTGACCTTATGAGACCAAGGGCTACAACTCTTGTTGCATAGGTCCTGCTTTACCTTGGTCTTAACCATCCAGCAGAAAAGTATAAAAACAAAATATAAGAAGTAAAGCCATTGCCCCTTGAGTATGCACAACTCTAGCCCCATGGAGATAGCTCAGCAGCATGAGTATGCATAACTCTGTACCAAGGGTTGGAAACAATAAAGGGTGAGAGCACAAAAGGGGAAAAAGAAGAAGTAAAGCCATGGTGTTGTGTTGGGCTGTGGGGGACTCGGGTCAACAATTTCTGACATTGCCAGTGAAGCGGAAGACCCAATACTACTATGGACTGCTGAACTCTTTTGGAATATTTTGCTGAGTTTACACACCTATAATATTTAAATGATGGAACTTAACAAAAAGAGGGGATACAGATGATTGTCCATTTTGTATCTGTGTATTCAAAGTGGTTGGGGTGGTTATATAGTTACATTCTCTTAATTAATGGAGGGATTTGCTCTAATGGTGTTTGCAGATGGGATAACAGGTCCACATCTTATACAGCAATTAACCACTAGGAAGAATGTATGCAATGTATTAATTATTGAAACTGTCCTACCAATTTGGTTTGAAGCTGTCTCATTGCTGTTTGTTTCTCAATAAAATTATGGGGAAAAAAACCCAAATACTGGAAGGACTGTTGAGGAAAAAAGAATCCTTCTCCAGTGTTGGTGGCAGTGTTAACTGGTATAACTATTGTGGAAGTCATTATGGAGATTCCTTAAAATCTAGGATTGGAGATCCATTCAACCAGCTATTCCCCTGCTGGGTATTTTTCCAAAAGAACTGAAAACCTCATACCACAGTGATATATGTATACCCATGTTTATGACAGTGCAGTTGGTCATAAGTGAACCTTAGGAACAACCTAAGTGTCCATCAACTGAGGAATAGATAGAAAAGATGTGGTATTTTTACACAATGGAATATTATTCAGCTATAAAAAGACAAACTCAAGGCTTTTATAGGTAAATGGATGCAACTAGAGACCATACTCATAAATGAAATAAAACAGGCCTCCTAAAGGTGCAAACATCCTATTTCCTTTCTAATGTAAAACCTGAAAGAGTAAATAAAATCTGAAAGATACAATAGGTACTGTGACAGGCAAAGAAGTGTTCAAAGAAAAGGAACAACTGGCAAGAGCAAAAACACGAAAGAAGAAAAGGAAAAAAGATACATTTATGTATATATACAGGATATCTTGGATAATTGTACTACTGTTTTGTACTGGTCTCCTGAAAGAAGCAGTTAATGCTTCCTTTTTGTCTTCCCTTTTTAATTTCTTACAACATTTTATTTTATTTAAGTAGTTAATTTATTTATTTATTTATTTATTTATTTATTTATTTTTACCAATTTTGCATGTTTATATCTGGTTAACTAAACAACTAATTTGAAGCAGATAGCTCAGCAGATTAAAGTGCCTGCTTAGGCAGAAGCAGGGTTGGGTATTCAATTCCCAGTGTGTCATGCCACCCCCCACCCTCAGGGTGTGCTGAGATGGCAGGTGATTGAGACAGTGAGTGGTGGCACATGCCTAGAATCCCAGCACTTGGGAGGTTGAAAACAGGAGGATCACTATGAGTCTGATATGTATAATGAGACCCTGTACTAAATACATAAAATAAATAAATAAATAAGGAAAAAAACAAATATCCAGAGTTAAAGGTAAAGATTATATAAAAGAATAAAAATCACAATTATGTGTTAAAAAATAAATGACATTTTATATCATGCTGGAGTTTTCAAAGAAGATTAGAAAGGGAAGCACCTGAATTGGTATGAGGAACAAGGCTGACCTCCATGCCACTTGCAAGGCCCATACAGAAGGGGGCAGGAGAAACTACAACCGGTACACTACACAGATCTCAAAGTCAAAGTCCTCAATGGGATCAGCTGTTCACTGTAGCCAGAAGGTGAAAAAAACGCCAGTATATTTTTCATAAAAAACAGATATATACTGTCAAAGTTATGGTAATGATAGTCTATACTATTACAAAGTTATCTTCATTTAGTGATAAAATTGCCTAAATACTTATGTCTATACTAACAAAACAAGGTGCAGATATGGGTCACTTACTACAATTCAAAGATGAATTCTAGCACATAAGACTAGAAGGACCTTAATGCAATACTTGAACAAAAGTGCACATTTTGTTTTAAGTAATCTGAGTAAATCCCTCAGATAGTTGTTTTCCTCATTGGTGTGGACTTACTAGTATGTCTAAGACAATTAATTTTTCCTTAAATACCACACAGAACTTTCTCATTATTTATGTTTATTTTTTAATATTAAGATTCAGAAAGTACGAGGAGCCAGGAGATGGCTCAGTGGAATAAGCGCTTTCCTGGCAAGTGCAAGGACCTGAGTTCAATCCCCAGTTCCGCCAAAAAATAAAATTAAATTAAAAAAAAAAAAAGATTCAGAAAGTACAAATGAAACACTTCCATTTTTTGGAATGAAAAATAAGCTAAGTTTTCTATTAAACAATATATTGACTTTCATGTTGTTATGTCATAATAGCAAGAAATTTGTTTGTCGAAAAATATTTAAAAACTACCTAGATATTAAATGACCAATATATAGTTTTATATCTGGCACTATTGATTAAAAGCAACCATAACAAAAAGGAAGATGTGAGGATATTAACCACTTGTAGAAGCTTAAGTCAGGAGTTCTAGATGGCTTCAAAGAATTTTCAGGGTTGCCCAACGGAGATGTGGGCCAAGTGGAGGTTGTACACAGCTGCATGGAGATGTGGGTCTGTGGGATGCAAGATGTGGGTGTCTTGGGCTTCCTCAGGTGGCTAATGTTGCAGAAATAAAAAACATAAAAAGAATTATCGAGATTGTCTCAGAACACACAATGAGAGTCTGGGCTTCGGGGAGAGAAACGGAGGGGAGCAAGCCAGGTCTTACAGAAACCTGAGCAGCAGCGGTCCTTGTCAGTGAGCATGGAGCCTGCAGGAGCTGGTGTTCCCTGATGTGTGGGAGGGTCTGCATGGTGCCGGATGCCTGTTGCTGCCATCTGTGCCACTAGGGTTTGTTTCTCATGTCCCTATTCTAAGGAATTTTCCATTTCACCCCAAGTGAAGGTTGGTAACATTTAGAAATAACATTAGTTTGGAGATTTATTTACTTCAGGATGAATTTTTAAAATGGCCATTACCTGGGGCTGAATTTTAAAAAGGTACTTTGATGCACATAAGCCATAGTTTTCCTAATGAGGTACAAGCTTAAACTAATTGTGTTTTCTTTAGATGTATTTATTGATAATTAAAAATTGCCATTCTTGGGAAATTGTATTAAAACATTCTGTTGCTGTGCTACAATTTTCATCAATGCTGTGGTCAATACTGATTTCTGAGCATGGTACTCCCGCTGAATCTGTAAATCTATCTCAAACTGTCATACTTTAGAAAGCGATAGAATCCAGCGATCCTCAGTTAATTTGGATTTCTGTGCACAAACTGTAACACATGTTTAGTGTAAGTATCTGTTTGGAGGAATTTTATAAATGCACTTACATGTATTACCTTAAATCCTGCTTTGGATATGGAAAGTACTGCTCACCCTTGTGACTATCTCATATATGTTTTTAGGATTTTATTTTCAGTTTCTATTGAACTAGCTGATGTAGCATGCAGACATATGTCTCTCATGAAGTTCTGTTACTTATCCTGAATCTTACATGCTCCCAAGCATCTGTTTTCTTTCATTGGCGAAGTTTACTCTATAGTAAGGAGACAGTTTGGTCTTGCTGCATTTCTAAGCCGGCCCATTTAAAGAAGAATGTCTTTTTCCAAATTGGGATAATTCCCTTGGCTGTGACACATTCTCACAATTTAAAGAGGCCAGGAATTTCTCCCTGTTGAATGCTTTGAGCTCTGCTCCCTCCCCAAAAAACAAGCGCAGTCTAGGAAATATTGAACTACTATACTCACAGACAAGACAAATAGACCTTAATTTGCCATTTATTAATTATGTCTGTCTAATCTGTTTCCAGAAAGCAGTTTGTGGTAAGAAAAACACACAATCAGACATTAAAATTAATAGAACTTTATAATTCAAATAAGAAAATAAGGCACTATATATTAATTATCCTTTTTAATGACTTATTTATTTTTGAGCCACCTGGAAGTCAAAGCAAAATTGGATAAATTATGAACTCACCAAGTAGTTGGCAAAAAGCATGATAATTTGAGGTGTCTGTTATAGGTCACTTTTTTCTTTCTAATGTGAATCTCACAGAAACCCAGACAGCCCACCACCTCCATTTTATTTTGTTTATTTACTTATTTATTTATTTATTTTATGTATTTAGTACAGGATCTTTAGGCTCTCACTACACAGATTGGACTCGTAGTGATCCTCCTATCTTGAGCTTTCCAAGTGTTGGGATTATAGGCACGAAACACCATGTCCAGTCTCAATTGCAGGCTCAGAGCACCCTGGGGGCAGGGCCAGCAAGGCGCCGTGGGGATCGAATCCTGGTTCCTGCGTCTGCCTAAACATGCACTTTAGTTCACTGAGCTGTCTGGCTGGCCCCGCTTCCATTTTAAATGGCCAAGTATATGGAGCTTGACAAAGGGAAAATACACTTCACAAGGCCCACTAGTGAGAAATCACTGAACTATTTTGTCTTCAGATGTATCCTGCCTTTAGTACTATGTATCTAAAACATATCATAAAATCCAGAATGATGATGATAAATTTTAATTTAGTGAAGGTGTTTCTACAGATCTTCCATTCGTGGAATCAGAAAACAAAAAATTGGATATTGCAGAATCCATTATTATAATCTGTGTGCCATTCTTTTCCACTTTAGGACCCACCCAGGTGGGAATGCTCTTGGTCATTTCTGCTTTCCATCAAAGAAAAGCAGGAAAGGAAGTTAGGGTGGGGTCGGTTAGGGTCAGGAACACAGTGTGAGCATACAATACTTCTTACAGAGGTTCTCTCTGCACACTAGTAACACAAATTAAAATTATTTGTTATTCATCTTTTTCATGGTTGACAAGGGAATAAATTTAAAGGAGGACATATAATTTCTAGAATTATTTTATAATAATCACCCAGAAGTCAAATGCAGAAGAGTGCAAGAAACCTGTCCAAGCACTAGAGGTTCAAAGAATCTATCAGGGGCCTGGATCCCACAGTAATGTCCTCCGTGAGTCCAGCTGGAGGCCTAGAGCCTGTGAAAATGTCTCAGGCAAGTCTGTATTAAGGATCTGCACTGGATAGACCCAAACATTAGAGATGAAAACTAGAAAGTCTGTTGCAATGGGCTGGAGGATCTGTGCCAGCAGGCTGAGGGATCTGCACTGGAGCCAGGAAGTGATCTGAAGGTAAGGAGCAGTGTTTCCACAAAGAGAACTGCAGCCATCCTCAGTGGCAGCAAAGACCTTAGATCCTCTGATGATGAGAGCAGCTGAGGCCATGTAAGGAAAGCCAGACAAGAAGCTTTTCCAGGAGAACCTTCCCATGCAGTTCTCTTTCTATGCTGTTGGCAATAATGCTCAGGTGAGCCTTCCACTCCCAGCACCACACTGACTCAGTTCAATGGGCGTTACAATTTACACACTGAATTCTACATGGATTTCAAAAGTACAGGATAGAGAGAAAAACATGGTTATTATTTCATGAAAAGTCTCGTGCTTGTTTGTCCACAGACACAGAGGACTTGAGTGCTGAGGGCTAATGTGAGAACATGACAAACATGACGATGCAGAGGCAGAATGAGACTTCCTGTTGCTATGGAGATAGAATTCGTATTTCTTTTAATGTCCCCACAAAACCCTGCAGGCAACCTTTCTACATACAGATATTTAGCACAGGTTGAAAACCTCTTCAGCTTCCTCGATCAAACAAAACTTCTCCTAAACAGAGAATTAGTCTGTTCGGAAAGCGTTTTTCTCCAGTTCATCTTCTCCTTCAACACATGAAGCACATATATACACTTCTGTGTGCACATTTTCTAATAATCCTTGTTGTAATCCAGAAATTTTCATTATCTCTTGTTGAGTTATTTATGGATAGAGATGTTTAGCTCTAGCCAAACAAACAAACACCAAATAAAGCATAATCTCTGGGCTGAGATGCAGGCACATGCACGTGGACAAACTCCATTACAGATCAGGATGTTTTATCAAAATACAAAAGCCCTTTGGATAATTTAACTTTGATGCCTCCCCACCCTCAACCCTGTCATTGCTCAGTGTTTTAAGTCTTCTCATTGTCCTCATTTTCTCTGCTGCATTTGAACAAGATTTTCAAACCTGTAATGGGGACTCTGAAATAAGATCCCTAATACTGTACTACCTTGGGGCCTACCTCCTGTTTATTCCTAATACCTGCTATCAAATTGCCCTGATGGTCTCACCTGAACAGGTCTAACCCTACTCCAGTAGGGCTGATTTCTTGGTGTTCACCTTCTAGACTGCTAAACTAAACACTCTGAATTTCTTCTGTTGCTTAATAACATACTTTGCTCTGATCATCCATGGAGCTTTGAGAACTGGGTATGACTTCTTATGTGTGGTAATACTGAGTCATGTCATTCAGTCTTATCTTTAGGAAGCATAGACAGGAAAACAGAAATGTTTCAAGCCTGCCAACATTCTATGAGCTTTTAATCCAAAATCATAATCTCATATCAGAGTACTCTGGATCACTAAAGTCAGTTATCTATGCTATCTTTCCTACAAAAAAATAGAAACTAGGATAAATGGTCCATAAAACATGTACAATATTACTATAATTTTCTATATACTTGTCTGTAATTCATATAGATTAGAAATTCTAAGAAACACATCTATGTTTACATTTCCCACATCTCACGTAGCACCTAGCATATAATAATTACATAACTAATATCTTTTTGGTAAGGACATAAGTGAAGGATTAGATAGGTACAATAACAGTGAAAAGACTCTTCAGAATGCCCTACCTTCCCTCTCTTCAGTAACTGCTTGAGTGATTTTAATGAATAAAGTCCATATAATCCATGTTATCTATACTTAGTATAGTACCAAGAACCAGGACTTTTGACCTATCAATTTATAGCAAAACATAAACTGGCAAAGATCAGTGGAGCCCTTCCATATTTTATCACAGGAGGCCTTATTGACTCATTCATGAGCTACAATAATCTAGAAGCTCTGAGTAGTATCATTTTAAGAAGTGCAGAATGTTTCCTGTTAAAGTTTCCAGTGAATCATGCACATCTGAATTTGTTTTCTAAGGCTGTCATAGCAAGTGTCATAGGCTAGGCCTTAAAGCACATAGATATATTTCATCACAATCTTGCAGGCTGCAAGTCTAAGATTGAGGTGTCAGCAGGGTTAGTTTCTTCTGAAGCATCTCTTCTTGACTTGTAGGTGGTCAGATTTTTTATCTTTACATGGTCTTTCCTCTGTGTCTTAATCTCTTTTTATAAAGGACACTCATCACATTAGAGGTAGGCCTATCCTAATAACCTAATGTGACAGTTAAGCTTATGTGTCAATTTCTTTCTTTCTTTCTTTCTTTCTTTCTTTCTTTCTTTCTTTCTTTCTTTTTTTTTTTTTTTTTTTTTTTTTTTTTTTGTATTTATGCAGTGTCTACAGAGTCTCCCTACATAGATGGGACTCTGTGATCTGCTTGTGTTCTGTCTCTCAAGTGCTGGGATTACAGGCGTGTTCTACCACACCTAGTCTCAATCACTATCTCAGCATGTATCAGGGGCAGGGTCTGCATAACAGGCAGGGGATTGAGCCCTGGCAGCTGCACTCTGCCTAAGCAGGCAGTTTAGTCCACTGAGCTATCTGGCCTGCATTTTATGTGTCAACTTGATTGACTTGGAACTTCCCTAGGAAGATTAGTAAAACACACTTCTGGGTGTGGTTGGGTAGGTCATGGAGCTATGGTCTTTGTACTATTTGTAGTCTCTGCACCCTCCCCACCCCCTAGCACTGTTCCCCTGCTCTGCTTTCCAGCTGCCATGCACTAAACAGCTTCATTACAATATGTTTGACTTTCCTGCCTAATCAGTAACTGGCTATGTACTGTATCCTCTAAAATCATGAGTCAGAAAAATCTCCTCTTTTAGGTTGTGGATGTTTGGTAAGTTTTCTCAGCAAGGGGAAAGCTGACTAATACACCTTTCTAATTTAACTCCTTTAGAGATCTGACTCAGAAGAAAGTTCCATCCTGATATACCATACTGATAGCTGAGAATTCAACATAGGAATCTTGGAGATGCGCATTTCAATCACGACATCATTACACTCCACTGCTACAGCTGAGTTCCATGATGAGCATAAAACACGTGTGCAGTCCACTCTTTTTTCCTATGGTAGAATAAGGCTCTAATTTATAGAGAATGAGTGTTTAGTGCAGGTACCTAAAATCCCTACTGGAGGGCACTTCCCTACAAGCCACACTTGAAATAATTCTGAAGAGCAAGATCAGCGGAATTGCACAGCGCCTGCTGCTAATTAGTTTTGACATTATTTCCAGACTTCAATCTTTCAATATTAAAAGAGATATTAAATGAATCATTAAACTTTAATATATTTAAATTCCATTGAAATGAAATACTGTTTCAAATTCTCAAGACTTTCTGTAATTTTTTTTAGAGTTTTGGATCCATACAACTCATCCTTAAGACTTGATCAATGTTGATTTTATTTAACTAAAAATTATGAAGCTTCCCATCATTACTAGGGAATGAATGGGCAGCAAATACTAAGGTTTCCTGACACATTCATGCCGCTGTTGTTCTTGCTGTAGAACTGGTAGTTATTTTCCTTGAGGAACAAAATATGATTTATCAAAACCAACAGTAGCTCCATTACTCCTGTTGTTAATTATTTGTATATGGGCATATGCCTCACATTTCTGCCCAATGAAACATACCAGAAAAGCCACTAAGAGCTTAGGGGAAATACTTCCTATTCCTAGCAGTTAAAAATAGAAAATATAACACCTCTTCCTTTGTCAACATTAACAACTCTGAAATATACTATTAGTCTGTAAATAAAAATAACAAGTAAAAGGGCTGTTGGTATATCTCAGTGGGCTAAGTCCTTGCTTAGGTAAACACACAGGCCAGGGTTTGATCTCTGGCACTGCATGCTGTACTGGTCCTGCCCTGATGGAGTCTGGTCATGGCGGCGCTCATCTGTAATCCCAGCACTAGGGAGACAGGAATCAGGAGGAGCACTATGAGTCTGAGCTGTGTAGTGAGACCCTGCACAAAAAAACAAAACAAAACAAAACAAAACAAAACCCTTCAAAAAGTAACAAGTAGAAGAAAGAACATATGAGAATCCAACATACCATAATGAGGCTGCCTTATTTTTAAGCTTCTTACTGAGTCTTTGAGATAAAAAGTTGAAATAAAAGCACAGTTTTCTTTCACTATACCCTGATATTACTATACTATTTTTCAGTATAGAATTGATAATGCTATCATTCAAAGATGATAAATGGTCAGCTAAAATATTTTTGTTCAGAATTTTAGGAGAAAATGAGGCCAATAAAGTTACTTACATTATATGAGGAATTAACATAGTAAACAGACAAAATGCTTAAACAAAGACTTTTCCATAACTTCAAAATGTCATAGCACTCCAGTTGTGGCCAAGACAATAAATTTATTAAGCCTCATTCTCCCATTGATTGTAACTAAAAGAACAGACAACGTACAGAAAAGCAGCTGTCCAAGGACTCTGAAGAGTGTATTATAAATAGCAGGAAGACAGAGAGGGTCTAAAATTAAAGGATTAATATTTGCAAACTGAGTATCCAGACATGGACAATAGTGTAAAATAAAAGGTTGTAAATGTGTGTAACTGACTATGAGACAAGTCAAACAAAAAGAAGGCTGTACAATTCACAAATATTTGCAAGAAAAGTATTCTTAATTTTTAAAGATGTAGTTCAAGAAAACCTTTCAGAAATTAAGAAAGTGTGGAAGTAAAGATGAAAAGAACAACATGGAAATTCATGCAAAATTATAAAGAATAAAATGCTATTTTGGTAAAATTTCTAAACTTCAATGATTAGGAAAGGTTTAAGGCATCAAATAAAGTAAAAGTTGTCACTATAGAGGAGAAAATATCTCAGTCAGTTTAGAATTATTCATCTGATGCTGAATGATAATGGGGCATCATGACTAAAACTCTGAGAAAAAAATTGCATTCTAATATTTAATTTGAGGAAACAGATATTCAAAAGTCATAAACATCAATGTAAAACCTACTAATCTTCTTGAAAAAATACTCTGCAATGAATAAAAGACAGTAATCAAGGGATATGTCAAATTTAGAAACTCAAAAATGGAGAAAATATGAACAGAAGTCTTTATAAGATGTAATAAAACTATGGTGAATAACACGGCCAAACACTATCCAGGGAAAGGCAGCTCATAGAAACATTACAGTGTGTAATCCTACATCTGATTCAATACAACTGACCCCATCTGACTTCTACCTTTTTTCCAAAATGGAAGACCATGAAAGGAACATTTTTAAATGATTAAGGATATTGAGGCAGTCAAGAGAGCACAAGGAAACATTCAAGAAAGAGGACTTCCAGAGTTGCTTCAGAGAGTAACAAGAATGATGGGATAAGTGATGGAGTATTTTGAGGGAGATTAATATCGATGTGTCTTTATTGTAATATTTTTTAAAAAACTTTAAACTTTCACCATATTTGTTGATCACAACTTATCCTAGTTCCTGACTTGTTTATCTTTCTCATTGCTGAGACAAAAATACAAGACAGACAACATTAAAGGAGGAAATGCTTAGGTTATAGCTTGTGGACATTTCAGTCTCTAGTCCAAGGCAGGCATGGTAGCCTGGCATGGTAGCAGAGCATCACAGAGGAGAAAGAGTCCATGGCAAAGCAAGGCAGGCAGAAGGCCAGAGGTAGAAAGCAGCAAGCAGTCAGCAGCAAGCAATGACAACAGTCTTCTTTCTCACCCATATTTTATCCTCCTACAGCCTTAATGCTAGCATTGCACCGTGAGTCAATCCCAGCATCACATCCTTGATCCCCACAACATACACCCTAGTTCCAGTCACCTCCAAAAAGCCCCACCCATGATCAATTTGGGGGGGCATCTAAATATGTTATAACATATCTCTTATGTGCATTTACAATATTTTCAAAGACTATAAAATGTACACATTATTAAATAAGTTCTCTTTTTTTAGAGTCTCAGTATCTTTTTCTATTTTCCATTTTCAGTGTTCTTTGTTTGCATTTGTATTTTTTTAAGACTCTCAGTATCTTAATGGAAGCTATTAACAAATTATTTTATAACTTTTCCTGAAAACATTGTCTTCTTAAATTGTATATATCCATAAAACACTCTACATGCACAACACTCTAAAAAATTACGCATCATAGCACATATGTGCACTCCTCTGAACTTCTTTTTTCACTAAAAATGTACTTTTTAGAGTATAAATTTTTTTTTTTACCCCAAATCAGCACCCATAGAGAACTGCTATCCCATTCTTTCAATAGATGCATCTTTTTTTTTGTACACACCGTGTGTGACTGAGGTAAACTCTATGAAATGAAATGTTTTTTCTCTGCATATTTTGGCCATTGCAATTTTGCAGCACTGAAAACTCTTGCAGATATTCTACTGCACAGATGTGAGAAAGAAACTAGGTCAGGAAGCGTCTGGGCACCCAGCTTCTAGAGAGGTGGCCTCACACCATAAACTATGTGCAGGAGAGTCCCTGGCGTAGGCAATTCACACCCTACGATGCTTTTGCTGTTGAGAAATCATTTTCTAAGGGTGGAGTGCTCATGCTCTGCTACACATTAAAATGTTAATGTCTATTCATTTGCAGGCCTATTAGCAGGGAGTGTTTGAAAGTGCCTATTTTCCCCAAGCTCCCATAGTGGACAAGACATGATTTGTTCCATTGAAGCCCCATAGAATTCCAGGCATGTGAAAAATGGTGGACATGATTTCAAAAAACTGTTCATCTTGCATTGGAACAACTGCTGCCCTCTATTCCAAACTGGCTGCAATTTCATTAATTTATAATAACATCATCTGGCACTTCATATACTACTAGACTTGTATTTTGACCTCACCTCAGATTTTACATGTAACATTCTTTTGACTTATGCATTACTTTTATTATAGAAAACTTCAATATTTATTCAAACAATGCAAAAATTTGTCTATATTTGTCTACTAATATTAGGTTCTAAATTGAGAGAACTTTTAAAATTTTTCATTTGAATATCCATCAAAACTTTGTGGGACCAGAACTAGTCATTACTGTACAGGGTAATGACATTCCATACATTATAGCCTCTCAGAATAGGGACATTATAATTAATTATTAACTGAATCACCATTAGAAAATGTTGATTTAGTAAACTAACAGACACATTTACATATTTATATAATTAAGTTAAAATTTATGTAATTTTAAAGGCATGTCACTATGTTTTTACATATTTAAAATCCATTTCTAGAAATGTATGTGTAAATATGAACCATTTTTCATATTTCTATCCTTAATGGATTATCAGACATAATTTTTTATACATTGATGACTTTAAAACTTTAAGTCCTATTATTATTTTAATAATCACTTACTAATTCAAATATGCTGTACAGTATTTTCTACTGCATGTTTTTCTATTAATCAATAAGAACTAAATATAATTTGATCTGTCCCTTTTAGAAGAAGAGTTTCCCTCTTCTTCTTGCAAGAAGTTTTCCTCTTCAGCGTTGGTAAAAATCACCCAGATTTTCTTTCTAATTCTTTGCTTTGGAAAATAGTAAGGAATGGGGTAAATATTCAACTTTGTTTTCTTTTTTTCATC
>NW_004524658.1:9883596-9898483 GCF_000260255.1 Octodon degus | reverse complement strand
TATATATATGCAGGAATCAAACTCAGGACCTCATGCCTGCCAGGCAGGCACTCTGCCCCACACTACACCCCAGCTCAGTAAGCCATATTTTTTTTCCTGACCTGCAGTGCTACTTCTACTATATGCCACATTCTCTTGTGTATATGAGTGGATGACACTCTTGCAACTGAGCCAGCAGCACTCAGGATAAGATGGAGGAGGAAGAATTGAACTGATGTTGGGAAATATTTTAATATTTGAATAACATTTAGGAAAAGCAGGTGGAGAGGCCTGCTAGACACTGAAATATCTTTGTTTTGCCTCATTGTAAACAAGGCCGTCATTGGAACTGAATCACCATTAGAAAATTTT
Source organism: Octodon degus (assembly GCF_000260255.1). Classification (NCBI taxonomy): domain Eukaryota; kingdom Metazoa; phylum Chordata; class Mammalia; order Rodentia; family Octodontidae; genus Octodon; species Octodon degus. The sequence continues at coordinate 9,898,132 of NW_004524658.1, read as the reverse complement.
GGTCAAACCAAATTGCTCCAAATATTTTGTTTTCAGTTTCACCCTTCTTTGTCTTTGATGACAGGATTTTTCATTCTTGGCGCTACTGTAATTTGGAAAAATAAAATGGTTCTAAGTCCAACTCAATTGGCAGAAAATTTATCTATGACTTTTTGTATTTGATTTCATGGAATGAGAAGTAGTTTAGAAAGGCACCTTTCTGGCAAAGGATGCACAGTCCTGGCAAAGGATAGCCTGAGTTCATGTTTTGAAGTACTGACATTTTCCATGCACATTAAATAAAAGATAACTATGGAGAATATATATAGTCACCTTTTAGAAATATCATAAAATTATATTATATAACTTTTTAGAATATTATAAAATATTTTAGAATCCAAAATCTTGACAGATATGTTTTTGCGCAGTGAACAACGATTATAGCCTTGTGAAAAATCTTCAGAAATTCTATTTTGTTCAAGGATCTTACTAGGGAAAAAGAAGAAGCCAACAAAGTTATTAACTCTAAACTTCCAGTTCAACCTTGTAATGAATAAGAATATCGATTGATTGCAATCCTGTAAAGTCCCTTTGTTTTTAATTAGAAGTTAAACCTTCCTTCTACATTTCCCTGTTTATTTCTAGGTACCATTCAAACTCCAGTCAATTTGATTTTTAAATTTTAAGCAAAAACCCCATCCTTTGCATAAAATATAACTGCTTTTGAAATGAATATAAACATATTAAGTCATCTAATTAAGTGCAATAGTACATAGTAATCTAAATGTGTGGTATTGCTACATTATAGTTTCTACTTCTCAATTTGCTTCTTTAATTTCTTCCTCTGAGAAGTGTGTGTTCATCTCAGATGCCCATTTCTGGATTGGGTCTTTAAATTTTGGGGCCCTAGTGTTTTTTAGTTCTTTATAAATTCTAGAGAGCAGACCTTTGTCTGAGTACTTATTTGTCACGATTTTTTCTAAATTTGTGGGTTACCTTTTCACTTTGTTGGTAATTTCTATTCATTTCATTTCATTAACTAAAGTAAGTTTGACAGATAAGAAAGCAGAACTCTCAATTAAATTTGAATTTTAGATTAAGAACAAGCGTTTTTCAGTATACTTATTCCCATTTGTGAGAATTTCCATGAAATTAAAATGTGTCCCAGCGCTTATACCAGTTATCCTAGAAAGACTATTCACTTGTTACCTGAAACTTAAATGTAACTAGGTGTCCTGACTTGTTCCACAATTTGCATTCTTCCCTGTTAGCAGGGAAGGATCATTGCATTTTCCCCTTCTCCCACCATGTCTGTTAAAGACGAGAGGAGATAATAGTAATAAAATTTGCTAAATGAAAGGAAAAGTTCAATTCTTAAATATAAGAGAATTTATATTTAATTCAAATATTTCAAGAGACTTTATATGTCTTCAATATAGCTCTGAACTCCAATCTAGTTTTAATTGTGAATAATCTATCCAAAGTGCAAGTTAAAATTTGAACCTATATCTTCTTAATTTCAAAGCCCATGTTGTGAACTTCCATTAGTGGTTCCCAAAGGAGAAATACTGTATCTTAGCGAGTATTTAATTAATAGAGTGATGTGAGAGGTGGAGAATTAAAAGTGAGAAAGCCATTGGAATTCAGCAGGCAGGAGCCAGGAATAATATATATCCAGCAGGGAGTGTAGGCACCCCCGTACAGTAATGACTAGTTCTGGTCCCACAAAGTTTTGATGGATATTCAAATAGAAAATTTTAAAAGTTCTCTCAATTTAGAACCTAATATTAGTAGACAAATATAGACAAATTTTTGCATTGTTTGAATAAATATTGAAGTTTTCTATAATAAAAGTAATGCGTAAGTCAAAAGAGTGTTACATGTAAAATCTGAGGTGAGGTCAAAATACAAGTCTAGTAGTATATGAAGTGCCAGATGATGTTATTATAAATTAATGAAATTGCAGCCAATTTGGAATAGAGGGCAGCAGTTGTTCCAATGCAAGATGAACAGCCCAAGCACACTAAGTCCCGGATGTGCTGTGGCACTACCTTCAGGCAACTGCTTGCTTTGGATTTATCTTGTTGCAGACAGCTATAGGCTGTGCAGTTGGATGGATCATCCAGAAAAGCAGTAGGGATTCCAATAACCTTTTGACTAGTTGGTTATTTGTTCATGGCTCTGGTAGGATATTCCACTTTGTTTGAAGGCTTTTCTAGATAATGTTATCCTCCATTTTCTGCTTTGTATCTAGTCTGTAACTCTTTATCATAAGAACTTAACTGATCATTGACAAGGGACCTGGAGGATAAGAATAAATTTTTTATCTGTATTTTTCATTTTGTGACTCTTCTGTATTTTCTTTACTCTGGAACTTTACTAAAAGATTTTCGGAGCTGGTGAAATGGCTCAGTGGTGTAAAGCACCTACCTAGAACAAGCTAAGCAAAACACAGGGACCACCGTTCAATCCCCCAGCACCACATGCCAGCCAGCCCTGCCCCCAGGTGGGCTGAGCTGGCCACACACACACACACACACATACATAAATAAATAAATAAATAAATTTAAAAAAGGATTTTCACTATTGTAGAAAATTTCTTTGGTGGTAATTTTATAACATTTGGCCCTTTAATTTACTAATTTCTATCTACCAAATCAATTTCAATAGAGGATAAAAGCTGTTAAATTTTTTGTTGGAATCGTATTGAAATGTTAATTCTATTAGCATATGTTACAAATATCTTGTCTTTAATCTTTATAACATAAATATGATGCTAATTTTCAAAATGATGCATGTGTATATTATATATAAATATCATTTAAGATTATTTATAGAGAGCTGCTGCCCTGAGTTATCAATGAGGATATCTCAAAGAGTACCTCTCAATCCGAGCAATGTCCAGCGTTTAATTGATTCACAAGTTGGCAGGTTAGCTATCTGTAGTGTCAAATATAATGTAAACAAACACTTCTGACCCAAAGACAATAAGAGTAAATAATATTTCTCGACATGCGTTTTCTGGGGACGTTCTCTACACATTTATAGAAAGCATTTAAAATTTCATTATTTGTAATTATGTGCCTCTTAAGTGTTTTTAAGTAAGAAATAAAATTCTTTAGTACATTAAATAATACTTCCAAAATCTATACCAGTTGAATATCACACTCGAGAAGGGTCAGTATTTTTTATGGAAAGCCTGGGGATTGCACTGGTAAAGTGCCAGATCTGTTCCTTGGAAAAGGTCAGCAGGCACTTCTGGACCAAACATTGTTAAGAAAGGAAGCACCTTCTACAGCAGTGCAGGACACTGCATTTTATTAGGTACAGGATGCAAAGTGTCATAGTGATAGATTCATTTGGAATTGGACAGCACTCCACTTCATGCGGTACGTTACGGTTTCTATCTATGTGGTCCCCCAAAGCCTCATGCAGTCATGGGGCAGTTTCTAGAGTTCGTGATTAATTTATGGTCCAGTGCTGGGATTGTGGGTGTGAGTGTCCTGAGGCAGATACTCTGCATACAAATGTAATGAAGGGGGGCAGAGGCTAGCTAGCTGCTGGGGTTGCTGCAGCCCTTCTCTTTGCTCTTGCTATTTGTCTGCCACCATAGATAGCTGCTCTGTACCATGTGTCACCCTGCCTTGGAGTCAGTGGAGTATGGACTGAAACCTCCACTAACTGAGCTAAATAAGCCTTTCCTTCCTTAATTTTGGGTGTTGGGTATTTTGTTCCAGCAAAAAGTAAAAAGTAACTAAGATAAGGCCTTCAATATTTTACTTGATCTCTCTGAGGTTCAATTATCTCCTATGTAAATGAGGATAGTTATAGGTCCTCCCTCTTATCCTTACATAAAGTGACACATTAAGTGTTGCAGTCAATCTGTTCTGCTGCCATAACCAAATACCATAAACTGTGTGACTGTAACAACAGAAATTTATTTTCTTTGGAAGGGCTGGTGTTTCTGATCAGAGTGCTGGCAAATTCAGTTTTGGAAGTGGGGGCTCTTTTGTGGGTTATAGAAAGAAGCTAGAGATATGTGTCTCCACATGCCTTCTTTGTTTATGGCAGGAAAACAGAGGGATGAAGAGAAAAAAAGAGATGGAGTACTATAATACCCCTTCTTATGAGGACACCGGGCCTATTAGAACATGGCTCTACACTTACAACTTCATACAATTCAGTGCACAAGACAATGCCAGACCCTTAGTTGTACCAATAGGCACTGGATATGGATACTACCAACATCTGATTTCTAATAAAATGCAACCCCATTATGAAGTAGGCATTATTATCCTCATTTCACTGCCTCAGAAAATTTGGCTTCCATACTTTGGTAATACATGCATTAATATAAAAATTCAGAATTTGAAGTTAGTTCAGGCTTATAGCAATGCACTGGCTCACTTAATTCCATACCTTATAGCCTCTCAGAATAGGGACATTATAATTAATTATTAATAACTCACATTCTTTTTTTGTATTTTTAGGGAAAGGTCTACAGGCTGTTCAGGGTCTCAGTACTAGATCAGACTCCTAGTAATCTGCCTGTTTACAGCCTCCCAAGAGCTGGGATTACAGGCAAGCACCACCACACCCAGTCTCAATTGCCATCTCAACATGCCCCAGGGGCAGGGTTGGCACAGCAGGCCTGGGGATCAAACCGCAGCCCTCTGCACCTGCTTGCAGGTGCTTTAATCCACTAAGCTATTTGGCCAGCCAATAACTCACATTTTTACAATGCCCAGTAATTTGCAAAATGTTTTCCTTGCCTTAGGTATCTGGAGATTACATAGTTAATAAAAGAGAATGTGAAGTGGGACTGAGGGAGGAAGCAAGCAGCAAGCAATGAGCTGCGATGAAACAAGGTGTCAGAAAGGAGGGAGAGCCAAACTTTTGTCTTTTCAGGGACAGGAGACCAAGAAAAGAGAGAATAAAATGAGAAGTGAGCTTTAGGAAAACTAAATGAGTAGGCTTGGTGCCACCTGTCAGGGGCGCGGGGAGCCACCAGTCAGCTGGATGCATCTGGCAGCACAAGCAGACTGAGAAGGGCTGTGCACGGCCTGCATGTTCCCTAATCCAGTAGAAACAGAAGTGGGTGGAGAGAGTGTTCAGCATGAGACCAGTTTCCATTTTACTGAGATCACTGTGGCTGGAGGTGATGGATCTGGAATCTAGTTATCTTTCCCACTGGTGTGCGATGTATTAAACAATATACAGGACATTATGTGATTAGCACCTCTCTTGGTTACTCTTCTCTCATTAATGGGACAAAATACCCAACACCTGAAATTAGGGAAGGAAAGCTTTACTTAGCTCATGGTTGTGGAGGTTTCAGTTCATAATCAGCTGGCTCCAGAGCAGAGGACACATGGGAAAGAGTGACAGGTCCTGCAGAGGAAGACAGCAAAAACAGCAAGAGCATAAGGCAGGAAGAGCAGAAGGCAAGCCTCTTACCCTTGCTTATACTGCATGCAGGATACATGCCCTAGGGCAGGTACAGTACTCACATCCATAATCCTGGCAGCACTCATACCTATAATCTAAGCATTGGGCCATGAATCAATCACAAACACTAGAAGCCTGTACTATGCCTGCATGAGGCTTTGGGGGCACATCTAGAAGCAAACCATAATAGCACTGTACCTAAGTTGTAGTAATAACAGCAAAGCCCTAGCAGTGAGGGCAGTGATGATGATGATGATGATGATGATGATGATGATGATGATGATGAAGATGATGATTTTAACCCTAGAGTGATTACATTGTGGCTGAAGTGCATTGCAGAGATGACTGTGACTAGCACTCCAGGTGGGAGAGCACAAGGGGCAACATTCCCATAAAACATTACTGTGTGCTTCCACCTTGTCCAGAAAGTCTTCAGGAACACAGCAGAGTCAGTGCATGAACTGAGAAAGCAGCTCCAACAGAATGTCCAGTGAGCATAGCAGTGGTGCTCACCACAAGGCTGGGAAGCTGAGCAAGGCATCAAGGCCCTCATCAGCCAGCTGGACATCCTGAGCCAGGCTCCTGCTATCCCGTCCTTGGTCTCCTACTCTGCTTATCTGCATGCACTCACCTGGAGTTTGCTTCTCTTGGCTAGAGGATAGTAACTGTATGTCACCTGAAGTGAGCCACTTTCCATGTTCACATTTTAGCTGCAGAATGAATGAAAGAGAAAGTGACCCAAGAAGAGAAGGAGAGGAAAGGGCCAGTGATCTCAGAAAGATTTTGACAAGTATTACCCTTATGAGAAGAAGGACTATCATCCACATTTTATAACTGGAAAAACTGACATATGCCTAAACTTCACAGATGGAAAGGGCAGGAAGTAGGTCATCAGTTCGGATCTACTGACTCAAAATTGTGTTTACTATTGTACTATTGTACTAAATCCTTTTTTAATTCTCCCAGAGTATAGGAGCATAGAAAATGCTAGATGAATCATGGATCTGTTTCAACAAACAGATCTTGTGCAGAGGAAAATGGTGTGTCTCCTTCATTGTGTTTGCTTAGATGACTGAAGTTTTATTTGGCAAAAATAATAGTTGCAGGTAGTATCATAAATAAAACTAGTTTGTTGAACATCAAAAGTAATGGTTAAATACATTTGAAAGTTATTTATAAAATAGAAAGATAACCAAAGAGGAAAGTGATTGATGATATAGTGTGCCTAAGGAGAGTCACATGGAGAGAAAACATTCTCTCAGGCTTTCACAGAGAACACACTGGTCAAGCAATGGCTGTGACTCATCCACATGGCTGACACTGACAAAGGTTCTACAATCTGAGGTACAGGATCTCAGGATAAATCCTGAGGGGATTTCACTGACCTTATCAGACCCAAAAGCTACAACTCTTGTTGCACAGGTCCTGCTTTACCTTGGTCTTAACCATCCAGCAGAAAAGTATAAAAATGAAATAGAAGAAGTAAAGCCATGCTGTTATGTTGAGCTGTAGGGGACTCAGGTCAACAATTTCTGACATTGCCAGTCAAGTGGAAGACCCAATACTATTATGGGCTACTGGACTCTTTTAGAATCTTTTGCTGAGTTTACACACCTATAATATTCAAATAACAAAACTTAACAAAAAAGGGGATACAGATGAAAGTCCATTTTGTATCTGTGTATTCAAAATGCTTAGGATAGATATATAGTTACACTCTCTTAATGAATAGAGTGATTTTTTCTAATGGTGTTTGTAAATAGGATATCATGTCCGCATCTTGTACAGCAATTAACCACTAGGAAGAATGTATGCAATGTGTTAATTATTGAAACTGTCCTACCAATTTGATTTGAAACTGTCTCATTGCTATTTGTTTATCAATAAAATTATGGGAAAAAATAAAATAAAAATAAAATAGAAAGATAAACTTAATTGTTAGTCTGCTCGGCTTTGTATATCCTCCTATAAAAATTTCTAGATTTAAAATACCACAAATTGCTTTCACGGACACTGCAAACTCAGATACTTTATCCTCCATATGATTGAGGTCAACCTCTGGAGAAAACTGGGACATCTTAATTGTACAACTTCATTTGAGTCTACACTCTCCTTATTATTTATGACTTCAATCTTGTTCTATATTGGCCTTCTCTAAATAATAAATATAATATATGCTTGTTATGTATGAACCTTGATGATTTTTTTCATTAAAAGAATGATAAAGTATTAGTGCAAAATAACATGGATGATTTTAAACAAAATATAATTCCTTAAAAAGGCAAGCCATGAATCTTACATGAGACTATCTTTAGAAAACAGCTATTATGATCATATACCTCTAGTCAGATGTTCACTTTTAATTCAGATGGTCAAGAAGTCAGAGTATCTTTTATTTCCAGAAGGGATGTATATATTTGAAATCTGGCACAACCTACCAAATGTCAGAGCATTAGATTTCATAGGGAGAACAATGAAGAAAAAGGAAATCTATGAAAATAGACAGATGAATTTGGGGAGCTTACTGGCCTTGGGGGAAAAAGCTATGAAATAGCTGCTAGCACCCTTGAAAGTACTGCTTATGTGCCTCATTATGCCACCTAAATTTCCAGCCTGTCACATTCAATGAGGTCTTTGCAAACCCATGATGCTAGGCCTGTCAACCTGATATTTGGTAATTTGGAATGATGCCCACCCCCACCACTTTGTGCCCCTTCCTGAGAAGCAATGAAGGGAGCTCTGCCACATAAGTCTTTCTAACTCCATTTAATATGAGTATTTTAAGATTTCAACAAGGAAAGGTCTTTGCTACTGATGTAGTGGGGTATACAGTCCTCCACATAATACATATTTTTTTCTTTTTTAACTAAGTCCTCAGCATGAAAAATTTCATTTGATTCCACTAGAAGAAATTATCCTTGTATGTGGCACCCTCAAATTCACCACCCTCTTTGAAATTTCTGCAATCAGCTTAGTACACTCTATCAGTTCTGTTGTCCTTTTGATGAGGTTCTGATTGCATCTATTGGGCCAGTTTTTAAGAACTGGACGAAGCAGACTTTTTAGAGAAAGTGAGCATTATCTAGGACTGGGGTAACAGCTCCTTAGCACATTCTGGAGTTCTCCACAGAATACCTGGAATTTTGTGTTGTTCTGGAGGAAACTGAGCTTCTCTTTCTCCAGCCTGTGATCAATGATGTGGGACTGGATGGAGCTTGTATCTTTGGAGCCCATCCTAGATTCTGTCTCAGTCTTGGTTTGAGGGGACACTGGCAGACATCCACAGCATCCCGCAGAAGTGTGGAGGGAAATCAAAGTTAGTGGAGAAGTAAAGTGCTATGATTATCAGAACCATGAACCATGGGAAACGAAGTCAGGGATCCTTTAGTTATTCCTATAAAGAGGGAGGGCATGGGTCACCTTCCTTCCTTCTTACCTCCTGAAAGGAAAGCCACGTGCCATGTACCACTCACCTCCCTTCAAGGACTATATAATGAATTGCACATTTTTAATGAACACAGAAAGACTGTTTTGTAATAGGGTTCATTTTTCTCACTTCTTAGTCAGGTATGGTGTTTGTTTGAAATAGGGATACATATGCTCTCATATTTTTTACGAGATCCTGATGGACTCAGCACAATGTTAGAGGAAGCAAAAAAGAAAACAAGAGAGCCTTAGACAGTCCTCTAGTCATGGCTCTGAATTATTTTGGGAATAGTCTCTTCCTCTTCCTGTCTGTTCTCTCAATGTGTACCCTTGTTTTTTGAGTCACACAAACATTCAGATGTCCTCAGTGGCCTCAGTTCATTTCCTTTTCTGGCCAGCCAAAGATAAATATTTCTGCTCATATTTCCCTCATTCAGCCTTTCTTACATCATTGGATCATACAGTTACATCCCAAGGATAGTAACCTTGGCTTAGGTGTATTCACAAAGAACATTGTTCTCATTAATTAACTGGAGAACAGCTCTCATTTGCTCTCTTTCTTTCTGGATTTCTCCCTCCAGCTTAGCACAAAGAATCAGCAATCTGCTTTCCGTCATCACTGTTGACACATCAAAGAAATATGACTTTAATTTTTCAAAGAAAATATGAATCATGTAGTGTTCCCGTCACAGACAGTACCCTCCTCTGTTAGCTAGCTGTACAGTCCAAAATTCTGAGTATCACTTTATACATCAGCGATGGTCTGATTACTGGGACCAAGCAATGAAGAGTGCTGCCATACCAGGATGTGACCTCATCTCTCTGGGAAATGAAGTGGGGTTGAACTGGGTCAGTATTTGTAGGGACATGTTTCCGGTGAATGTTGAGAGTCATAGGAAGGGACAACAGTTTCTCACTCTGGACAATGGCCTCTTGATGCTAATACTTCAGTTGAAAATTCAAAATCAACCACAAATTTATTGCTGCCACAGAAAAGCTACTTAACAGAAAACAACGCTTTATTCTAACTACCAAACAAGACATATCCACTAAATTGCATATCTTGAAAGTTCATTTGTAGTTCACTTAGTACTAGTAACATAGACAGTGCAAGTAGGTCCAACTAAGATTTTTCCACCCAAATTAACAACCTAATTCTGAACCCTGGGTTCAGGCTAGAACAGTGTAAGCTTATTTTCTGTAGGTGTAATCCTTTATGTAGAAAAGGAGTTTTTCTATAGATGCTTCTGTCATTGCAAGACCTTTCATGTGCTTGTGATTCACCCAGATACTTGGAATATAAATCTTCCAGTAAAATGCAGAGCACCTGCTCATCAAAATGAACCGTTAAACTATTGTGACACTACCAAGGAGTGAGAACATCTCATTAACAAAGCATCCCACTCTCTAGTTACTCAAATGAAAAGCGGCTCACTGCCTTGTGATGATGAGTAATCAAGAGCAACACTCAAGTCTGAATCTTAGGACGATCCTCTGCCCACTACAGGTGCCTGCAAATATCCCTTGGGCTCATGCACCTCTCATGACTCATCACCATATCATCCCCAAGCTGTTATCCAACCTACAGTGAGGGGGAGGTATTCCAAAGCTGAGGGAATGATTTCCCCTGAGTAGGCACAGGTGGGCAGGTGGATTTGCTATTGCAAGCATCCATGAAGGTGTCAATGACAGCAAGATAGCCCAGGCTCACTTCAGCAGCCCAAAAAAGACTTTGGTGAATAGTTTTTGAGGGTTGGACATTTTTGTTTTCAATTTTTTTGAAAGAAAAACATATTTTAATATATTTGTAATATATAATATATAATAATTAATAATAATAGTTTCATTCATCTTGGGGAATTGGTAAGTATAATAGGATACCTCAATCATTTTTGCTGCCTGGTTTCCCACCCTGCCCTGTGCTGATTCTGTCTTGTGAGTGTGGCCCTTTGACATGGCCCCCAAGGACGCAGTGGACACACACACACAGATTCATGCTTATGCCAAGGAGCACCTGCAGGGAGCCCTTAAGGGAGCCAGGGTCACTTTAATTTCTGAAATCAGCTTTGGACAGAAAAGTATTCTAGATGATGTGTGTGTTCTTGGAAGGTGGAGGCTGATTATACACACAAAACAGTATTGCATTAGCCCAGCTTAGTAAATTCTATTAATATTATTGATGATTTAATGAAAAATAAAAAATAAAAATCTACTAAAAGGTACAATTAAATAGCAATAAAAGATATATATATTTAAAAATTTTTTTAAACATTTATTTATTTATTTAGTGTGTGTGTGTGTGTGGCCAGCTCAGCCCACCAGGGGGCAGGGCTGGCTGGCATGTGGTGCTGGGGGATCGAACCACAGTCCCTGTGCTTTCCCAAGCCTGTTCCAAGTAGGTGCTTTAGACCACTGAGCCATCTCGCCAGCCCCAAGATATATATACCTATATATCTATATCTATGTATATAGATATAGATATCTATATATCTATATCTATATCTATATAGATACAGATATATAGATACAGATATATCTATATCTATAATCTATATCTATCTATCTATCTATCTATCTATCTATCTATCTATCTACATGAACCAGTATAAGGAAGATACGGATCTTGAGAATTTTCAAATAAAGAAAAGGTTGAACAGGAAGAAATGAAGAGAGTTGTCTTGGAAAAACTGAAGGCGATATGTTGAGCCTCTGGTAAATTCTAAAAGAGATGACCAAAAAGCTCATATTTTTCTGACTTAAAGGAGAAAAAAAATGAAGCTGATGTATCTAAGGCAAATGGATGCCCTGGGGTAGCATGCTCAAATCTGTCACTCTTAAAATATATGCAATATTCAGAAGCATATCCTGTATTCTGTGAAAAATACGCCCTGATTTTGGAAAGCAAGAAATTATATCCTGTCATAGAGGTTAACAAAGAGCATCAATACCTTAAGGGCCCTGTATTACAGCTGTTTAACTGGTTTTAGTCCCATTTTTACCTCCATGCTTATTCTTTTGTTTGTTTGCTTGCTTTTTGGTACCGGGAATTGAACTCAGGACTTAGCGCTTGCCTGGCAGGTGCTATGCTGCTGAGCTATATCTCTGACCCCCAAACTTACTCTTATGGGAGTCCTGTGCTTTTAAATTGTCCGATTTTTGTTCTTTCCTTCATTCTTGCGTCCCCTTCCCACAATGCATTGTGAAGCTTCTGTGACACAGAATGAGAAAAACACATAGAATGAAGTCACCAAAGAAGATGAAGATGGGTCCTTGTCTCACCCTCCTCTCCTTGCTAACAGGACTTCAGCAAAGCTTTCTCCAAAGCATCCCCTGAGTTGGCCATTTTTCTGTTTCATTCCTCAGTCTATCTTTTTCTTTTAAGTCATTTAATGAGTCAATTTAGTAGCATGATTTATTTTCAAAATACTAACAATTGCCTCTATCGAACAGGCTTCTCTAATATTTTAAGTATATTTGCTTCTGTGCAAACTTAGTTATCAAAAGGAAAACAGTGGCAGAGAATACACTAGGTTATTTAGGACCAGTTTACACTAAGTGTGTGAACTCAGGACAGCAAAGATTATGCTCCAAAGAACTCTTATATTTAAATATAGCACAAGGCTGGGTATTGAATTTGGTGCATTCAGTTATAAAATTGTTTTTATTTATCATTATTTGACATCAAATGCAGTTATTTCCTTGTTTGTCACAAATTTGACAATATGCATTCAGCCTCGGTCTAGAGTTCGCTCAGTCTTCTCGCTTCCTCTAATGACCCAGTGCTCCTGCCTTACCGCGCACTAAGCCCCCTGGTTCCTTTCATTTATTTAATGATTCTTAAATCCTTCCCATGGCAAAACCTTTATACAAAGATCCCTTTTTTTCTGAAATCCCCTTTCCTTGATCTTCTTTCTTTCTTGCCCTACACAGTTACTCTTTAATACTAAATGGTTCCTTCCAAGAGAATTTACTTAACACACTTTACAAGTTTAATTAAATCCCATAAATATTTCATATCACAATGTATTTTTTCTTTACTTTCCTACCCAGTCTGTCACTATATTATTATGTAGTCTTTTACTTAATATTTTCTGCTCTGCCAGAACATTATTCAACAAACAAAAAAGTTAGCAAAACCCATTAAATCACTTTCTAGTATGATTCTTGATAGTATATAAATTATTTTTGAATAAAGAAATGCACTTACCCTACCCTGTTGACTCTTGTCTTTCAAAGAACCTCTTTAGCCCACTTCTGTGAACATTTCATAAGATAATGCGAAGTAAGCTAAAACACAAGTCTAAATAACCATAATACAAATCATTTAAATTAATGACTTAAAATAACATTCTGGATGAATAGAAACATCCTTATGTGCCACTCCCAAGAACAGGCTCTGTTTTCAGCTACTCTGCATCCACAAAAGGGTGGGCATCTCAATCCTGCCAAACACCAGTGCCACTACAATCCCAATTCCTAGGGGAACCCAGCAGCACCCTGTGATAAATTATGCTGTCTTGACTCATATTTTATCTCTGGTAATTTAAATTTTATGTCCTACTACCTTTATAAATAGTACCACAAAAGATCTGTTCTTATACCCTCCAAGTTTAGAAATTTCCCTTTGATGAACAAGTTGGTGAGATGGGGAAATGCAAGAAAACCTCCTACCAAAAATATTTCTGTAGGAGAAAAGAGAAACAGAAATTGAAGTCGGTGTTCATGAGTCAAGTGCTTCTTGCATTTTGCAGGAGGTTGTGGCAAAATGTATTCTTCTTTTCCACACTCCTAAGTTTCCTTTGCCTTGCTTTATTTACCATTTACACTAATAAAATCTGCATTTGAAACCAGTTTTGAAGTATTTTACGTTAAGCATTAATTAAGTCCCTTTGAGGGACTTCACAATAGAAAGTGGGTCATTAAATGAAAAAAATTGATTAGGTAGATTCTAGAATATTAAAGTAGACCTCAACAAGGAAACAATAGAAAAGACGGGGAAAATATTGCTTCAGATTCATTGTTGCTGTTTTTTTTTTTTTTTCTTTAGCGTTCCAGAATGGACATATTCTCATTACTCTTTTTTCTATTTTTCTGTGGGTTATAATTCTCAAGGCCAAGTTTTAATTGCCCCAACCAGAGAGAAGCTTCCACATCCACATCGAAAAGGTGCTATCCAGCAGAAATGCTCCTGTGAATGGAATAGGTGGAGAAGTGCTCGGATCACACCCTAACGGATGCTCATGCACACAGCAGTGAATTCACGCCTGTGAATTCTGCTGAAGAATTCATTTGTTGATTGATACCACAAGCTTCCTATTATCAGGGGATACTCATTAAACTTTGAAATAAATTTGAATAATAGGTTTCTACAGTGAATTACTTTGTTCAAATACAGAGCTTTGAAGGAAATCCATGTCTGTGGGGATGAAGTGTTGACCAGTAAGTAATACGGTTCCGTGTTTCTCCAGTCTCCTGCCACACATCTTTTCCTTTCTTTCTTTCTCTTTCTTTCTTTCTTTCTTTCTTTCTTTCTTTCTTTCTTTCTTTCTTTCTTTCTCTCTCTCTCTCTCTCTCTCTCTCTCTCTTTCTCTCTCTCTCTTTCTTTCTTTCTTTCTTTCTTTCTTTCTTTCTTTCTTTCTTTCTTCTTTTCTCCTTTCTTTCTTTCTTTCTTTCTTTCTTTCTT
>NW_004524658.1:9814826-9883406 GCF_000260255.1 Octodon degus | reverse complement strand
TCTTCTTCTTCTTCTTCTTCTTCTTCTTCTTCTTCTTCTTCTTCTTCTTCTTCTTCTTCTTCTTTCTTCTTCTTCTTCCTCTCTCTCTCTCTCTCAAATGTATTTAGTACAAGGTTACAGGGTCTCACTACACAGATCAGACTCAGTGATCAATAGTGATCCTCATGTGTTCAGCCTCCCAAGTGCTGGGAGTGTACCACCACGCCCAGTCTCAGTCAGTGTCTCAGAGCACCCCAGGGGTGGGGCCAGCACAGCATGTCAGGGGATTGTGTGCGTACATTAAAAGACAGAATAACCTTTTATAAAGGTATAAACCATAACAAATTCAAAAGGAAAATAAGGTTTTAAGATGAAAGGAAAGAATAGAAAGGATGGGAAAAATATTGCTTCAGATTAATTGGTTATGAACCCTGGTCCCTGTGTCTGCCTAGGCAGGTGCTTTAGTCCACTGAGCTATCTAGCCAAACCTCTACCACACATTTTCTGCTATACATTGCTATCTTCTTAGCTTGGACTGCTGTTTTCCTCTTCTCTTACACCCAAAGTTTCATCATCAATTTTTTTTCTTTTTTTCTTTTTTTTTTTTTTAACCTGTGATGAAATTGTCCTCCACTACCACTCTGACCTCATTCTGGAATATTGACATTGTTCCTTGAGTCTTCTGGCCTAGAGTTATTCCCATCTGATCTATCTTGCTGTGAGATGAGTGCTCCTAAAGCATGTTTGTCATAAGGAAAATGTTCTCAAAAGAGTTTAAAATTCACTTTTGTCTGACTTAATTTATTATAAACTCCTCAGTTGACCTGTTCAAATCTTTCAATGATTTGGGCAACTTTCTGC
Organism: Octodon degus; assembly: GCF_000260255.1. NCBI lineage: Eukaryota > Metazoa > Chordata > Mammalia > Rodentia > Octodontidae > Octodon > Octodon degus. The sequence continues at coordinate 9,882,566 of NW_004524658.1, read as the reverse complement.
ACACTTAATTTCTGCTCTCCTTTAGTATGAATGTTTGTATATATCTTATCAGTTTGGTCTCCTTATAATCCTCTTCCAACTACTCTATAGTTTCCCTCCTACTCTGATCCTCAGTTCACCTTAGCTCTCTTACTGCGCTAAGAAATTATATTTCACCCCATGCTTGACTATTGTAATTCATATTATTATTTTCAACTCATATTAAATCTTACCTACCATGCAGTCTCCCTCATGCCTACTGCTCCTTTCATCTTAAAACCTTATTTTACTTTTGAATTTGTTATGGTTTATAGCTTTATAAAAGGTTATTCTGTCTTTTAATGTATGTACACAATTTGTAAACTTCATATATACAAAATCAAAAAAGAGACATACTTACTCTCTTTATTTGTTATTTTGAACAGATATGTATGTTTTATATTTCTTACTTGCCTGATGTTCTTGATAATGCAAATACAAGCAGCAAATCTAATCAGGACACCTGTTCTTGTGGCATTTAGTTCTAGTAGGAGGAGATAAATAGTATTCTGGGCAAAGTGAGAAATGTCAAGGGACAGGGTAAAAAAGATAGCCAGGATCAGACAAAACAGAAAGATGATTTCCCTTCCTCTATCCCTTCTTTCTCTTATGGTAAGCAGTAGGGATTTTTATTTTAAGTATAGTGGTTGATCATTGACTTTTATGTAGAGGAAGGATTATAGGAAGGCAGAGGATAAACAGAGGCCATATAGAAACCTAGGGATGAGTTTTGGTGCCTTGGACCAGGGAAATATGAATGGAACTGAACTATTATTTAATATACTTGTGCAAGAATACTGTACCTTATGCACAAAATAGTCTTCAGGCAAAAGCACAAATCAGATATTCTATATATGCTAGCAAAAAGACTGGATTTGATTTTATTTCTCTTTATTCTTTTAAAAAATTCTGACCGATTGAAATCCTATAGTATATATTAAATGAAGTTTTTGTTAAGTATTTCTCTTCATCATCATCCTGGATAGCTGTGCAATTGATTTCTTTGATATTGTAAGCAATAATATTCAATCAAGTTGAGCTCGACTACTAAGTTGAACTTTGTTAAAATTTTTCCATTTTCACATGTGTTCTCAATGTGTCATAATATTTTAAAGATTTTTAATAAGAAAATCTTATGCCAAGGTAGGATAATGGCCCACATTTTTCTTCCCACAAATGTATTCATTTTAGCTCACTATGATTATTTGTGTGTATGTGAATACCATGGTGATGTTTCAAATGATTACTTTGTCCCCAGTGTATAGCTTCTGAGTAGGATGTGCCAATGATTAAGTCTATGTATGGAAAAGCAACTGCTGCTTGAGAAGGGTGCTAAAGCTCAAAGCTGTGTGTGGGGCTTTCTTTTTTATAACCATGACTTGGCTAGTTGAAGACTTTTGCAAGTAACTTTTTAGAAAATTAAGTATTTATACAAGAATGACAACACCTATGTGAGATGATCCAAACTTGTATGATTTGTCCCTTATAGATCAAATATATATACATATGTATAGATGTGTGTGTGTCTATTTATGGTAACCTATACCTTAGAAGTCTTTCAGGAATCGTCAAGGTAGAGAAAATAAAATAACAAAATCATTTTGAAAAGAATTATTTAAATTCTATACAATTTTGGCAATTTTTTTTGCTTAATCACAACAGTTTCATTTTGTTCTTTATTCAGAACAGTTCCAGTCCTTGAGTTTTCACGAAAAGACTATTCAGAATGGCTGACTGAAAGTCAGCATTCATTTTGTCAGCATGAAAATCTACTACTTTGCTTTCAATTTGTTGAAGAAGCAATATGTGCAGAGCTTTTTTCAATATCTTCTGCTATGGTACCACTAGCATCAACTCATGTCTAAGTGCCTCATTGACAAAAATAATAACAAGACCCCAATTACGACCTACTGGAATCAAAGCACTTTTGCAAAATTTTAGAGGTGAATAAGTAAAAATCTTCTCCTTCAATTCCTTTGTCATATAAGTAATAAAAAGTGAGTTATTGTGATCAGAGGAGGGCACAACTGGCAAAGACCATAGTGCAGCTGTGGGCCCTGCTCATTGGCTTACCTTATTTTTTTTGTGGCAGAATGAGATTCAACCTCAGATCCCTAAAATGTGGCCAGTATTCTTCACATGTATCCAGTTTGCTTGATTATCTTATTTGTATTATTTAAACCACTCCATTAACAAAACTGTAGACAATCAAATAAAAATGTTTCTGTGAACTCTGAATCTGTTAAAGTTTTCCCATCAGTACAGTTTTAGTAGATATATATCATTGTACTTTCTACTTTATGGATGAGAAAAATCATGACACAGAACAGTTTGTGTATTCATCAAAATCAATGGACTAAACTGTAGAGTAAAGAAGAAAAAACAGAAACAAAGTTTTTGTGATTAAGGAAGGGAAGAGGTGTTGAAAGGATGGGAAGGGGAATGGGAAAAAGTAAAAAATCAAGTTACATCACATACAGGTATAACTTCCCTAAGATGAATGTGATCATTATGCATAACTAAAATGTACCAATAAACTTAATTAATAAAAAATAAACTATAGAACATAGATATTAACTCCTGCAACTTATGTCTGTTATAACTAGTTAGCTTAAAATCATGAAAATAAAAAATCAATTTATAGTCCTAAAAATAAGAGATATATAAAAATTTGATATGGCTACTTTTTAGAACCATAGTAATTTTGACATTCAACATCAGGAACTAGTGTACCATTAAAGAGAGCAGGTGAGAGAGATTTCATTGCTTTAGAAAATAATATTTATGGAAAAGATTTTTGATGTGTTTTAATCTTGACTATATCTCCAGTTGTCAATGACAAAGGGCTTAAAACATGGTGAGAGTTCAATTATATCTGTTGAATTAATGGAGAATCTTATGTGGGATGAATTATTCAAATACAAACAAATCTTATGTCCAAGAAATGCTAAAGATATTTATTTTATTATATTTTAGTTACATGCATTAATGGGTTTCACTGTTGATCATATTTATTAAGGCAATTCTGGAGACCTGGAGTTATTCTTGTAACTCACTCAAATAATATCTAATGTATAAGCTGCATTTTATATAATAAGCTAAGCTAAGCATACTAAGTATTGCTAAGCAAATTTATAAAGAATTGTTCTGTCTGTATAGCAGTTGCAGTGTATATTAAATTCTGCAGTAGTAACATAGACAGCAAATAAATACATGCTTATTTTCATTTACACAGGGTTTGTCCTATGTAGATCCTTCCAGATAATTAATATTTCATTATTGACTGGAAATTCCCTACCCAATAACCTCCAGAACACATACATAATCAAATACTATGAAAAAATGATTGGCAAGTGGATGCATTATTGTAAGCAGAATTTTGTAATGTACAAAACACAAAATATGGGATTATTTCACCCATAGATGTATTCTTTACCATCTGTATCAGCTTTCCTTGTGAAATAATAAGCGTTTGTTATCAACACAAATGCTAAATTTTAGGTTAATTTAAGCCACAATAAGTAAATCATTCCCTTACTGGAACTTATAGGCAGCATGATATTGTTAGTTATTGTAATTTTGATTTTTAGTAGTCTGGTTTGTAGTCCTTGGTGATTGCGCTGACTGTGGGGTCAGTACACGTATGTCCCACTCCTTTATTCTTACCGCTTCCTGCTCTCCTCTTCTCTCCATATTTGGTGCCTCTCTCATTTGCAGGTCATCTAATATTCTTCTCCATATTGAATTCTAGCCAAGTGATTCAACAGAATACTCAGAGAAAACTTTATTCAGGCTGCTCGTGCTTCAAATATTTAAATGGTGCGATTTTAATGACAATGCCTGCCTTCTCTGAGGGTCCTGGGTGACCTTGCAAGGACACCTATTTCTGCTTGGCTTCACGTCGCTAGGGGAGCCTTGTGGTTCACAGCAATGCAGTGATGTCAGAGACGGGTGGCCCACAAGAATCTGCTGGATGCTCTACAAGTCTCAAAAATAATTTTCATTTATTGAGTAATAACAGGGTGTTTCGGTAATATTTGTAAGATTCCAAGCAACGGTTAAAAGTGATAAATTATTTCATTCCTTGAGTGTATTGGGGGGAACAAAGGGAAACTATGGGATGAATTTTGAGCAGTTATTTCAAACTAAGAGTCTGTAATTTTCTAGATATTAACAATCAAGTGGGAAAAATAAGACTGAAAGAAGGTGACTGTGGAAGCAGATTATCAGAAATTTCTTTATGAATGAAGATATGGAGAAAAGGGAGCACTTAATGAGTGGCATAGAAGAAGAGATGCAACATGAACTTTGACCAAATTTGTGCACAAAAGAAATTTGAAAAAGCTTCCTCAGTAAGAAATGCGCTTACAAGACAATACTCTGTTTCTGACTATGTTTTATACAAAATGATCCAATAAATTGAAATGCATTCTAATTTTTAATATATAAACTCTGTAGATTATTAAATTAATCAGTTTGATCCCAGAATGCTCTTAACTTTCTGAAATTAGCTAGATTGAATATTTATTTTGTTTTTCAAATATACTTTCTTCTGTATTTAGGACAGGGTCTACAGGGTCTACAGGGTCTAAAGGGTCTCACTACGTAAATCGGACTCATAATGATTCTCCTGTTTTCAGCCTCCCTAGTGCTGGGATTACAGGTGCGTGCCACCACGCTCAGACTCAATTGCCATCTCAGTGTGCTCTGCAAAAGGGGCTGGCACAGCATGCTGGGGGTTGAACCCTGGTCACTGCACTCTGCCTAAGCAGGCGCATTAGTCCGTGAAAAAAATTATTAATGCATGTTAATAACATAATAATCCGTGAACAGATTTGTGGTATTCAGGGTGATATTTATTTACATGCATACATCATTTATTGTTTACATCCATCACTTTCATTTTCACTCCCATTTCTGCCTTCCATCTGGCCTCCTTTCCTACCTCTTATTGTTGAGGGCTGTTCTATATAAATGTTGGGGAAAATAATCTTATAATTAAACTGTGATTAGGGCTTGTCTGAGGCTTAGTATCTTGCCATGCGGGCTGGCTATGGCATGCAGAACATAATTTTAGGTGCCTCCATTCAGGGTTCAGGGCTGAATGGTCCTGTGACACTGTGTCGGCCCAGGGCAGGATTACACCAGCTGAGTGCACCCTGGCTCCCTGAGAACTGGGTAGCAATGGAAACAGATTTTCACCTTGGGGAAGCGACAAACTGCTTCTTAACCTGCTCTCTCTCCCCACCACCCTCATCAACACAAAGATTTTCATCAGCACAGCATCATCGCTGCCTTCTGAGTCACCCAAAGCAATTCTCATCAGCATAAGACCCTGCTGCCCTCTGAGTCATCTAATAATCCCTCTGATTATTGTGCACACCCAGTAAACAGTGGTTAGCCCAGAAGCGTCTCTGCCAAGCCTAAGGCAGTGACCTCCCAGCCCCCGTGGTGCATTACCATGCCTGCCTCTGTTCCTTATTTCATTCTTTCAGCATACCTCTCACGCAGGCAGTTTGGGGCCCTGGCCGACTCCTCCATACTTTACAGTCCTTCCACTTCCAGATTGTTTGCTGTTGTGTATGGTGCTGATATTGGTTTTTTTTTTTTCTTTTATTTATTTATTAACTTTCCACAAGGAAAGAAAGCATGGAGTACTTTTGTTTCTATATCTGGCTTATATATATTATTTATTTAATTTTAATTTTTTTTATTTATTTTTGTGCCAGGAATAAAAATCAGGACCTTGCCCTTGCCAGGCAGGTAGGGTCTCACTAAGTATTTTAGGCTAGCCTTGAACTCATCATGTGGCCTAGGTTGATCTAAAACTCTAAGTGATCCTCCTGCCTCCATCTCCAGAGTTCTGGGATTACAGGAGTACAGCACCACACCCAGCCTGGTTTATTTACTTTAATATGATACCCAACAGTTCCACCCATTTTCCTGCAAATGACAGGATTTACTCCTTTTCATTGTGTGTCTAAACCATATTTTTTATTCTTTAGCTGCTGACAGCCAACTAGGCTGATTTTATGTCAGCTATTACAAAAAGAGCCACAATAAAGAGGGGAATGTTTTCCTAGTGGCTATGTGGTTTACATTGCCACCAAAAGTGAGTAAGTGTTCCTTTTCTCCATACTCTCACCAGCAATATTCTGTTTTTGTTTTGATATTGGCCATTCTGAGTGGAATTGGATAGACTCTCAATATTGTAATTTGCATTTCCCTGATGGTTAAATATATTGACTTTTTTTTTTGTCTCTATTGGTCATTTTTACTTATTCTTTTACAATTTATCTGTCCAGCTCATTTGTCTATTTTAAGATTGGATTTGTTTTGTTATTTTATTTCTAATCTTTTGAGCTATTTGTGTATTTTGAATATTAATCTGTGAGATGGCTGATTGGCAAGTGTTTTCTCTCCTTCTGTAGTTTGTCCCTTCACTGTGTTGAGTGCTTCCCTTTCTGTGCAGAAGTAAATAGTTCTTAATTTCAGTGAATAACATCATGTTCTGGGAAGTGGGTAGATTATATGATCATTAACTTTCAAAAACAGTTTTTTTATGTCATTCAGTAATAATTGAGCTGTTTCTATGATACCATATTCTAATATTAATTCCTAAAGATAATATTTAGAGAATCAAATTTTACAAATATCCAAAAAAATTTTAGTGTTATCATTTGCTTCCTTTATTGATCATTGATATTTTGCACAGTATTATAAACTTCCAACTTAAATAATGTATGTTACAAAAAACTGAAACAACAATGTTGTTTTAATAACATTAATAGCCTCTATTGTACTTTATGTTACAATTGCCCTAAATTGCATACTAATTATAAAATCCTCACCTTCTTTCCCACTCATCCACTTCAGCTTTTCCTTCTCTCCATCAACCTTGTACATTCTAATGGCCATGACAGGGTTGGTTTTTAAAAGCTCTTGCTATCAAAAGCCTCAGAGAATAAATGTAAACCTATCTTAGGAGGAAGCACATGAGGAAGTTTAGAAACTAACCTGGTTGTGAAGCCTGAAGGTTGAATGCTAGCTGAAAGCTCAGCCACATCTTGATCTATCTGACTTGGCCATCAATAACAGCAGAGCACTAGCGGAGAGACCCGGTGAAGAGGCCTCCTCCCTTGGTTGAGAGGTCTCCGGGGACAGAACCCTTGGCTCCCTGCATCCACATCTGCGACACAGTGCTGGAACCGGGAGACAACTTCATCTATTATTTAGATCTGTCTGTCTTTTCTGCTTTCCAACACATTTTCTTTTCTGTTTTCTTTCCTGTCACTAAAAATTATATATATATATATATATATTTGTTTGTCTGTTCAAATATAAAAGCTTAAATACATACTTGAGAAATGCCTTGGTGATCCATGAACATGAGCTGTAACCATTTACAGATGAACTTTTTGAATGAACTGGGTGATCTCAACACTTCCTCAGATACACTGAACAATGAGGGAGGGCTAAAAGAGACTTTACGATGATCACAGTGACAGCCTTTTTACTTTGTTGCAGAGCCTTTACCAGGAATTAACTGAGTCTTTGCAAATTCTCTGAGCAGAAGGCTCTTTTGGTCTTCATTTAATATTTTTAGTCAAGGATTCCTTTTCCCATTTTTGGAAAAATCTCTTCTGAACTCAAATGTATGTAGTAATGTGTATCTTATACATTTTAAAATTAAATATCATGTATCATAATACAGAAAAGGCTTCCTTCCCGTGTTTCAGAGAAAGCCCTGGTATAAATGACAACCTGCCCTTCCTGAAGGTTTCTTCTAAGGAGACCATTGATAATAGGTACATGCTCCATGCACAGTGCCATTTTATCTTCCAGAAACCCTTGCACTGAATATTGATGAGTTGTAACCTTACATAAATAGAAAAAAGACAGACATCAGTTCTCTGAGCAGCACTAAAGCACTCGGCATGTGATTTCAGACCTCATCCAAGATGTCTGCTGGCCAGTTCTTCGCAGTGTCTGCACGCACTCATTAGCTATGCCATAAGGAATGCCACTTGCTCTGTGCTCTGTGAGGCGGAACAATGGGGCACTCTCCTCTGGAATAGCTGTTGATTCCTTCAAAGTTCAGTCAGAGCTCACAGTTTTCCCTTTTGAATAATGTATGAGCTTGGTTCACCCACGTGCTGCTAATCTAGTATGGAAGAAACTTCCAACAGCTTCTGTCTTCATGTCTGCTGTCACACACATACACACACACACACACACACACACACACACACACACACACGCACACATGCACACACAAGCACACACACTCTTCTTACTGGTTCAGACAGAAAGACGTGACTTGCTTCTGTTTGGCAGAGGGTTGTGATGAAAAGCAGAGTGGGAGGAACTAGAAGATTGTATGAAGGCACCTACAGAGCCTCCACCTGAACACATATCACTCTAGGGGCTCCTGCTAGACAGAAACCCAGCCCCTGGTGCACAGCAGGGAGCAGGTGCTCTTCTGAAGCTCAGATTGCATCAACCCCTCGTGACAATTAGGGCCCACTCAGTGGCCAGCTCTCAAGCATCATTCTGCAGGACAGCGTAATTACCTCTAGCATGCATATTATTCCTAGGCTTGCCATAACAAACTACCACAGCTAGGTAGCTTAAAACAACAGAACATTATTGCCTCCTTGTTCTGTGGGCCAGGAGTCCAAATTCGAGGTGTTGGCAGAGCCATGTTCCTTTGGAAGCAGTTAAGGAAGAATCCCCCCTCACCACTTGCAGCTGCCGGCATTCCCTGGCTTGACTATCTTCAGCCTCTGCCTCTGTTCTGCAGCATTCCTTCCTGTGTATCTTCCTGTGCCTTTTCCAAGGCACCAGTCATTGGATTTAGGTCCCATTTGAAGTGTGACCTTATCTTAGCTACTAGTGCTTGTCCCTAAACAAAGTCATATTTGGAGTTCCAAGATGACTAAATGTGTAGGGATGTTTTTCAATGCAGTGCAACATGTAAGAGAAGAAAAGTGACACATGCAATATAGATTTCTATGCTGTATGCTAGAAATACCTTGGACTCAAGCTGAGTATATAAGCCTTGCTGAGAAAAGGGTCATAGCCCACTCTCCCATCAGAGGGAGAAGCCTCCATGTCTACATCTCTGCTAGTGTCCCAGATAGGACAACACAGTGGTCCCCAGCCTACCTGTCACTAGGTACTGGTTGATTCTGTGGAAAACAATTATTCCACAGATCAAGATAAAGGATGGCTTGGGGGTGATTCTGTCATGTTTATTGTGCACTTTATTTCTGTTATTATTAATATTATTATTCCATTGTAATATATAATCACACAATGATGCAACTCAACAAAATGCAGTCACTGGAGGTGTTTCTGGGCATGATGTTGCATGTCTGTAATCCCAGAACTCAGGAGGCTGAAGCAGGAGGATAGCTGTGAGTTTGAGGCCAACCTAGCATATAACGTGAGTTCAAGGATAGCCTGAACTACATAGCAAAGGCTTATCTCAAAAATCCCCCATCAAAGAATCAGTGAAAGTAAATGGTCCTATCTGGGGGTGAAGATGAGAGAGAGTGACACCTCAGGTATATTTCATTCATTTGGTGTACTGTATCATCTCATTTTGTTGCTGTCATTACAGAAAAACCTGCTGCATAAAGATAAGATGTTAGAAGTAGAAGCAAAATTCAGTTCTTTTATGACAGTTTTAAGATGCTGTGCTTTGATTTTAATTTAGAACATATGGAGGTTCACAGTTGTCTATATGGTATCAGGAATCAAACTCAGGACCTTGTGCTTACCAGGCAGGTGCTGTACCACTGAGCTGCATTCCTGGCTCTAAACACACTTTTAATGTTACCATCATTTGAAATCTCAAGCAATTTGTTCTACTTTAACAGCACAAAGTTCATTCATTTGAGTTTTTCATAAATGAGTTGTGGATCCATGTCTTTCCAGTTCAGGAGTCGGTTGTGGTTGGGACACAACACTCAAACTCTTCAGAAAGCTGAAATAAGAGATCATGCACCAACTGGCAGAAATAAGGCCCTAACTCATTCTCTTTCAAAATCTCTGCTAATGTTTGAAGCATGCCAAAACTCTCAGTGTTCACTCATTGCCCTCAGAATTCCATTTTGGCTCTGAATGCACATGCACATACTTTATCTGAGAAGTTATGCACAGTCCTTGTTCTCCCCCAGTGAGGAGGCTTGAGGCTGTTGAGGATGCTGAACATGTCACAGGAGTCAGCAAGTGCTGTGACACATTTTGTGTCAATGAACTGAGCTGCCAGTGGTGATGTTTTTTTTCCTAACAGAAATCTCTGGAATGACTTGCATGATTTAAAATTTCTGAGCAGTAATATACCTTAAGAAACCAACTCACTTGTGTGTATAAGAGAAAAAGTATGTCCATTTGCTCACAGGGCTATGTGAGCAGATGTGAGTAAAGGGCGTGTATCTTAATGTGGTTTATAGTTGTAATCACACCCTACAAAATGTTACAGGCTGGTCACATTTTCTATGGATAAAACAGTGTATAGACTGATATGGATAAATAACTTATTTGATCCAAGTAGTTAAACCTTATATTCATCAAGACATAGGAGGCTACCCAAAGATACATATACCAACACAAAATGACCTTAATTTTCCAGATATGTAGTCGTTCACAGGCTTGAATAGTTCTGCAGCTGTGGCATTTGTGGGAAACAAAATGCATATAACATATCCTAACGAACATCTTCCTGACAAATATATCCCACTATAACAGCATTGTATTGTTGTCAACATTAATGGGCGTGTCGGCCAGGAGTGTGAACCATGGTGCCGCATTAGTCTTCTCTAGCAATTGTACTTCAATAACTTTTGCTATTTCATCAATTCACATAGTAATTGTGCTAACAAATAGAGAAACATTTGCCACTTTTTTTTCAGAACCAGGGATTGAACTCAGACCCTTGCACTTGCCAAGGAAGCGCTGATTCCACTGAGCCATCTCCCATCCCCTGCCACTTTTTGAACTATAGCACTTCCTAAAAGTTCGTGATGAATGTTTTAGTAGCTGGTAGGATCAACTTCACCAACAGTAAAGGATTTCCTAGCTTTAGCAATGTGGTTAGCTACTGAGAATCATTCTCTCAGTGCAGACACACTGAGTGAAGTGGTGGCCTTTAATTGTTTCTTGCTGGATGTGGTGCTGCATGTCTGCAACCCCAGCAGTTAAGAGGCTGAGGCAAGAAGACCACTGTGAGTTTGAGGACAACCTGAGCTACACAGTGAACTCAGGGCAGCCTGAATACATACAGATACTTTGTGTGAAAAATCAAAACCAAAAAAAGTTCTGTCCTTTTGATCATATTTTTTCTTTTGAAAAACTCTAGGCTTTCCATTTAATGCCTGTAGTGATGCAGTTTCAAAGGTTTCAAGGCTTCACTGGAGAGTTGGTTGTCACATGTTATACACAATAGGCTTGGAAAACATGAATCACTATTACAACAAAACAGTGATTTTACTGGGATTCTTTGTATTTTCTTTCAAAGTCAGCTTTCCTTTGGTTGGCAGTCTTAGAGTCTTCCATCTCACTATTGGAATCTCGCTTTTCAAAGAAGCTTTCTAATGATGTTTCTTTTCATACTCATTTTGACTAAGGTTAGATTGTGGGCTTACTGAAAAGGTGACTGAGGCAAGTATGTAGTGCAGGAACGAGTTATGGGTGCAAGTGGCAAACAAAATAATGGGTGGGCCACACATGGATTTAAATAAGTATCCAATTCTAATTTAGTCCGCTACCAGATGCAACTGTACAAATGAAGTACATTGGTTCACTTGCCAGTGTAAAGCATGTCATCAGACAAAGGTTAATTGCCACTTGCCTCTCACTTATATGGTTTAAGAGTGATGCAAGCAAGTGATTTATTGTGATTGCTGTGTAGTCAAACCTTGATAATGTTAATCTATATTGCAGCTGCTCCCCAATGTTAGCATCATTGTCTCAGCTTTATTTAAGTTAGTTAAGCATTAGATTCTTACAAGAAATGAGCAAGCTAGATTCCTTACATGTGTGGTTCACAGTAGAACTCAGACTCAAAGGGAAAATCCAATACTCCAGCTGACCTGACAGCAGGTGAGATGAGGTGGCATTGCATGTGATGGTGACTGGCTATAAATATAGATGGAGCTTTATTCCTTTGCTTTCTGCTCATCTCCCTCTGTGTGCCCAAGTTCATAGACCTGTTGGGGTTCCCTGAGGTAACCTTTCCTTCAGGTTTGTCATCAAATCTACTGCTTCTGAAGACTTCTTCTCATAAAAAGTTCTCTGAAGAGGGTTTTCCTAGAAGATGTTATTCTTCTTTTTTAGTTTGAAGTAGAATGTTATGATCTATAATTTCTTAAAATCTCCAAAGTTCCAGTATTCTAGATTCTGTAGACAAGAGGCAGGAATAATAAAATCTCAAATATTCACCAATCGTTATGTAAATAGTGTCTTAAATATATTAGTTAGCTTGAATAACAGGAATGGCTAAGAACAAAATTAAAGAGATTTGGATACTGGATTATTTCTAGAGACTAGAAAAGTAATTTTTTATGGTAGTAGGAGATCCCAAAAGAAGCCTCACTGATATTAGTCAATTTGTGCTGCTCTTAACAGAATACCACAAATTAAGTAATTTCTTAAAAGTAGAAGTTCATTTGGCTTATGGTTGTGAAGACTGGTAAGTCCAAGATTAAGTAGCTGCATCTGGGGAAAGTCTTCATGCTGAGTCACAACACAAGAGAAGGCATTGCATGCTGTGAGGGAAGGAAAGGCAAGGAGCGCAGGAAAGGGCTGTGAAGTCATCCTACTGAGACAGCAGAGTAGGGTGTGACAAACCAGCTGCACAGGTGGGCGTGACCTGTCAATTACAGAGATTGAAGTTTTATGCACAGAACAGCTTCCAGGAGGCCTACACCAGGCACCAATCAGAGAACACAGGCAGAGTTTTGCCAGGGTGGCCTAGATCTGATGTCAGGGTGGAAATATAGAAGACTGTGGCCACTGACCTTGTGGCTACTGCCTTCGTTCTTCCACGGTGGTCTACTGGGCATGCATATGTACTGTCTTTCCTCATACTCTTGCAGCAAAGCACTCCTCAGAGAACTTCTCTTTCCTGCTTGTACTTTTAATAAATATAAACTACCTCCTTAACTCATTTCATGTCCAAGGTTTCTTTTGGGTTTAGAAAGGACCCCTGAAAAGGGTGCAAAACCCCAGTATCTAGTAACACTTTATTAGAAATCCCACTTCCAAGACAAGCATTAATCCAGTCTCGTGACAGTGGCATTTCCCCTTCATGGGGCTAGAGTCCTCAAGACCTGAACTTCTCCTAAAGATCCTACCCCTCAGCTCTATCACAATGAGAATAAATTTCCAACACACAGACTGTGGGGGACCGATTCAAATCACATATTTGTCTATTTTATAACTTAGCCTCAAACTGTCCAGGTGCTCATCCTTTTCATCACTTCAACTTGTATGCACCTCAAAATGTGAGTGCAGGTGTTGTCTTCAGATTCTGTGTTATAGTTTGCTAAAATTTCCCTCCTTGAACTAAGAGCGGAACTACTAAGAGTGAAAGAATGGGAGGGCTGTGGTGCAAGGGCATTGTTTACTCTCTGGCTTTCAAGAACACACTAGATCTCTAATGCCCCACATGGTGGCCAGAGAAAAACAGGAACAGCTTCCTCTCAGGAAATCATCCTAGATTGCAATTAGAACAAAACTTCTCCAGTGTCATCCCTTGTTTTTACTCCCTCTGTGAATCTTCCAATGTAAGCTTCTGATTAGTTAGAATGCTTTCAGCTGTAATTAATAAAACCTTCAAGGAAAAAAAAGCCTGTAAACATGTCACCTATTACCTCACACAACAAGAATTCGGAGGTCTGGTTAGTTTCCAATGTTGGTTCATTTGGCAGCTTAACAACAAGGGCACAGGTGCTTTTTGTCTGTTTTTCCTAATGTGACCTTGTTTCCCCCAGAGCCATTTTCCCATTGCAGAAACTGATATAGGTGACACTCACAGATGTGAAGACTGGGCCAGTTTTATGGGCTTGTGATCTGCATGCTCCCAGCAGGCCCCTGGATTAGAAGGATCCTGTATTTGGACATGAATATTCTGTGATCGACATCTTGAAATTCTTAGTATTTTACCTTAAATTTGTGCTTTGTGAGTGAGATATCACCTCCGAAGAATCATGCATCAAGGGCTTAGGGGGGGCCTTAGTTCATAGGCAGTACTATATCACCTTTCCCTGCCATGAGATCTAGAACATCTGCTCCCCAGACCTCCAGCTGCTGCCACCCTTCATACCTAGCAGGGCTCAGGGTCAGTGTGAGATGCATTCTGTGAGCTGAGTGACAGGAGAAGGCTCCAGATGTCAGTGAGGGCACTCCACACCTACCTAGTAACTAAGAACCACCATGACAGGTTGAGAAAGAGGGATGACTGACAAAAAGGAAGAGGCTTTTCATTGTCAGTTTTCATTTGGCTCTACAAATTGCATGGGTGACCATAATACATAATTTCAGCAGAATTAGTAGCTACCAGGATGTCTGGAAAAGCCTTCCAAGTATGGATTAAAACAGCTTACAGCAAAGGTTGTTTCCTCTGCTGAGACAGCAACTAGGACTGGGCATGGTGGCACATGCCCAGTGAAAACTTTCTTAGTTGATATTTTTGCATATATTAACCTAATCAAATACTATGTGAATACTCTGAATTGATCACAGATTTGTACATATGATATGCTACATTCTGCTCTTAGTTGGACTCACCATGTAACTTTAATTTTTGAATATTATTTTGAAGTAGTTAATGTAATTTTGAATTAATATTTAACTAATTTTCTGAATATTGTTTAAACTTTTGTTTTATGATTTATACTGTTTCTTTGACTTACAATCTACTTATAGACATGGTATGATATTTTCTTCTAGTATTGGAAACTTTAAAAGTGTATTTCCATCTTCCATTGACTTTATACTTCTTCCTTGTCTTTTATACACACACACACACACACACACACACGCATGAAAAAAAATATATTACCTGACACAAGATTGATACTGTTTTGTGAAAATCTTCAATGACCTACTAAATGGGTTCATCCAATATAATTATATTTTACATAGTTGTATCAGTCAGGATTTTACTAGAGGTACAGATATAACACAGGATGTATAAATGTATAAGAAGTTCCAAGGTTGGCTTAAGATAGTCAGCCACAGAGTCGGATGAGGAGGCATGCAGAGGGTGTCTGCACCCTGGAGACTGGAGGACTCAGTCTGAGGTCTGGAGCTCACTGCAGTGTTATGTGCAAGTCTGTATAAGGAGGCTGATGGATCTGTGATTCAAGGCCAATGAGTCTACACCAGAAGGTTGAAGGATCCAAGGCAGAAGCCAAGAGTCTGTGCTATAGCCAGGAGATGACATCCAAGTTAATGTCGAAGACTGGAGCTCCTACAAGGAAGAATGGGACCCTCCATCCTTCCTCATTCTCCTTTAAGTGATGAGTCATTCCAGAGTGTGACCTCCACACCTTGGGGTGTGGAATTGCTGAGAAGATTTAGTTAAGCTCTTAGCATCTCAAGGTGACACAATTAATCAACCACTACAATACTTCTGCATAACTACCATTCTGAGAGCTCTTTATTCTTTATCCAGGGCCATACAGCAACTTCTCTTGCCTTCTGGAATACGGTTTTTGTTATTTTCTATATACTATGTCTGCAGGTATTAGAATATTTTGAGTTTGTATAACTGGCAAATATTTTACTTTTAGATTTCAAAGGTATGTTTGCTAAGTATAAAATTCAATGAGGACAGATTTTTTTTTTCAGTCCTTTGGATAAATAAGTATAGTTTTTTACCCCCTTGCTCTTTTTTTTCTAATGCAGGATAAGATGCTATTTAATTTTGTTCTTCCATAGCTAATATTTTTTTCTATGTATATGCTTTAATGTTTTTTTTCTTTACAATTAGTTTTGGACAATTTCATTTTTTTGTATCTTGGTATGATTTTATTCATGTTTCTTGGGCAAAAGGTTAATTTTTCTTGGAAATGTGGTACAATAATTTTAACTAAATTCAGAAATTTTAAATCATTAAAAATTTATTGCCTCCCCCCTTCTACTTTGAGAATTCTAATTATATGAATACAATTTTCTTGATTTTAGCACAGAGTGTACTATTACATGACTGATCTGTAAACTCTTCATGTTTATTTTAGAAAAATTTTATTGCTATATTTATTTAATTTGTAAATAATTTTTTACAATGTGCAATCTACTATTAATCTCATGTTATATATTCATTTCAGGAATATTTTTCTAAAATTCGCTCTGTTTATATCTTATCTTTCACTTTTCAATATTTATATACAATTTTTAATTTGCTATGTAATTATTATTGATTTTCGGTGAAGTTAATAATGAGTTAAAAATATAGTGTAAAATAAAGTGACTGAAAAACATTGAACATTTCTAGAGTCCTGACAAATTAGGAAAGTTTATAGAAGAAGTACAATGGTCACTAAGTGTTCTTCTCTAAAAATTTTTCTGTGTTCCTTACATTTTTTGAGAACTCAAGAACATACTCAAAATTGATGTAGGGTGAAATACATATGCCCTACAATTTAATTCATTTTGTAGTTCAAGGGAAACTTCTAAAATTACTCTTTTAGGGCTCATAGAATAAATGTATCAGAAGAGATACTATAAAAATTGATTTTTTTTAAGTTTGATTCTTGTTTTACCTAAGACTTGCTACTCAATAAGACTTTTGGTGTTTGGCTTCTAAAACTTATTTCAGAAACACCAGAATTACACTAAAATCTCTAAGTATTTGGTATTGGCTGATTTGAATATTAGTAGATAATGTTATTCTAGAATGTTAGTAGATAAGAAACTAAATGGGAAAACGGATTTGTATCCTTTTCATATTAAACTTTCAGATGATAAATATCACATCTCTCTTTAAGTCCAGAAGATTTTTATGCCAATCATTTAGTGCAACCAGTCAGGTAAATTCCTACAGAAATACAAATGCAACCAGCTCAGAATGTCAAAAGAGGAAATCTAAGTCTGATTGTGCACTTGGTCTATGCAGAAAACATTTGGCAAATTGGACAGTCTCAGTAGAGAATGTACTAAGCCCTCCATGTTCCATGCACCACTTTAACATGGTACAAATTTACATGCCATACAGTCTTGCCAAATGCACACACACACTAGTCCACAAAACTGCACCCCAGTTCCCACACCATCAGAAACATAGGTGATTTCTTGTGCACAGGAATTCAGAAAATGAAGGCCAGAGTCTGAGGTTTTGACCACAAGGACTCCACCAGGATTAACACAGCTGCCTGGGAAAGAGAGGAAGTCAGATGGGTGAAACACATCACAAAGGCTTAACTGAGTCACAAGTGGGAGAAAAGGAAAGTGCCTAACAGTCAAGCTTGTTGCAGCCTCTTATGGGCCAGGGTTCCATTCAGCAGTACAGAGAGGTGAGGAATTTTTGAAAATATCACAATTCTTAGCTTTCTTGCAGCCTCAGGTGAATGACAAAACTAACTGAGACCAATTTCCTAGAAAGAGTGAACAAAGATGACAAGGTAATCTATGGACATAAACTGGTAGTACAGAACAAAGCCAAAGGTTAGAATATTCTGCACTTGAACAGTATCTGTGTTATTTTAAAGAAGATGGAGAGGAAAACAAGAATCAAATTTTACTTCAAGGTCCAGCCAGATAGCTCATCGGACTAAAGCGCCTGCTCAGGCATGTGCAGGGACTGGGCTTCAATCTCTGACTTGTTGGGCCAACTCCACCCCCAGTACATGTTAAAATAAAGATTGAGACTGGATGGGGGTGGTGGAGCATGCCAGTAATTCCACTGCTTGGGAGGCTGAAACAGGGGGATCACTATGAGTCTGATCTATGTAGAGAGACTGTGTAGACCCTGTCCTAAGTACATTAAAAAATTCCACTTCAAGACTGTGAAGGGTACAATACTAGTTCCTGAGTTTTGAAAGGCATTTAAGTATGTTGAAAATGTACAACTCAAGTAAAATCACAGAAAAACAACCCAGAATAATAGCACTTGTGAGAGGGCTTTGTAAATGAAGAAAATGATCTTCTTGTTATTTAGTCTAAATTGATTTTTCAGAATCAATTTAAGCCCAAAGAAGATGAGTGACTTGGTCCAAGTCATGGGACTTTGGTTTCCTGGCTCAGTCCAGTACCACAAAGCAAAGAGTTTCATATTCACAAAAAGTGGCAGATTTTCTTGGGCTAGTTAACTTTTCCAAATACATTGTATGCATATAATATCAGTAAGAAAACTTATATTAATAACTATAGCAAGTCTTAAATAGCAGTTCTTTGAGTTGTCATTTTCCTATTACTTGGATCATTCAGGCAGTTTTTGAACTCACAGTTATATTAGTACAAAAAAGTATGCTCCTTGCCTTTGATGTCCAGTTACCATCTACCTGAGGTTTCCTTGAAGATGGAAGAGCTCCAGTCACTCACTGGTGATGGGTGCATGAACTGGAGCTAGGGGAAGCTTGTTAGGGTGTCCCTCTGAAAGGCATTTAGTTACCCATGTGTCAACAGCCTCCACAGGCCCTTTGGTTATGCCAATTTCATGTTCATCAAGTTTAGTTTAACAAGTCTGGGAAGTGATCACAGCTTAAGCAAAGAACCAGGGTCACAGGGAAATTAGCACCCTGACTTATTTCACTGGTAATGTTGAAGACAGAGACTATAAGAAAACAGTAAGCAAATGTTAATTAGCAAAGGGACCACTTTATGGAGACTAATTCTAATCCCCTTCGTTTCCCCACTGACCTCCAGGGCCCATTCATAAATGGGAGCTTCCCTTTCACGTGTGTGTCTCTCTACTTGAGAAGGGGCTGAGTGCTCCTGGAGGTCTGGGAAAGTGCTGCACCATCTTGTTCAGCAGCAGAAAGAAACAATCACTGAGGGGAATCTCTCCTTGTGCATTTATGACTCGTGGTAATGAAACTTCAGAGAGAACTTTCTGACTCAAGTCCTACTTAAAATTCTAGTTGAATTAGTCATGCCGAGCTTGCATGCTATTGCTGTAAGCACCAGCCTTTAGAACATCAGGATGAATCACAGGCAAGGTGTAGTCTGTGCCCAGCACTTCTCCGCAGATGAGAGCCTGTAGTCAAATTCGTAGATTCCAGCCTTGAGAAATGTAATTAGTAGTCCTACGATAAACACACTCTATCTCTTAAGTATGTTTTGGTCTGTTTCTTGCAAACTGTGAGATATTTTCATTATAAATTTCATACATTATTAAAAGGGCTTTTAAAAAAAATACTTGGCAGGATAAGATTAGAACTAAACCAATTCAACTTTCTGGACTTGAAAGTGAAACAGATCCAAAGTGAGGTTCAGAAAAAATAAACAACAACCCTCAGCAATTTTAATTAATAACCACAGTGCCTACAAACCAGCTGTTTAAAGAAACACCTCACAGATCCCCTTATGGTAGATTCTGTTAAAATATCAAGGTAATACCAGCAAAGAAGCAGGGCAAAGAATCAAATTTTTGCTCAACACCACAGTTCCCACAGAAAATACTTTTACATGTGCTGTTCCAGTTAGAACCTAGTACTGCCCTCCAAAACATAAATAAAGAATGAGGAACTGAAGTTTATAGGTCTCGATAGACCTGTCAGGGGAATGGAACTAGTAAGTGATAGGGCCAGGCTTGAAACCCACAACAATCACTCATCCCCTTGTATCATCCATTTCCAACATGACTTTCTTAAAACTTTTGAAAATATTTTCAAACAGAACAACTCAAATAGCCACATAGCTCAAGGTGAAGTCTGAAATGGAAGTGTCTGCCTTGGAGTAGGCCCCATATGCCTGAGCCCATGACCACTCAGACTCTGATTTCCACCAATCCTTCCTCAGAATCCCAACAGTCATTTAAATACTGTAGGTGTGATTTGTTTCTCAATAATTTTTTTAAAGCACCCCTCCCCCCCAAAAAAAGCACCCCAGCAGTCTACCGTGGGATGGTCTGTAAACTGAGTAGACAGGAGTCCCTTCTAGGCTCCAAACCCCTTCCCCCTCCCAAATCCTTGAGACAAAATATGTATTGGGATATTGCATCTTTGGATTTGAGGAAGATGCTAGCAGTTACTGCCGAATGCATCCAATCCGAATGAGACAGCAACTCGTACCCTTATAATTCCAGCCATGTTTCTGCTATACAGAGAATGTATGTTCATACCAAGTAAGGAAACACTAGCTGAAAACCGTGCCTGTAGTTTCAGTTCAGATAAAATTTTGCTGCTGAGTAAGTCTAGAACATAGTTTCAGCATTTTGGAGATTTTGCAGTTGCAGGTAAGGGGCCCAGGATCTGTTTCATTACATCTGGATGCTTCCAGGGAAAGAATAAGAGAGGAGGCCGAGCTTAACTTCTGAGTAATGCGGTGCAAAAAACTACTTTCACATACTATTTTATTCTCAGACCAATGATATGAGAGTCTTTTACTCTGTTTTATTAAGGATGCTGCTCTAGCTCAGAGTACTTGAGAGGCTCACAGAGGTCACATAGCCAGGAAACAGTAGGATTCAAAACAAACTTTCTGACCTCTATGGGTGATCTGATACCATGTCCCATTTTCAAATGAACCCCTTTTTATTGCGGCTTTTGTGCCATCAACCTCACCAGATTTGGCTTCTTTGCTTGCAATGTGGGGACAACAATATTGTCTGCCTCATTTAAAAGATTGCAGTGAGAAACAGAGTCTGCTTTGTAAATAAAATATATTATTACAGTTTTATACCAGCATCGCTTAACTCAAAGCCCTGAACCTTGTCAGAGCAGAAAGTATTGTCCTGTTCCCAAGTGAGCTCATCAGAAATGCTTGTCAGATGGGCAAAAGGGAACCTGTCTCCTCCTGCTAAATCTATGTATGTAACGCAGCTGCAAAGCCCTCATATTTTAAAAACTTTCTGCTGATCCATGAGCACATTCCATTCTCATGATGTACAACATTTAAGGAACATTTCCTCTAAGCATATTGACAAAAATGCAATGTCTTTACAGTCTTTGGACCACAGAACATGTAAGTCAGGCAATAAAAAAATCCCATTCTATGGTTTCTTGTGCATTTACATATTATTCAGAAATAGAACTTTTCTTTCTTTACATTACAATCTTTTTAGTATCTCACTAAAACACAGAAACGCCAAAATCTGATTCATTAGAAAAATCTTGAAGTACATTTACAAGAATATTCTAAAGGGCACTATTATGCCAGGGATTCAGTAAAAATGCACACCAAACAAGCATATATATAAAATTATTATTATTATTGGTTACCACCTGTATCTTACTGTTGTTTTAGGCAACTTGCCCATTGTTGGGATGCCTGACATACACAGCTTACAAGAGAAGAGTAATTTAGCTATGGTTACACAGGATCCGTAGTAGGCTGGCCCCAGACTGGAATGACATGGTGGCAGCATGTGGCACAACAGAGGTGCTCACTCCATGGCATCTGGGAAAAAAGGACAGGGAATAGGGTCAGAGAGGAAGGGGCAGGTCCCATCACTGACTCCAACAATCTGCTTCCGTCATCCAGACACATCCAGAAATGTGCCTCACTAGTCTCTCAGGCTGATCCCAAAGAGAATCAAGTTGACGTTCCACCCTGACTGCCGCAGACACACAGAGCAAATAGGTTATTTCCCTGTTTTGAGATAGATAGATAGATAGATAGATAGATAGATAGATAGATATGCATATAATATTGAAGTGAAGTAAATGGCAAATATACTGTAATCTCTTTGTTTTTCTATCTATCTGTATGCCTGGACATGTGTACACACACATATATAGGTATATATACACACCATGCATTGTCATTTATTCAATACATACATATTAGTCATCTAATGTAAATGAGCTCTTAAATGTAGCACTGGAAAGAAAACAAAACAAGTAAAATACAACCTCGTTCTTAAGCTCTAGCAGAAGGACATTTAGGGAACTGAATAATTTGATCAGTGTAGTATACAAAATTATGAGCTTTATTGCAAGTCCATGGAAACTGCATAGGGAGGATATATATCTGCTCAATTAGCTATTGGGCAGACACTGAGGAATATAGCAACATTTTATTTCTAACACAGAATATTGTTGTGCATATAGGGTATGTTTATTTTGTGTTTTATTGATTGACATTTAATTTTTAAAGTCGGAAAAGCATTATTCTGGAGAAGGGAGAAAACTGAAGTGAAAGGTCATAAAGAAAGTATCATTTTTGCATAAAAGCCCTTCAAATGAATGCTTTTTGTCCAGCCTGGGAAGACATTGAAGTGTCTTTCTGTGTGTCTTAAATTCCACATGTTCATGACAAAAAGAAAAAAAGTAGATTAACTATGTATATAGTTTCAAAGTGATTTGTTCATTTCTTTGCTATCTTCCCTCACTTTTCTTCCTAGCTTTTGCCCTTAACATTGAGTACACTATGTCGTAACTCTGTTGCATTTTGAAAATTGTTATAAGAGATAAGATGAAAACAGAGGCAGACATTTTTTTAAGTGTGATTGCTTTTTTATAGATTTTACTTATTCAAAGTGAATTTGCTTGATATTTTGGTCTTGCATAGATTAATAAGAAATCTGTCTTTCCCAGCTAATGTATGAAGTTTTAGCTGACAATAGTTGAAGTAAGGTTTAGTCTTTTTATAGTCGGACCGTACTAGAGAGCTATAAATGAAGAAATAGCCTTCAAAGCATCAATGAACACAGCATAGGAGGTAAGTAGAAAAGCCATGCCATTGAACTAGATTACAGACTTTAAAAAAATTCCCTGAACTTCACTCTAGGTGGAGAATGCTTTATCAGTATAGAACAGCGTTCAAGAATATTCGCCTTGGTTTAGGTGTTAATTTCCTTATGGAATTACAACCTATGCATACATGGCTCTTTGCACCACTCTTTGTCTAGCAATTTAAGATTTTAAGATACCACTATCATGCTAGTTTTGAGGTGCCTCTACAGAGTGCCTTTGAAGCGGCTTTGAGATGTATGCAGGATTTTTACATGCTGTCATTTGTAATATGTTTCATGAAAATCCTTATAATAAAAGTTTTGGTTCCAAAAATAATGTGATGAGGGATTGTTTGTGGGGCTCAATGAAATTTGGCCGACTGAAGCTGGTTCTGGTCTACAGCCATGTCATTCTGAACGTGCCCGATCTTGTCTCAAGCTAGCTCTGATGGCTAAGACAAAGGAAGCTGAAAGTGCACCCTGAACAGGCTGAAAGAGACAGAAATTCTTCTTTGAAGTATTAAGTTAGTGGCCTGGGCTTTTGCTCACCTTATTTGCTGGTCAGGCCTTACTTAAGTGCAGAGGCAGATTTGTCACTATTAATTTCTGTTCATGAGGCATTCCAAAGATATTGTTGTATAAAAATAATAACCAAGATTGTTATTTTCAGGTATGTGAGCTGTAAAGCTGACATTTTAGCCCTCTGGCCATTTGTCAAGACATTACCTAATACATTACCTCATAATGATGGCTAGAGGGAAACACTTTCAAAAGCACAGTCATAAAGTGCCTTGATGCAGCCCACCCTAAGTCTTGCAGGAAAACTCCTTAAATCAGTTACCATCTCAGTCTGCTGACAGTAGTATCTTTTATACCTTTTACAATTCATGATTTTACCCTGAAACAGAAGTCATGGCAGGTGAACTATATGACATAAACTCTACCCAATTCTGACCCTGGAGAGAGGAGCCTACGAACAGCCACGAGAAACAAATCTCTCTGTCTCTCTGTCTCTGTCTCTCTGTCTCTGTCCCTCCAAGGGGGAGATTATACGCCAATAAAGCCCCACTCCTTCCATTTTGCCTCTCAATGGTTTCATTCCTTAGGAAGAGGCAAAGTTGGAATGCAAAGGCACAGAATACAGATGTGGTCTCTACCAGAATAGCACTAGAAATCTCAAGAGGCTGCACTGTGACACAGTGCAATAGCCAGCCATAAATGGCTGTGGAGTGGTTGAGCGACTGTCATCGGCAAGGGCTGATGTGAAGTTCAGTTTCCATCTTCGCTCAGAGAGGAACAGCAGTATCTTTCACATGCCTAGTGCCTCTGCAAGCAACATCTCAATTGTCTCTTTATTGCACGTATTTTAGTTCTGTCCCCGTATATCACATCAAGAATCCTGGAAAATCATCTGAGATGGTATTTTTAAAACTCTAGTTACACAATAGAATAACTTGGGGAGATTTTAAAAGAATGTCAATGTAGTCATGGTGTGTGTCACTTGGTGTGTTTTTTAAAAAAAGCTCACCAGCTTATTCCAATATACAACCCTTGACCTAAGGAGGCAGAGCTTTTTTGGTAACAGGTAGCCAGTAATACTTATGTGCAAAGGAAAGGATGACAAAGATAAACCTGGTGACACTTTGCAGGGTGCATTTAGGAGGAAGAGATCAGGTATAAAACTCATAGATTCATCAGTCTTCTCAGCTCTCCAAGGCCTTTCACGTAAAATGACTCCACTCAAAATCTTTAACTCCCATTAAATGTTTTGTTTAAATGTCATGTCAAAATACCTTCTTCTGTAGTAAGTGATGAAGCAGTCTCATAAATACATTTATAGTGGGGAGGGGCTGTGATGGAACTTGGTTTTTAAATATAGCTATGAGAAATATCTATGAATTTTCAGTTTAACATTCTTTCAAAGTTCAAAGTAGGTAGAGATATAGTTACTCTCGAACCTATCCTTTCATGTGTGACTATTAATCATAATATCTCTATTTGAATGGGTTAGGAGACACCCAGCGGTTTATAAACTACAGTTCTGGGTGTGTCTGTGGGTGGCCAACATGCAGGCCAGCACACTGATGAAGACTCCTCCCCATTATGGATGACAGCAGCAGCAGGGTCATAGCCTATGGAGCACAGTGAAAAGGCAGAATTGTGCTCATCTGGAGGAGCCTGTCCTCCTGAGCAGAACATATTTGCTGCTTTGCCTTTGGATACTGGCCTCTAGTTCTCTGGTTTCTTCAACCTTTCAGCATGGGCTCGCATCAGTGACTCTCCAGTGAGCTTTGGGCCTTTGAACTTGGACTAGTTAGCATCCTTGACACCTCTTGTTCAGTGCGTCCATCTGCTAGGGCTGAACAACTGCTGAGTTCTCTAGCTGCCCAGTACATAGCTACTGTGGAGTCTCCTGCCTCTGAATCTATAAATCTATCTAATAAATCCCCTCATATAACTATGCACATTTTTCTATTGATTTTTTTTATGGGAGGTGAACTTCTCCCTCAACTAATCTGACTAGAGGCCAATGTAGCTTGAATCATTTACATTGAAGATAAAGGAATATAGAAAATAATGCCCTTTGCTTACTCCAGACCAGCAGGCATTGCAGGAGGGGGGTACAGGGACTTCACTCTGCAAAGAGAAGTGGACTAGAAAATTTAAAGACTGGGAAAAGTTATATAGCACATCCGTGCTAATGACATGGAAATATAATCACATGTTGCTATTGCTCTTTTCTGTAAAGTGCAGACACCAGAAAAAACAAGGTTCTAGTTTGTCAGATAAAGAGTAGAAAGGTGTAAACTTTTATTTAATCTGTAGTTCATTCTTTAGAAAAATGTTTTTTTGAAGGCATACAGATGAGTGTCCATTTTGTATCTGTGTATTCAAAGTGGTTGGGATAGATATATAGTTACATTCTCTTACTGAATAGAGGGATTTGTTCTAATGGTGTTTGTAAATAGGATATCATGTCCACATATTGTACAGCAATTAACCACTAGGAAGAATGTATGCAATGTGTGAATTATTGAAACTGTCCTACCAATTTGATTTGAAACTGTCTCATTGCCATTTGTTTATCAATAAAATTATGGGGAAAAAAGAAAAATGTTTTTTGTTGAAATTAAACTACAATGATACTTAAAAAATGGACATTTTAAATATTACTTAGCATGTCCACAAAGCTACACACTCATCACCTCTGCCTAAACCTATAGCATTTTTATAACCTCAATCACTTTTTTTATTAGTGTGTGTGTGTGTGTGTGTGTGTGTGTGTGTGTGTCTGTGTGTCTGTGTGCAGAGTCTCATAGTGATCCTCTGGTTTTATGTCTCCCTAGTTCTGGGATCACATGCAGGCACCACTGCACTAAGACTCCATGGCTGGCTCAGTGGGCCTGGGGTTGGTGGGCACGCAGCATACGGTGTCAGGGATCAAACCCTGGCCCCTGCACTTGCCTAAGTAAGCACTCAGTCTGCTGAGGTATCTTTTCAGCCCTCACAATCACTTATTTTTCAGTTATTGATTCACAAATTACTATTGTTGCTGTTGTTATTATTATCATTATTTTGACAGAACCAGGGATTGAACTCAGGCCCTTGCACTTCCCAGGCAAGTACTTATTCTACTGAGCTATCTCCCCAGCCCCTTGGTTCACCAATTATTGAACAAAACCTGTTGCACCAATCACAGTAAACTGCACAGGAGAATAAAACATGATTTATATTGTTGAGAAAAATATTTATTAGCTATCTTGATCATTTTACTTTTAAAATAGAAACTATTATGTGACATAATCCATTTTAAAATGACAGGGGGCCCAGCCCTAGCTCAGTTCTTTAAGTGGCTGCTTCCACAATGCTGGCAGCCTCAGTTTGCTGTAGTTCGATCCCCACAACACTCCAGCCATGCAAAAGTGCCCTGAAGGCATTCAAGGAGCAAAACACACACAAAAAAATTCCTTATTCCATTTTAAAATGACACCCTCAAGGAAATAACTAACTTCTTATCTCTGTCTGCTCGTTGTTTGTATATAAAAAGCTTTATAAGGAAGACTACATTTTAGATGGGCTCAAATGTTGACTAGGAATACAGACAAAGGATTGCACACTGCATGGAAAGAATATCATGAGCAAAGTGGCAAGAAAAGCATCATTAGGCAAGCACAGGGAGCACTGCACAGCTGTTTCTAGACAAGACGGGCAGAGATGTAGAAGTTCAGTGTGGAGAAGCAGATTGAACCAATGTCATGGAGACCCTTGAATAGCTCACCTAAATTTTTTCCTTCTCTTTGGTAATCAGTAAGCAGCTACTGAACATTTTTAAGCAGTACAGAATAAATATAATACTGAAGTAATTTTAAAAGAGAAATATGATGACTGAATATAGATAGGTTGGATTAGAGGGAAGGAAATTTCCCATTTAAAAAAGTCTAGCATTGCACAGGAATCTGGTAGGCCAGGGTGTAAGTTAGAGAAAAATCTCAGGAGAGGCTTTCACACCCCTGAAAGCAAGCTGGTACGACCTAAAGAAAGAGGGTATAATGTGCAGCCTTATCTTGCTTCAAACTTGTTGCTTCCTGTTCAAGACACCATCTAAATAAGTGTCAAGTCCTACTGGTAATTTACAGAGCCAGTCTTTTAGTTAGTAATCATCTTCAATAATTGCTCCTCAAAGAAGTCTGGTCCATGGAGTTATAGCTCTCTTGTGACCAGGAATGTGTAGTAATGTTAGTGGCAATGGTAACTGTTAAAACCCCACTAATGAATTAAAACCAATTTTCCTCTTCAGTGGTAGCTTATATTAAAATTTACAAAGACTATTCTTCAGCATAATATATACACCGTTTTATTCCACTACTTCTTCATTTGCCTAGTGTTCCCTTAGGATCTAGCTTCTAAAAGCTGTCAGTGCCAAGTCTCTTTTGCCACTTCGCTATCCCATAGATGACAAGGACATGACATGTTGGCCACTACTCCTGGTTTCAAAGTCTATGTAGTCGTGGCCCATCTTCCCATGGCCACTCAACTTGAGCACACTTATCCCATCATTATTGTAACTTTCTGCAGTATATTTGGAAATTCATTTTCATGAGTGTCTTTAGTTGTGCTGTCCTGGTTCTCTTGATGTCTTGAATTGACTGAAAATATTTCGTATGTTTTTGACCCTGGGGAAGATCCAAAAGTTCCATGGTGCCAGATCCAGTGAAAAAAGTGATTGAAGACAAGCTGTAATATTTTCATGTTTTTCCATCAGAAGGCATGAAACATAGCAGTCACTGTATTTTTGATCCTACTTCAGACAGTGGCCAAAGAGTACTGCCAGAACTGTCTTAGAAAATGACAAGCATAATAGAACAAGTATATTTGGGGTGACATGGAACAGTTTGAGGGAGATCAATAGCAGCAAGTCTTCTACGAAAATAAGGCTTCTAATTTAAATGTGCATTGTATTTTTTATTGCCTCTTCACAGGGACAGCCTCTAAATTATTGCTTATCATGGCCTATTAATGCACCTGCCATGAAACAAGTGGTCTCTTCTTTCTCTTATTGTCAAAAACTTGTTGCAGAGTAATATCATACCTTTAAATTTTACCCTGTCATTCAACTTCAGATTTCTCCCTGGTGTAATCCTCTTACAAGCTAGGAAACTTACAGGGCAGAAGATGGCTCTATCTAATTCTCTGTCTTCATATTCTTGCCAAATACCAAAAGTTTACCTCATGCTTTTCCAGATCAGTTTAAATGTCCAGGGGCTAAACATGTCTTATATGATTGGAAAAGTTATATCCTGTCATTGTAGACCCTAGATGCAGTCATATGCAATGATGTATCTCTCCAGCGTAGATTTCGTGACTCCTCTTTCCACCTGATGATGGCCTTCAGGTACTAAACTGTCTCCCTTTTTAGGTCTTCTTATCCACACATAGAACACTCTCAAAGATTCCTTGCATGGGTTACTTTAAAAGCCATACTGAAAAGTTTTTCTTTGCCCTTCAATGGTGGAGGAGAAGGTGTAACTTAATTAGAACTGTCCTTTCCCTCTGATCTGAATGATAAGAAATTCTAGACATAGCTTCATGCATTGACACTTTGGGGAGATGAGTCAGATTCCAGTCCTTGCATATTCTAGTTGTTCAGGTTCACTCAGGATCAGCTCTGTAGTCATCCCTCTCTTACACAGAGCTGAGCACTTCTTATGTCTTTGGTGAATGGAGAGTTATGAATATTGACCCATCAAAAACTCTCTTTAAAGATATCTTTAAAAAAAAGAAATCTTATTATCATCATCATTGACCTGCAAATGAGTTCTTGAGCATACTTTCTATAGCCTGGAGACGCACAATGAAGCAAACTTGCCAGAGGAAGAATCATAGTCTCAAAGTGCATCTTACATTGGTTGCTTAGCATTTGCTGTGGAAGGGGCTGTTGTATTTTTCTCCCTGAAGGTCAAAGACAATGGGAAATGTCAAATTTAAGGTCTAATGATATATGCATTTTTTATGAAGTAAAGATCACAAAAGGCTTCTACACTATATTTCCACGGTCTCTTTTTTGAAATTCTTTAGAACAGGTGAATTTCTGAGGCACA
The DNA here is from genome assembly GCF_000260255.1 of Octodon degus. NCBI lineage: Eukaryota > Metazoa > Chordata > Mammalia > Rodentia > Octodontidae > Octodon > Octodon degus. Next base: position 9,853,103 of record NW_004524658.1, on the reverse strand, counting down.
AATTTGCATTTGGAAAAACCATATGGTGCTTATATCCTACTATATGCTAGATTGCATGTCCAGTTCAGAGGTGACACCTTATAATAAAGTCTGAAGAAAAATGTGTTCTTATCCATCCCAGAGTGAGGTAAATAATGATGATAAATGATTCTTTATTAGCTCTGGTTAAGTTTGTCATGCAAAGAACTAATTGCCTGAGTGAAATCAATGGTAAGAGGGAACATAATCTGGCTTCTCTCTTATTTCTGCCTCTGGTCTTCCATTGAAGATTGCCCACTTGCCATTAACCAGTGGCAAGAGAGCCTGGGAAATATGCCCCATGGGATGACTATCCCTAGGACACAGGGCAGGGAGGAAGACCAGAAGTGGATATGATGTAAGCAAGCCTAGGATTGCCACTTTGACATTGTTCCCTTAGGCAACCCCTTTCAGGGATCCTTGATCTATTACCCATCCATCTCTCTTTTTTATTACTAACATCTCTTCTCGGCTAACTCTAGATAGGAAGCATCTGGCTGAAAACCAGATAGTCTGGCCTCTGATCAAAGGGTCTGCTGTTATCTCCTTCAGCTACAGGTCCTGAGAGATTTTGGGAAGTACATATACTAATTTTATATCATAAGAAAATCCAGGAAATCACATCTGTATTGACTGTAGAGCTGTCTTTCTAAAAATCTGACTCAAGAATTCAGGTTGTTATGGGCTACTGGACTCTTTTAGAATATTTTGCTGAGTTTACACACCTATAATATTCAATAACAGAACTTAAAAAAATGGGGTATAACTATGAATGTCCATTTTATATCTGTGTATTCAAAGTGGTTGGGATAGATATATAGTTGCATTCTCTTAATGAATAGAATGATTTGTTCTAATGGTGTTTGTAAATAGGATCACAAGTCTGCATCTTGTACAGCAATTAACCACTAAGAAGAATATATGCAGTGTATTATTTGTTGAAACTGTACTTCCAATTCGATTTGAAACTGTCTCATTGCTATCTGTTTATCAATAAAACTTTGAAAAAAAAAAGAATTCAGGTTGAATAAGAGTAAGGGATGTATGTTAAATAGTTGGCAACTCAAAGATTGTAAAAAAAAAAAAGGATCAACACTTATGCAAGCATGTATTTTCTTGTCTTATTTACTTATTTACATGACAAAAGAAAAATATCCATAGTACATGCATATTCTAACTTTGCCTTTCTTTTGAAGAATTCATGTTGGTTCTTCACCTGTTGCTGTCCTGATGTGGAATGAAGTACCAATGGGATGAACCAACTTTCTTTAGACAGCATATCCATGCTGTGATATACAAAGTAATTAATTTGTTGTTGTTATGATTTGTATCTGGGAGTCCCCCAAAAAACTTCATCCATTCATGGGCTGGGCTTCTAGAGTTTTGATGACTCATGATCCAAAGCTGGGATTATTGGTGAGAGTGCTACACCCAGCCTAGGGTGTGTAGCCTGCATACAATCCGAGGGAGGGAAAGAGGCCTGCTCTCTGCTGCTCTTCCCTTTTTTGCTCTCCTTGCTTTTGCTGTTTTCCACAGCCATGAACTATTGCCCTCTGCCAAGTGTGGACTGAAACCTCCACAAACTGTGAGCTAAAGGAATCTTTCCTTACTTAATTTTAAGCATCAGATATTTTGTTTCAGCGAAGTGAGAAAAACAACCCAGACAGTTGTATATAAAGTAAGTAGGTGGAAAACAAGTGCATGCAGGTGTGTGTGTGTGTGTGTGTGTGTATGTATGTGTGTGTTCATGTGTGTGTTCATGTGTGTGTGTATGTGTGTGTGTACATGTGTATGTGACAGAGAAAGACAGACAGACACAGATAGACACAGACATAGAGACAAAGATGAGAGCAGAGATGGAAAGGAGATAAGGAGATAAAAGAAAACAAGAGAGAGAAGAATCAACATGGGCTTACTTGGGGAGGTCACAGAGACACCCAGGTTCATTGGAGAAAGTTTGATAGCATCTTATAAAGGAGTTCTCTAATACTGCTATTTAAGTTTATTAAAGAGTGCTTCTTTTAAATCATAGATGATGAATGAAAATATTTCTTAATCTCTTTTTCTCAGCTAACCAAGATTTTGTTGGAATCCTGTCAATTCCCAACATGTGGACAGTACCAAAGCAAAACACCTAAGAGGAAAAAAAAAAAAGGCAGCGTTTGAACTGTGAACTTGAAAACCTAAACCTCTAATATTACTACATGAAATAATCTATCAACATGCATTTGGGGCTGGGATACAGCTTAATGTTAACATGCTTACTCAACATACAAAAGGCCATGAGTTCAAGTCCCGGCACCTAGAAAAAGAAGTGTTTACATAGGTGTGTTTCCTAGATTGTGAGTGTTCTGCATTTTAATCTTGGGAACCCACGCTGAGGTTTTACAGGCCATTCCCAGGGAAGCATTTTAGTAAAGTGTCTTCATTGTGTGTGATAAAATGTATGAACAGTCCCATCATTGAAGCTCATTAATATCAAAGGCCAACCCCATCAGGTCTGTTCAGTTCCAGCCCCGAATCCCAGCACAGCCCCTCGCTGCAACATTTACCAAGCTGCATCTCCAACACACGGGTCTTTGTTCTGTCCGAGTGGGTGCTGCATCCTCTCCTTTCTCAGCAGTTTCAAAACCTGGATGTCAGCTTCCCATCCATTTTGCAATTCTTCTGTTCATATGAAGGAAAGCATTTCTGGTTATTTTCTAGACTAACAGCTGGCTGAAGGGCTGAAATGTTCTGCTGACAAATTTGAGTTGCTGTCTGTGTTAACATCTGCTCCTTCTCAGGGTACCCGGTGCTGGACTGGATGTTGGTATGCTGCAGGCTTCCTTCTCTTTGGCTAGATCTCCAGTTTAAAACAGCACAAACCCTAAACTTGGCCAAAGTATTTATGAACGCTTTTCACAGAAGCATGACAGAGGTGATCAGAGATTTCTTTCTGCTGTGGTCTACCTCCCTAGCACATGAAAGGCTAACCTTGATATAGTTGGAAATACTTCCATTGTTGCCTTCACTGCCTTGGTCCAGTGCTTTATCTGGGACTGATCATCAGCCTCTGCCTAATTTTTCTCTCTGCATCTGCATGGACTTCAGCAACTCAGCTGCATTTATCATTCTCTTCTTCTCATCGCTATACTTTCAAAAAATGTGATTTTACTTATGCTTCTAAAGCATGATTGGCTGTTATATTTCTGTATATTTGAGCAAAAGACTCAGCTCTGAAAACATCTGAGGTGGTTGACAGGTATTGATGATTAAAATGTATTTTTCAGATTTTTTTTTTCTGTAAAGAAATGGATTGATTTTTTAAAGAATGGATATTGTTTGACAATGGATGTATTATTTGAGATGAGTGTTCATGAAAGGGCTATGTAAAACAATAGTTCTTCACTTTCCAGTTGGGGGCTGTAGAGCACCTGTACTAGAGTTTAGTGAGCTTCGCCACTGTCAATGTTGACCACTCCACCTTGGGATGCAACAACCCTGCCAGATGGAGGCACCTGGAGCGCAGATCACACAGGCCTGCGCCGCAGCCGGGATGCCGCCACTCAGGGACTCTCAGGGCCTCCTCTCTCCATTTAGAAAATAGGAGTAATATTTATTTTACAAGAACAGTGTTGAAACACTCCATATAGAAAAAGTGCCTGGAAAACACCAAAAACTTTTCCCAAAATATGGGAACCAGTTTTAGCTTCGTGCTTGTTTTCCTGAGGATGGTCTGTCAGCCTCACTCCTGTGCCCTCACCAGTATGACTATTATTCTTAAATTTTATAAGTTACATTTGGCTTTAATGAAATAATGCATATGTCAATCTGGAAAGTAAGTTTAAGAAAATAAATATGACTTTACAGAATGATTAATAGCCTCTTGGGAGTAGCAAAACACTTGGCAGATTGAATATTTTTAGGAAGAAAATAGAAATTTTATCTGGTGATTAGAAAGGCTCAATACCTACTTTCTCATTTAAAATGCCAAGAAATATACATGAACACATTTATAGTGTATTTCCAAGGGTCCATTTCTGCAACTCCCCTACAGTAAACTTCAGTCTATTTAATGTATCTCTCTGGAGACAAACAACCTAACTTAGGAAAATGATAGGACTAAAGCAAATTCCATTATTTAACTAAATCTTCAAAAGATTTCTGATGAGTAAATGTATTGTGAATGAGTTTCAAAGAATTGTTGTAATGAAAAGGATCATTTCTCAGGAAACAGTCAGTCTTGGCTCTTTGATGAAAAGCAAAGCAAAGCAGAACAAGATGCAAACTGGATAAGAATCTTTCACTTCGGCAGTGAAGCAAACCTTTGCAAACCTTGACACTCTAGGAATCTACAGGCAAAGAGGTTCATATTAGCATCGATAAATTATTAGGAGACCAGAGAAATACTGAAACAAAAAGTTTCTATACAAACCATAACAAATGAAGTTGTTGGAGTCATAATGAAAATAGTTCAACTTTCTGCCAACTGTGTTACATAATAAGTTTGCAGCTTACAATAAAATCCACAGCACATATAAAACTTTATCTGGCACTATAACATAAATCAATGGATGGAAATGATATAAAATTAGAAGATAGATCTTGGAAATGGGGGAAGGTACCATGGCCAGAGGGGAAGAACTGATGTAAAAGGATGAAAATGATCACAATATGTTATATGTACCACCAGTTCCCTCAAATGAAAATGCATTTTGAAAAGCAGCTATTGGACCCAAGGGGAAAAAAATGTAGCTAGTTTCCCAAAACATTATTTTTGATATGCTCAAAACAAATAATTAATACCCAGTCTTTTGCTACTTTATTAAGCATGAATCTTCAATCTTCAGTTGTTTTAATGAGCTAATCATTGTTGCCTCCAAGATAATACTATCCTTGTTTCCTCTAAGTACTTTACACCACTTTACCAACATCTCAAAAAAATGTTAATTTTGCTTCTTTTTCTGGGACACACCAAATGGCGGGTGACACCGGGGCAGAGGGAGGGGCCGGAGGCCCCGGGGGGCCCAGGCGTGGGAGGCCATGGCGGCTTCCGCGGAGGCTTCGGCAGGGGCCTTCGAGGTCGCGGGCACAGCAGAGGACCAGGCCGGGCCCGGGGTCCGAGGCCGCGGGGCTCGGGGCGGTAAGGCCAAGGACAGAGTGGATTTCTGTCACCAAGTTGGGCCGTCTGGTCAAAGACATGAAGATCAAGTCCTTGGAAGAAATTTACCTTTTCTCCTTACCCATCATGGAGTCTGAGATTATTGACTTTTTCCTGGGCACATCCCTCAAGGATGAAGTTCTGAAGATCATGCCTGTGCAGAAGCAAACTTGTGCTGGCCAGCCGACCAGGTTCAAGGCATTTGTCGCCACTGGGGACTACAATGGTCATGTTGGCCTGGGTGTAAAGTGTTCCAAGGAAGTAGCCACTGCCATTCGTGGGGTCATTATCCTGACCAAGCTCTCCATTGTCCCTGTCAGGAAAGGCTACTGGGGAAACAAGATGGGCAAGCCCCACACTGTTCCTTTCAAGGTGATGGGCCACTGTGGCTCTGTGTTGGTGCGTCTGATCCCTGCCCCCCCGAGGCACTGGCATTGTCTCAGCCCCTGTGCCCAAGAAGCTGCTCCTGATGGCTGGTACTGATGACTGCTACACCTCTGCTAGGGGCTGCACTGCTACTTTGGGCAACTTTGCTAAGGCCACCTTTGATGCCATCTCCAAGACCTACAGTTATCTGACCCCTGACCTCTGGAAAGAGACTGTGTTCACCAAGTCTTCCTACCAGGAATTCACCAACCATCTTGTGAAAACCCACACCAGAGTCTCTGTCCAGAGGACTCAAACTCCAGCAGTAGCTACAACATAAAGGGTTTTTATGCAAAAATAAAATGAATTAAGTCTGAAAAAAATATTAATTTTAAATCACTTGAATATACAGCTTTCCGCATAAACCACAAATGATCTGAGGATTGTGACTGTGGTATTTTCTATGAGAAGTAGAGTTCTTTCTACTCACAGTTAATTTTTCAGACTTCAGCCATCTCGTATGCTTCTTTGGGCAAAAGGTAGACTGACAACTGTTAAGCCAAGAGAAAGTGACTACGTAGAGAAAGTGAGACAAGATTAAAGCTGACGCCAGAAAGAGCTTAGGCCTGGGATCCTGGGCAGAGCAAGGCTCAGTCAGGAACCATCAACTTTGACATCTACTTCGCATTTTCTCCAGAAGGTGGTGCTTGTCGGTCACTCTTGGAAGGTTGTGAGGAAGGACTGTGTGCTGACTCCTTAGATATTTGGAATCTCTAAAAGCCCCCTCACTAAAGGAAGCCAATGAATGCAGAATCATGACTAGATTGAAAATAAAATGTAGTGCTTTGGCCTATCTTTAGGCTACGTACAATAGCACCGAGAGAGTTTGTCCCAAGGGAATGGCTGGTGATGCATGAACTATCAGCATTGTGAAACAAAAAATCCACAGAATCTTATAATTGTAAGCTGAATGGGACTTTAAAAGTTATCTTTCCTGAGTTCCTAACAAAGCCGCACGAGATACATGACTTATTTTTAAGGCATATAAAACACTTTTGAAGTTTGCAAATTTCATGTGTATATTTATCCATGGAGAAGGTTCCCAGTTTTCATTGTATTTTTATACCTGTCTCCAACTACATAAGATACATTAAGTTTTGCTTATTTTATGAAAGAAGAAGCCCAGCAGAGCATGAGTGAGCAATATGTTCACATCCCCTTAGACTTGCATTGGCGCACTAGAGAAATAACCTTATTTTCCCCGGGATGTTGTAAGTAAACAAAGTTCTAAAAAGAGTTCTTCATTTTTAAGAAATAGAATTGTTTTACAAGGTAAGACACTCTGCTAAATTTTCTTCTGACTCACATCAAAGTTACAAGGTCTGCTTAAATACACAAAGCTATTAGTTTATGCTAATGAATTAGAAATGCTTATTTAACCAAATGTTTCTGTTTTGATTGATTATGTTGGCATTACCCAAGCATAATCCAAATAGCAGCACACTCCCATGACTATGATCCCGTAAATATTCTGGCATCTCCCACATTACCAATAAAATGATTCAGCACAAGTATGCGGCATAAAAGGGAAAAAATGAGAAACATATGTGGAGTTCTCCATGTGAAATCTATAGCCATTAAGGAACTGATTTCCATTTGTTCCGAAGCATGCAGTTTGTTAACAGCCATGGGACCCAGAAAAGTGAGAAGGAGCAGCATTTGAAGAGATATTTCCAAAGCACAGAAAATCACAGTGATTCTTTCTAAAACAAAACAACCCAAGGGCTAAGCCAGTGAAAAGTATATGAAAGGAGAGAAAGGCAAAATGTTATTATGTTCTGTGATACGATGTGATTCTTAATGATTTAAGGCAGAATAATGAGAGAGAAAATAGTCTGAGAAAATCTACAAACTAATAATTGTAGGTTTAATAATAAACCAAATAACATTATTAACAGAAACATAATGCGTAGGATTTCACACAAGTAGCACAGGGTGACAATTAGCTTGAGAATCGCTCACATTTAGCCTGAGAATCGCTCACATCCTTCCCTTACCTCTGTGGGAGACATTCACTTTCCTGCCCCAAGAAGAATTAGAGGATATTTTTCCTGTAAGGAAATAGGGTGAGAAAGAATCTGAATTCCTTCCTATCGTGCTGTCTGGACCATGAGCCTGGAAGTGCGGGCCTCCTTGAGAGCACAGGTTGCATGCTGTCATGGCCCATGGAAGCCCACAGGGTCATGCGTAGATGACAGGAATAAGAGCATTCTGTGGGGCAGAAGAAGCAAAGACTACAATTGGTGGTGCTAGAAAATAAGAAATGAGAGAAACGAGTGGGAGCCCTTACAACCTTCAAAGACAAAGAGTAATACCTGGTGATATCTCTTGGGAGATGTTTCTCTAACAATAATTCTGGTAACCAAGAGGCAAAGACAAAAAGCCATCAAAGCCTTATGAAACATGTGTACAAGCAAAGAGAGAAAACAAATTCTATTGTATAAAGCAATGGACAGCAACATCCATATTTATGACATAGATATGGCATATGTGACCTAATTTTCACTATGAATCACTTTATATTGCATATAGTGCGTCTATCTGTCATTGTACTGACAACAGTAGAACTATGTTGTAATGGTGGCTGGAACCCGAAGGTGAAGCGCAGGAAGGCACAGCTAGCTACACCATCGAGTAACACTCGACATCAAGGCCAGCTGCAAGTTTCAGTGCTTGGTAATGTCAGGAGGTGAACTGGAGTAGAAAACCCTTCTATATTTGGTATGACTTCTATATACCTTAGTCAACGTGGGAACAAAGTAGTCTTAGTCTTTCTCTTTGTGGCGTAAGGCCCGAGGTGAGAATCCACATGTGGTGAGTGTCCACAAACCATGAAGCAACAGGCTCAAGCCTGCTGACAGAATAGCTGTCTGGTTTCTCAAGTCTCCAAAGTCTTTCCTTTAATGACCTACTTGCTAGGAAGCATTGAAATGGAGCTCACCACATGAGACCTGCCTGTTGTAATTCCATAGACATGACTAGGAAAGAGCTGCCTTTGGTATGAGTCAGGTATTCCTGCTCATTGTTCAGTAAAAGCAATCTTCAGGCTTGTACGGCCAGCTTTCCAGAAAAGACCATTTCAGTTGGACATTTACACTCAATTGTTAGAAATCGGTCACTCCATAAAGGGTTACTGATGCTACACTGCAGGTGTCATTTACTCACTGGCCACACACCAGTGGCAGCGTAACTCCAGGTGAATTTTACCCAGATTAGCTTGTGTGGCTTTCCTATTTTGATCAATATTCTGGGCTTCTGTTAAGACACCAAGCAGTTTTACTGATAGAGGATTAAAGTGATGATCACATTTTCTTTTCTTTTTTTTTTTTCTTTTTTGGCAGAACCAGGGTTTGAACTCAGGTCAGGCCCTTGCGCTTGCTAGGCAAGTGCTTATTCTACTGAGGAATCTCCCAGCTCCCCCTTTTTTTTGTGGAACCAGGGATTGAACTAAGGTTCTTGTGCTTGCCAGACAAGCACTTATTCTACTGAACCATCTCCCCGATCCTGATGATCACATTTTCTGTTCATCAGATATCATACTTCTCTTCTCAAAATTGCTGGAACAGTGTTTCAAAGCAGGAGAGGTATTCTGCTGGAAAACAAATAAATAAATAAACTGAACTCCCAGCATGAAGGATGAACCTAGGATAATTGTGTCTCACGGTGTAGCCTGTCAACATTTCCCTCAGCATCTATCGATAGTCTTCACCCCTGATCAACAGGAAACTCAGTCTTCTTCCTCTAGGACGGGCCCCTCTCTAGTTTTTCCAAGGATTCCCTGTGGTGCTTCCATATATTTAAAGGGATGACCTTGTTTTCTCCAAACTAGCCCCAGAGCATGTCTTCTACACTTGCTTCCCCAGCGTGTAGAACATCTTACCCCATTCTCTAGGCCAGCAGCAAAAGTGTGAGTTCAACCCAGTGTACCATGGTGTGCTATAGCTGACAACACTGGAGGCCCACCAGGCATTTCACTGCAGACAGAGCATGGTTACTTTGGCATGAGTAGCCTAGCATGACATTTATTTTAGGAGCAGCATTGTTTGCATCTCATATTTCAGTCTCTTCTGTCACTACGAGTCTTTTCCTGGGCCTCAGAAATTGCAACACCTAAAATTTCATTCAATAGGAGTCTCATTCCAAGAGGCATCTTCTCCTTAAGCCTCTTCATTCAAAGAAGCCCCTTTCTAAAAAACATGACTAAGACTAGGTCAGGTTCAAGTGTTCAAACTCTCAGTAGAGAGACCAGAATACTGATCCTATTGCTTTCTTCTCATAAAGAAAATTTAATCTAGAGCTCTCAGAGCTCTTGCCAGCCACTGAGCATTGGTGAAGACCACAATGACAAACCACCCTAGCTTTGAAAATAAAGCAGAAATTTAAGGCCTGTGGCCCTGTGAAAACATTCCTGTGCTGCCTCTAGACATTCTACAAGTTCATAAATCAATAGTTGTATTTGCTTTGGCCCTCCACAAAAGTCCCCTTAAATGAACAGTTCACTACATAAATATAGCATATGGCAATATACAGAATATAAACTGCAGCATTGGAAATTTCTACATTAGACTGTCAACTCTATTCTAATTACATGCCCTTGAGAGAGTTATTGACCCTATTTAACTTGCATTTCAGCTTGACATGGTGGTGCATGCTTATAATTCCAGTACTCTCGAGGCTGAGGCAGGAGGATCTCTGTGCATTCAAGGTCAGTCTGAACTATATACAAGATTCTGTCTCAAAAAACTAACACCTAAGCAAAACTAAACCAAAACAAACAAACACTGAGTTTCTTGATCTATACACTGAAAACAATAAAGCAGATAATAATATCATGACATTGTTAAACAGATTCAAATTAAAGATATAAAGAGCTTAGAGCAGTATTTGGCACATATTCAGTGTACAAGGAAGAGAATGTTTTATGAATATTGGTTACAGCCTCTAATAAACACTTACTACACATGGAGGCATGGTCCAGTCTCAAATGAGGCCATGAAAGCTTTATGCTAGAAAGAGATTCACCTGTCCTGCCCTCCTGGACAACAGAATTTTGACCACAATTGGCAGGTGGGGTCCTTTCATTCCAGATAACTATCTATAATGATGCCTCACATGCTTCTTAAATGAGGACTTTGTGAAGATAACAAAATTATTAGCTGAAAATGACTGGGCCCACCCAGTGGAATGAAAATTACAAAGAAGACAATACGCATTTACCTCTAGCATCATACGACATGCAAGCTGTGGTATTAGTGTTTGGTGTCTCCCCAGCAAGGAGGCTGTGCAATCAGCTCTCTTTGCTTTTGTATCTTTTTTTCTTGTCTTGTAAAATCCTTCAGTATCTCACAAGGGTTTCTACACTGAAACAAATGCTCACTGTTTTTTGGTTTTTTTTTGTTTGTTTGTTTTGCGGAACCGGGGATTGAACTCAGGCCCTTGTGCTTGCCAGGGAAGGGCTGATTCCACTGAGCCATCTCCCTGGCCCCCAAATGCTTATTGTTAAGAAAAGTTATGAATCCCCAAGTATATAAAAACAATAAAAAGTTAAATTTTAAAAATTCAGAATTTTATAAAAAATAATAGGTACCTATTTACCTTCTTCTTATTCTTCATTATCTTTTCCCTGGGAAACAGGCTCTGTAAACCATTTGTATATAAAGCTTTGCGCATTTCCTATCCATGTATAAGTGTGTGTAAGTGTACATGTATCTTTCTACAAAAGTAGTTTTACACTAAGCACACTGCTCCATGGCCTTGTTTTTCTGAGCAACATATCTTGAACAACTTTATATCTGTACACTTGGAACTTCTTAATTTTTGACCTTTGTATAAGTTAGATGTATAAATTTAGCAAATAAATACAGTTTTCATTTTCTATGAAACCTTTATTAATCTTTAGTATTGTGATTTTGAGATTTTTTTTCCTTGGAAGACTTAATTATTGTATCTCATTGTTTTTATCATGAAGATGTGCAGCATTAATATGTTTTCATGACTTATAGTTCTCACTATATGATCTGAATTTGAATATTTTTGTTCAATATTCTATAGGATATTTTGTCCGATTTTTTATTTTTCGCTCATTAAGTTGATCCTTTAAGAGCCATTCATGCTTCTCTAGGCTGTGACATTATTGATTTACTATCTGACACTTTTTTTGCTGAGCATAAATGTTTAAAAATTTTAGCAGTCAAGGGCTGGCCAAATAGCTCAGCAGATTAAGCTCGGGCTGGGGGTTCAATTCCCAAGCCTGTGGTGCTGGTCCTGCCCCTGGGGCACACTGAGAGGGCAATTGAGACTGGTTGTGGTAGTGCAGGCCTGTAACCCCAGTGCTTGGGAGGCTGTAAACAAGAGAATCACTACCAGTCCAATCTAGTAGTGAAACCCTGAACACCCTGTAGACCTTTCCCTAAAATGAAAAAAAAAAAAAATTAGTAGTGAAACTTATCTAGAGTTTTGCTTATTACAGGTTTCTGTTAATATTAAGAAATAGCACAAGATTACTAAAGAAGAATGCATTTTCTTTTTTCATGTATTTTACTTTCAAAGTGTTTAAACCTTTAGTTTGTATGTAATTTATTATAAATAAGGAAAAAGTACTGTGTTTCATTCAAATAGCTACATGCTTGAATAACATGTACTGAATAGTGTATTTCTTCTGAAGTGTTTTGTAGACACACTTCATCATGTACTAAAATCTTCCCTTTTCCATGAATATATTGCTGAGAACTATTATTTCCATGGTCTAGTTCTCCACTGAATTCCCTGTCTATTCCTATACTATCATTTTAACTATTTTCTCTACTCTGAAATATTTTAATATTTTTATGTTGGTTTTCTCCTAGTTAGATTTTTTCATATTTTTCACACTTCATAATTTCATTCTTTGAAATAAATATTAAGAAATTTTGTTAAAATAATTTAATTATGTTTAACTGTATTGCACAAGATTATAACATTATTTTAGAGTGAATTTAACTCTTTATTATATTGAGTGATATTTTTTTCTAAGAATAAGTTAATGCTTTCCCATTTATTTAAGCCTTATGTATGTGACTTAGTAAAATATAAAAATCTCTTGGGCCTGGCATTTAGTTCAGTGGTGCAACGCCTGCCTGGTAAGTATGAGGTCCTGAGTTCAATTCCTGGTGCTCCCCCCACAAAGCTTTCTCTTCAGACAGATATTGTGCATCTTTTGTTGATTCTTTAATATTTTCATAGCTTGCTTTTATTTTAAAAGGGGTCTTACATTTAATTTTATTTTAAGAGCTTATTTTAGGTATAAAATATAGTGGTTTATTATCCTTAAATTTTTAACTGCTGCTCTAATTTCTCCTTTTGTCTCTAATGGCATGCTTTCTTCAAATACAAAATAATATTACTTGCTTCAGTCTGGTTGGTGGATACTAGTTATTTATGTTATGTGTTCCAATTTTTTCTGCACATTTGAAAAACTTCATAATATAATATGTTGAAAGTATTTTATCTGCTTGCAGTAGCCCACATTCTACACACTTCCGTATGCCCACCCACAACTGTGTATGTGCAGAAGGCATTATCTTAGGGCTTATTCTGTGAAGCAACAGTTATTCTGCTCATGACCTTTGCTATTGGATACCTTTTCTTATTCTTTGTAGCTCTTCTCCCCTCCCCTTCTTTTTCATTGTCATGGTGAAAACAGTAATCAGGTCTCGTTCATTTCTTGTGTTGAGAAATTTTCAGAAAGCAACTTGGTTTATCTTATTTTTAACATCATTTATTATTTACATTATTCAATGTTATTATCATTTGTAAGCACATGCTACCCAAGGTCCCTATTCTGGGGAGTATATCAAATCTCCTATTTAATTATTATCCTGAAATTTCATGGTATTTTAGGTAACAACAGAAGCTGAGAGTCTAGAAATAATTAAAGCATGTAATTAATATTGCCAGTTTAATGTAACTATACACAATCTCCAATTAACCAAATAAATAATTATTAAAGTCTCCAAGATTATTAAAATTAACATCTGTTGGGACAATTTGGCAATAACCTCAAGTCACTATGCCTTATCATTCATATGTTATTAATTTTATTATTTTTATGCTTCAATGCTCAAACATAATAAAAGGATTAATTCTTGTTAAGGTTTATATGAGAGCACATACACAAAAGCCTGTTTTATAAGCCAATTCATTAGTTATATTATAGTGCATACTTCACTGAGATATTACAGATCAACCACTTTGCTACAGTTTATATTTTAAGCAAAGCCAAGCACATAGACCTGATAAAATCCTTAAGGAATTACAAGTACATGTACAAATGCTATATAGTGGCTCTCACTAGAGATGAATTTAATAAAATGCTATGTTTATTTGTGCTCTTTGATATGCTTCCAACTGTTCTTTAATCATATGACACAAATGCCTTCCACATTAGTTATTAGGTTTCTACAAGACAAAAATATGTTCCTTTTCCTTTTGTACATTTATGAACTGACAAAGTATTGCTTTGGTCATACCGAATTGTCAGTATTTTTTAAAATGTATTTAGTGCAAGGTCTACAGGGTCTCACTACACAGGTTGGACTCGTAGTGATGCTCTTGTTTTTCAGCCTCCCAAGTGCTGGGATTACAGGCACATGCCACCACACTCAGCCTCTATCGCTGTCTCAGTGTGCCCCAGGGGCAGGGCCACATTACAAGCCAGGGATCGAACTCCTGGCCCCTGTGTCTGCCTAAGCATGTAAAGTATTATATGCCTGAGAAAGCTTTTAGGAAGAGTAGAGTATAAAATTACAAGAATTTAATGCTTTTCTTAAATTTAACTGATCAAGAGGAAGGTAGGGCAGAATTGCACTAAAACTATATGGTTTTAGGACCTAAGAACACAATAAGGGTGGCTGAGTCTCAGCTAGGTCCACTCATGCCCAGTTCTGCTTATGAAAGTGGGAAATTTGATTTTCTATGCAACTCTAGCTCCATAACATAGAACAGGGTCTGAAACAGTATAGACTTTTTATTTTTTTAAAGTGATAAAATGACAGTGATCCCAAAATGACTCCTCTTAAGCATCTACAAACCAAATGAAGAATGTAGCTGAAACCAGCTCCACTGTCAAGCATAGGATCAAAAATGACCTGACTCCACCACCTATGCTGGAGATGCAAAAGTGCCTTCAAGTTGCTCTTGAGGACAGGGGGAAGCCAGGAGGAGCCTATACCCTCAAAGAAACTGTGAACAGATCAACACAGGGCCACCCAAATTTTATACAGTCAGACATTTTCCTTCTTCTACATAATTTATGTTTTCCATACTTATGGTCTCTTTACATTTTGGCATTTTCTCCTCCTGATAGATATCCACCTTTGGGACATTGCAGCACTTATGCTGGTTTTCCTCCAGCTCCCACCTTTGCCTCCTAAAGTCATGGCCAATTATAAAGTTTCCCTATCATTCTAGAGTGCTACAATTTGAATATAGCCATTTCTAGTCAACTATTTATAGAAACAGATTTCCAATGTGTTTTAGATTTTTTTTCACTGCCTGTTAACGATTCCAACTATCCTTTGTTAATTATAGTAATCAAATATACATTGTTAAAATCTATTGACCGGAGAGGGGCATGCATTGTTCTAAGTACTAAGTTACATAAAGACTTTACACCAGATGTGCAGTCCTTTCTGATGATGTCAAAACCTAGGGGACCCTTTTGGCTTCAGTGGTTGAGTGAATATGTATCTTTAGACAATAGTCTACTGCACCTGAGAGATCTCCTTCTTCGCATGTTAGTATCTGGAAAGTAATCTTCATTCAAGGAATTTAAGCCTAATTCTTTTTATTGGGCCAGCTTTTGTTGACACATGAGCTGGTCAAGCTGTTGCAGTTATTTTTAAGATGAAATTCTGCTGTGAACATTAGATAAGTACTTCCCATGGAATGGAGGATATATACACTTCTAACTCACCAGATGTACCTACAGGAAGATAAACAAACACTATTCTCATTTTTCCTGTGTTTTATTTCTCCTCATCTATAAGAGTTATTTTGAAAATGAGGTTTACCTTTCTTATATTTTTGTTTAATTTATATTTGAATTGATATTTTGGTTAAAATATTTGGTATGGCAGCAGGCACATGCAGCAAACAAACTGTCTAGTAAAAGCTTGTCTTATAAGCATCATGGGTAATGGTAACATAGAGAACTTGTTATATAGGATTAATTATGCACTGCTTGACAGTTTTCTTCTATTTGCTGATATAACCCTCATATCCCTTCCCCCAAACCCCAATAAATATGTACTTACCCATAGAGAAGAAGCCTAATTGGTCCATGCCAAACAGGGCAAGTTGTGTTTGGTGATATAAAAGCAGTCTGCTTTGGGGACACATTTCCTGCTCTGATGATAAGTACAGCTTTACAATAAGAAGGATTGCATGTCCCCTCTTTTCCTACTTTGGACATTGGCATGAAAGAAGGTTAATGCCTAAACCTGTGGTAGTGCTGTTGCATAAGTGACAGCCCAGGACAATTTAGAAATATTGATCTGAGTGCTAACATGATGAAGTTGCTTAACCAATGAGTCACACATTCACAGACATCTATGATGATAAAATATCTTTATAATTTAAGCTACATTAGTTTCAGGCTCAATCTTTTTCAGTTGATTTTTTCTTTTGTTTTCCATACCAGGGATCAAATGCAGGACATGTACTTGCCAGGAAGACGCTTATGCCACTGAACTATATCCCCAGCCCTCAGTTGAAATAATTATATTTGAACCAAAAGTAACTAATGATAAAGTTCTAGGATATTATAGCTAGAATAATAAATTAAGTGCTATATCTCCTTCAGACATTTTTCTATGCTTGTATACATAACTGATTTTTTGTTTTATAAAAAGCTTTGTATTTTGATTTATGCTTATCATTATGTTATGCCTTAGAAAGTCACTGAATAATTCATATGACCATGATTTATAATATTATGAATGCATCATGAGATATTTGCATAGTGTTACCTTTTCTCATTTGATATTTGGGCAGAGGTATTTTGCCACTTTCAGAGCAAAGAATAGATAGAAAATAATTGTGAGGGAGAAAACCTTTAAAGGAAACAAACATATAGCTATTATTTAGAAGATTAATAATTATATGTAAAGTCAGACAGAAAAAAACTCAGGTTGTGTGTGACATTTTCAAAATAGAACTGCGAGTAACTCTAAAGAAACAATGAAAAGAAAGATTTAATTTCTGAGTTTGAGAATAAGTGACTAATTTCAAAGGTATTTACTCAAAGGAATGATCACTGAAGACCTTTACTTTGTTTTCCTTTTCTTTCTTTACTCTGTTTTTTAGCTTCAAATGTAGCTTTTTACTCTATTTAAAAAATAAAAGGTATACATGTAGTGCTTGTGATCCTTTGTCATTTCTAGCTGATATTTCTCCAGAACATCATGGCACATTTTCTTCTATATCAGAGAAGTAAAAAAATACAATGAGAAGGGAAAGTTCTCTAACTTATGCAAAGGCTTCCCAAGTTGAGCTAATCTGTATCTGACTGACACATCAGCAGGTACACGCTGCACACAGACTGTCCAGTAGAAGTTCATCTTTTAAGCATAGTGGCTAATGGTAACAGAGCAAATTTTTTATCCTTTTGCTTTCTTATTCTCAGTTAACTATATTGACTTATTAATGCACACAGTAGCTCTATGGAGGTAGTATTATAAGCTTCATTCTACTGACAAATTGAAGGTACAAGAGATTTACTTCAAAGCAGCACAGATGGTACTTTGTGAGACTGGAAGTTGGCATTGTTGACTGTTAAGACTCTCAGACTTTCTTGGTATAGGATGCCTTTGGGTTTCAATAAAGTTTTTCACATTGCATTTAGGTCAAAAGACATTCAAAACTTTCATTTATTAAAGATTTAAGACTAGAGATTATTTTCCTGTCCTGACAAGGTATTAACCATTTAAAAATATGGTATGTATACATTGAAGCAAAGTGCTATAGCTTGAAATAGATGAATAGAATCTCGAATGAAATATTCCCCAAAGGTCCATATGTTCAAAAGCTTGGTCCCTAGCTATGTCAGTACAGGAGGGTGATGGGACTCTCAGAAGTAGGGCTTAGTGGGAGGAAGTCAGGTCATTGGTGATGCACCTTGAGGGGCATGTGGAGAGGAGGGCCCCTCTTCTTTCTCTCTTTATCTTTTCAGTCACCAGAATGAACAGGCTTCCTCTGCCTGATGCTCATGCCTCAATGTCTTGCACTGCCATGTGCTGAAAACAACAAGATCGCATGTCCATGGACTGGTATCTTTGACACAATTATCCAAAATAAATGTTCTTCTTTGTTGACTATTTCAGGTATTTTGTCATAGTGACGGAAAGCAGACTAACACAGAAAGTATATTCTTAAATTTATTCATATGCAGCCGCAATTAGTTACAAATGTGCTGTGTGCACTTGTTAAGCACTGCACAATTTAAATCTTAGAATCAGATTACATTTGTTTCTTGGTTCGCATTGATTATGGTGTCATACTTCATTTTTGTTATAGCAACTGCTGAAACAGCTTTACAATAATAAGCTGTCATTGGAATGAATGTAATATGACCTAATGCTTCAATTTGAGTTACCTTGACTAGCAGTTCTTATGATTTTGATGGATGTCATTAATAGCATGTTCCTCTCCAAAATCTGAAATACTCTGTGTTACTCTAGCCTCGAGAGTTCCTTAAACCACCCTGGGGAACTTCAGTACAGTTTGGGAACTGGAGCTGTCAGCAATATTGCCATTTAAGTTTAGGACCCAGTAGAAAAATAAATTGCAATTGCTTTAGTTCATAAAGAATATATATATATATATATATATATATATATATATATATATATATATATTTGTGGGAGTTGTTTACTTGGCTTACTACTTCTGTAAAAACTGCTATAAGTCTTGAAAATTAAAATGAAGTCATTCACTACACAATTTTCTAGTATGTGTTAAATGTCATGTGACAAAATGCCCTGATTCCTAGTGCCAAAGGTTCAACTTAACGTATATGCCTGAAAACCCAAACATTTGTGCTTTTTTATGGTGCTTGAATGAAGTGAAACAGCCCATTCTCTGCAAATCCACCTATGTTGTTCCTTAGGTAGTTATTGAAGGATGGTGGTTTGTTTCTTGGTTTTTGTATTTGAGTCTAATGCACATTCTAACATGATAGAGGCAATGCAGTATTGTGTAGATACAGTTTTCTGGCAAAGTTGATATTTTAAAAATTGTATTTCAGATCTTAAATAGAATTTGTTTCTAAATTTCAAAGCAGAAAAATAAAAAAATAAATAAAATGAAGTCAATGAGTTGTAACCATTTTGGGTTTCTATTGTTGAAAAACATGGAGGCTAGACCAAATGCTCTTTAAAATCCTTTCTAACTTTTAATAGTGGAATTTACATTGCTTGTCCACATGAGCATCTCTTCTACCACAGTTTCCTTGCACACTGGACCATAGACCATGATATTATTAGCAGAGTAAACCTACACTAGGAGACCTCCTGGGTTCTATGCTGAGCTTCAGTGTCTACCATCCAGTGTCTTGCATACTTAAGACAAGTCACCATGTCTTTTTGCACTCATTTTCTTAACCTATAAAAGGACAACCACAAAGTTTGTCTTATTAAATTGTGGCAAAGTTAAAACAGTTAACATGGGTGTGGTAAAAATCTTTAAAATGTAAAGCACTAGAAGGAACTCTTACAAAGATGGTGGCTGTGGTCTTACAATCTACAAATGCTAACATATGTCCATATTTAGCACCTGTTGTTGTCAGGGTTTATAGGGAAAAGATTTAACAGAGGACACATGATTTACAGGGTTATTTCCTAACAGTGACTCAAAGAGTCAAAAGCATAAGAGTATAGGAGATCTGTCCATGCAGTAGGCACCCAAAGAATCCAGATGAGGGCCTGGGTTCCACAGCAATGTCCTGCATGAGTCCAGCTGAAGACATAGAGTCCATGACATTGTCTCATGCAAGCCTGCATCAAAGATCTGCACTGGGAAGGCCCAGAGTCTGGTGGTGGAAGCTAGAAAGTCTGTGTCAGAGGATGTAGGATCTGTGCCAGCAGGCCTCAGAATCTGCACTAGAAGCAGGAAGTGATGTCCAAGGTGAGAACCAGAACTCCCCTGAAAAGGACTACAGCCTTCCTCAGTGAGAGCAAGAACCTGGACTCCTCTGAAAAATGAGAACAGTGATTTCATATCAGAAAAGCCAGGGTGACAAGCTTCTCCACGAGAATCAACAGCCACTCTCTTCCTCTCCAGTTTTCCTTTTCTGTTGTTAACAACAATCCTCATGTGAGTCTCTCACCCCATCAACAAATGGACTCAGTTCAGATGGATTGTTACAAGTTGATCATTAGTAAATCCACCTCAGCACCACCAATGGGGCTGTGGTGACAATTCAAGACTTTTAAGGAGAAATGTTTTTGAGAAGTTATTGAATTATACTCTATATGCCAATCCTATCAGTGATCATTTTGTTTTGTTTTTTGAGATAGGATCTCTCTATGTAGTTCAAGCTATTCTTGAACTCACTAAGTAGCCTAGGCTGGCCTTGACCTCTGACCTACTGTTTCTGCTTCCAGAGTGCTAGGATTACAGGCATGTGCTGCCATGCTTGGCCTGTGATCATATTAATGCTAAATTAATGAAATAAACACTTTTAGCATAATGTATCTCAATATATTTTATTCTTAGTGCCTGTTCACTTTGATGGTGGCTGACAATTTTTTATATCCTTTAAACACATTTCAAACAAAAATAGGCACATATCATAATAATCCAAATTCACTCATTAAAGCAATTTAGAAGTTAAAGCCCATTAAAATTTAAACTTGTCTAATAAACTATGCAACTTCTTAAAATGAAAACATCACTTTTTGTTTAGATTACTTTGTAAAGATTACCCAGGACAAAAAAATCATAGACGTTGACAGGAACACTTTGATATTTGAAGGAAAATATTTTCATCTGATTCAATGAGTTACTGAAAAAATGGCTAAAGATTTCATTCACTGTATTATAGTTTCCTGTTCAGCTTAGAAGAGTTGTCTGTGTTTTATATGACAAATGTCATACTTCTAAGAACTTCGGGGTTTTATCTTATTTTTTTTTTTCACTTTGGCTTTTAGTTAGTCATTTAAAACAAAATGCCTTTCATCTTATATGCTAATGTAGCTCTTGATTTCAGATAAACTGTTGACCCTTAGTTTCTCTTTGCTGTAACCAGTATTTATTTTATTTTGTATACTTCATGCATTTAAAAATTCACTAATACTTTAAAGATCTAGCTATGAAAAAACAAAGACTATTCATTATCTAGAAAATTACTTAAGTAAATGGAATTACATTCAGCCTGATGTTTTCATCAAGTCATGTCAGGATAAAAAATAAATAAGTAAAAATAATATGAATGGTACAGCTACGCAAAGCAATTTAAGGACATGAATGAAAAGAACTAATTACAAACGTAGGTAAAGCTGTGAATAGAGTTAAAGGAGCCTCTGATAAGAGCCTAGTTCCCAGGGGTACTGACAGCAGCAAGCTTTCCACTTCTAGGCTTGAGGCAATAAAGAGAAGCCTGGAATCCAGAAAGGGCAATCATGTAAAAGACCATCTGGCAGCAGCTGTGTTCTTGGGTTGTGTCTCTGCCAGTGTAGGGACCTCCCTCGGAGGAAACCAAGAGAATAAATGTCCTAACTTTGCTCTTTACTTGCCTTCTATCTTCTGCCAAATGTCAACTCAACAGAAAGGTGTAAGACAAGGAAACCTATTCTCTTGGTACATATGGACCAGACTCTGTCTAGGGGCACAAATTAGAGTTGAAGAGAGTAGAGCCCAGCTTCAAAGGAAGAAATGTGAGATCTCCATCAAAACTAAGAATGGCTAGTGATGTAGTGTGGACCTTAAATATCTCTCTTCCTCTTTGTTAAAGACTTGAACTCCAGACTGTTGCTACTTGAGAAGGGGAAGACTTTAAAAGCCGCCACCTTGCGAGAGGTTTTAAGGTCATCGGGCCCTGCCCTTGAAGGACATTTGGGGATTTTAGTCTGTTTTCTTCATCTCTTTTGCTCTGCATCCTTGCAGGGAGCAGTTTTACTCATCCATGCTCCCACTACAATTTGCTGTTTGTCCATGGGCTCAGAAGCAACAAGGCCCACCAATCACTGACTGCAAACTTCAAAGCTCTGCACCAAAATAAATCATGTCTCTTTATAGATTAATTATAGGTATCTGTTATGACCAAAACAGAAATGGAAATAAATGATCCATAAAGAGATTAATTTATAGATGGGTAATACATAGAATTTAATACCACTATACATGTATTTCAATAAGTAGTATTCAAGAAACTCATGATCATCTAATCATAGTCTTTAGAATAATAAAAAGACCTATCTTTGAGCACATATAACTTCACAACATGAAAGAAAGTTAGAACTTACAGCATATTCTTATCATGAGCAAAATTCTACAACTAAGAATAATTTACATGTTTTTCTTTGCACATACATCAAAAATTTTGTGTGAAATAGAGCACTTGCATGCATTTCTTTTTATGTATTTAGTATTGGGTCTACAGGGTTTCACTACACAGATCAGAGTTGTAGTGATCCTCTTGCTTTCAGCCTCCCAAGTGCTGGGATTACCGGCATGCACCACCACACCCAGTCTCAGTTGCCATCTCAGTGTTCCCTGGGGGGCTGGCACAACAGGCTTAGGACTGAACCCTGGATCCTGTATCTGCCTAAGCAGATGCTTTAATCTGCTGAGTTATCTGGCTGGCCCACTTCATGCATTTCTATTGTCCTGTAATATGAAATACTCAGAGTGTTAACTGAAAACATGATAAGACAAAGATAAAACATAATTGAATTAGTGAAATTCACACATAAAACACTGGAAGGCTAATTTCAAAATCGTTGATGTGAAGCATTTGAAATCTACAGTTCTTTTTCAGATAGGTAATATAGAAATGAGAAAGACAAAAAATATTTATAAGCATCTTTTAAAATATTTAATATCCTATTAGTTTATTTTTTATTAATATTAAATAAGATGCTGTTATTATTATTGTTGCTGTTGTTAACATCTTCTATCTCGTTTCTTTGCTTTAAAGACAAAAAGAAGGATGGCAGAAGGAAATGAAGGAAGGATGAAAGGAGGAATAGTTCTTCCTGCTTTGTCTCTTATCTTGTTGCTTTGTCTCTTATACTTTCCATTCACACTGCTCTAACATCATCCTGTGAGATGCCTCTCCTTTTACCCCACAGTTCATGTCATTATTCAGCTCAACACATGTCGATGGTGCCTGATTTCATATGGGAAAATAGCTAAGTCTTCAAAATAGACTACCAGTACTTATATTTTGGATCTCTTTGGCTCTGATCTCCTCTATGACCAATCCCCCACTTGGTCACTCACTTTGTTTTAGTCACAGTGTTAGCCACATGTGCCTGGTGGCTAGTCCTGTGCTCTACCAGCTGCTGTTGTTATCATTATTCTTACATGCAGCAATATCTCTCCATGGAATGGTCTTATGACCTGCATGACATGCTGCCTGTTGAGGGCTATGTTGAGGGGACATCATCCCTACCCTTTGCCCTTCCTAGCCTCCATTCCTACCTTGTTCTACTCTATTTACCATGCATGGCATGTTCAGAGTTCACATTTTGCATAAATGTCCAGGTGTTTAATGTACTAATGGGTTCCAGTCAATAGCCACTATTACAGAATAATAGATATAAATTGCAACTGTTTAATTTATATAATTTTAAATTTTAGTATTAAAAATGTAGTCATTCATTTTGTAAAGATTACCCTTACAGAATCATACTCATCCCTCCTTAGTACTTCCAGCTGTTGAGTTATTCAGATAATAACTGTACTTCTTCCTTGAGATGTTGAATAAATGTTTACTTGAAAAAAAAAGAAAGGAGGAATAGAGGGAAGGAGTTAGGAAGGGAAGATTGAAGGAAGGGAAGGAAATGAAATAGAAAAGAATGGTTCATCCTATGAGAGGGCCTGATGAATGTAGCTGATTGTGACAGACCTTACTGACTATGCTTAGCAACCTGGCCCCTTGCTGCTCTGTCACTGAAATATTTACCATTGTTACTAGCTTTGATGATTGGTGTGATTTTTTGTGAGTTTTTAATTGATTGTGCCACTTGATCCTATTTGTGTGCTCTGTCTCATTCATATTTAAATATTTATCAGGGAGTTAAATAATGGAATTTTCTTGATTTGAAAAATTAGACTGTTTTTCCATCAGTTGCTTTGTGAATTAAATCAGATTTCAAATGCTACTTAATTACAACCAAGTCTACTGAGTATTAACTTTAATTTTCTTTCTCCATCCCTACAAAGCAATCAACAATTAAAAGCAATTTTAGCTGCCTTTGGGGTAGAGGCTGCTTGAAACATAATTTTCTTTCACAGTATATCTTAAAATCTCTGCTAATATAATAGCATAAACCCCTTCCTTGTTGTTACATTGATAAAACTGTGTAGGTGGCATTTTCCTCCCTTTGAGTTCTACATCATGAATGCATCAAGTTGCTTAAATTCTTGATCTAAAATTCAAGCATTTTAGAAAGTAGTTAATTCCTGCTATCTCCTCACTAAACAATACTTGTGATTTTCTAATAAGCTTCAAGACCTGCCTTCCAAATCATTCGGTTCATTCCTGAGAAGCTTCGGTTTCTGAAATGAGCTTTCACTTCTTCCTGATAAAATAACAGCTTTGTTGGACACGCCACTGGATACTTACACCTTAGCCTCCAGCTGGATTGTCTTACACCCCAGAAAATGTGTGTACAGGAGCAAATAAATGGAGGTGACTCCGAAGGTCATGGGAAATTTCCCTGGCATACAGAACATTTTGAGATATGGCTAAGGAAAATATTTAGCTTCATAATTTGAGACTAGGATTTCATCTAGCACTTTTAGAACATATGTTAAGTCAGGAAGCAGTAGGATTTGGAAAACAGTCCATCCATGTCTGGGCTTTTAGTCATTTCTTAATTCACCCTGCTGACCATTGAGTTCACAGCAGCAGTGAGCACTGCAGCACTGGGACCACTGGAACACACCTCCTTAGTTCTTAGGGGCTACATGTGAAAGCGTTGTTTCCTAGTTTTGCCCTTGTTACATCCAGAATTGGCCACATTATCACCTTCTTTCTTTTAGATGATCAAAGTCCACTATCTGTGGTCCCTCCTTACATTTCTAGACCTGCCACATGGGAGTAGATTGTGAGGGAAGTATCTTAAATGTGAGGAACGTTTTACCTTGGACTTGCTGGTTATTTTTAGGTTCCAGATTTATATAAGCCAAGAAGACGATGTCTGCTGTGAGACTATCCAGAAAGGTTTGATATTAAAGGAACTTTTTCCTATTTTCTCCCCCACCTTCATCCCCACCTCCAGACTGACCCTCTAACAGCTAACTTCCTGCATTCTCACCAAGCCAATGGCTAACCCAAGTGGGCTTTGAACCCTACAGGTCACCTGCCTTAGGTGCTGGCTGGCTGCTAGGTGCCAGGCTGACCCTGTTACCTAAGCCCTGGCACAATATTAAGAGCATAAGCTGCCACTGTCTATTTCACTTCTGACAGAATAATTCTGACAAACACTTTACTATTGTTTTGCAATGATTGGATGCTTTGCTTGTTTTCATGTAACCTAAAATATAACATATGGTGCCTGTGTCTCTTTTAGATGCACATTAATTACTGTATAGGAAATCCTAGTCATTACAGTTAAGGGACAGAGTCCACAGAGGGGAGGCAAGGCTGCATAGCAGTTTAATGTGAAGATTGCTGGAACAGACAATGTAAGTCTGCATCAAGCTCTACCACTTGCTGGCTGCATCATATGACCTTATGCACTGGGCGTGGTGGCACACATCTGTAATGCCAGCACACAGAAGGCTCTCTGAGTTGGAGGCCAGGGCCAGCAAGGGCTTCATAGTGAGTCCAAGGCCAGCCTAGCAAGACCCTATCTCAACTCTTTCTCACAAAAAAATTGTTTTTCAATCTGTTAAACAGTAACAAGAAAATAAAAGTAAATTTCTGGGGACAGTGCTATTCCACAAATACTGTGAAATAAGTATGAACTGTTGTTGCTGGTTTTGAATAAACAATGGTTTGAAGATCGTCCTTGACCAGTGCTTAGCAGGTGGTGAAAGCGTGAATCCAGGCAGAACCCCTCTTCTGTACCTGATAGATTCTCCAAGTATTTCACAGAGTTGCCGCATTAGAATGTCTATCCTCTATTTTTTATGAAAATCTGTTTTGCAATACTCATATAAATGGACAACAGTAAATTATATGTAGATGACAATAAATTATAAATTAGCAGAGTCCTAGAAAGAATACTAGACAAGTTCTAGTGACAAGGATTTGCCCACAGCAGGAGTTTGTCTCATATCTTACTTATACCTTTTATATCACAATTGCGACAAATATCCTAAATTTACTCTTGCTAAAGAGGACAGGCCTCTGCTCACTCGACTGTAGATGATGACTGGTTGGAAATAAGTGGGAAGAAAGACAGGAAGTATGAGCAGCCAACTTGTGCTGGGAGATTTTGGTTCTGAACCCAGTGTGGTGACACCCAGCAGAGTAATCCAGGATAACCTCAGTTCCCTCGTCTGTAGATAATCTTTCAAGTTGACTCCACCGCTGATCTGCAGAACTCTCCTAAGTAACTTCAAAGTGTGACCATTGCTTTTCAAATAGCTTTTCAGAGATCATAGTAGTCAACTGCTTATTACAGGGCCTGCAGAGAAAAAGAATGCAATGTATTTTTCTGTTTTCTCTTTCTTTTTATCTTATTAGTATAAGAGAATCATTCTTATTATAGAATGCTTTCTGGGATTATATCCATTCTAAGGCTCAGCTCACTCACATATTGTGACTTTAGAACTCTACCAACAGACACTGGACATGGCTATTTCATTGAAAGGAGTGAACCAAAAGGACACAAGAGTAGTAGAAATTGTCATTTGTTCTCCAGTGGCTGACTGGGGTAGATGGTATGAGTTGTAGATGGTATAAAAGACTTATTCCACAGTCATCATGCAGTGCTGATGCTGGGTCTCCACTGATAGGTGCTTTATTTAGTCCTTCAGGGTAAATTAAAATGAATACTGCTTGATTTCAAAATATATTTGCACCACAACTTCCTTTATAGGGTTTTGCTCTAATTTATATTTCTTACACTGAGCTTTTTCATCATCAGGCAAAATTAACTTTTCTCAAGTTCACCTATCTTTATTGAATACAGTGCGTGTATGTGTGTGTGTGTGTGTGTGTGTGTGTGTGTGTGTGTATGCATGTTCAAACTGAGGAAATAGAGGAGATGGAATACATGTTTAACAAACTCAATTATTCCCAGCAGTATGAACTTTCAACATATTTCTCCAGACAGTTCTTACTAACTTGTATAAAATTACATCTAACCCACCCTTAATGCTTGTAGATTGAATGTGAATGAACCCAGGAAACATAATATTTCACAAAAGAATGTTCCCAGAATAGGGCCTAACATGAGTCTTAACCTTTACAAGGCAAATAAGAATAACTAATGTTAAATAATTGCTAGAACTTGGACAAATATGGTCGACTTGAGTGATCCTCAAACTTGGATGAACCTTAGAATTATCTGAAAAGGTTTACACAGTACTGATGCCTAGATCTCACTCCCATAGGGTTTCCTGGAAGTTATCTAATGTGCAGTCTGGGTAGGGAATTAAAAGCTCCCTGGGTTTTTCTAGTGTGTAGCCATGTTCTAGAATCTATATCTGTGCACCTCAAATTCAGTTTATCTCAAAAATTCTGTAAAGAGAGAGGCAACTTTAAGTGGTGATTGCTCAGTGACAAAGTGTTCTTCAATTGATAACATCAGTAGTTTCCTCTTCACCTGGGAATCTGAATGCTTTAGAAGTCAAGTCAACAACTTCTGACATTGTCAGTCCTATGGATAGCTCAATACTATTATGGACTACTGGACTATTTTGTATTATTTTGATGAATTCATGCACCTACAATATTTAAATGGCAATGGAATACCCATCTCTAACAAAACTAAACAATAAAAGGGGATACAAATGAAGGACCATTTTGTAACTGTATATACAAAAATGTTAGGATAGATATACAGTTACTTTCTCTTAATTCAATGAGAAGAAAAATTTTTACTAATAGTGTTTGGGCAAGATATGTCTGCATCTTGTATTATGAATAACCAACCACTACAGGGGCTGGGGATGTGGCTCAGTAGAATAAGCGCTTCCCTGGCAAGTGTAAGGGCTGGAGTTCAATCCTCAGATTTGGAAAAAAAAAAAGAAGAAGAAGAACCACTACGAAGACAACAATGTACAATGTATTAGTTGTTGAAACAGTCCTACTAATTGGTTTTGAAACTGTCTCATTGCTATTTGTTTCTTAATAAAATTAATTTTAAAAAAGGAAGGAAGGAAGGAAGAAAGAAAGAAGGAAAGAAGGAAAGAAGGAAAGAAAGAAAGAAAGAAAGAAAGAAAGAAAGAAAGAAAGAAAGAAAGAAAGAAAGAAAGAGAGTCAAGGCAGGAGGACTGTGTTGAGTTTGAGGCCAGCAAGGGCTAAATAGTGCATTCAAGGCCAGTGTGTATTACATAGGGAGATACTGTCTCAAAATGCAAAACTAATCATAACTATTTCCCCCTTTAGATGACTGTGCTGCAGAGGATCAGAAAAGGATAGAAAATAAGGTGGGGTCAACTGTGTCTTAATGGGGGAATTCAATGTAATAATGAAGGAAGGGAGACAGAAGTGGAGTTCACTCTATTGTAAAATTCTGAGGTTACAGACCTGTGGCTATAGAGTGGCTCTGCTGATTGTAGGGATCCTCTTTCCCTTCATCTTGTTTTGTTTTCAGCTTTAATAATGTGCTTTCTCATGTTCACGCAAAACAGTTGCTCAAACTCTAGACATCACTGCAGGAAAAAGAAAAGAGCAGAGCATGCCTCGTTCAAAGATCCTCCCTAGAAGTAGAACAGGGTGCTTTCTGAGTGGCCCCCACCTGGGGAAGCTTCTGCCCTTCAGGCAATGTTTGACATGTCCACACATTTTTGATTGTCACAAGATATGGGGCTAAAGAGTGGGGCGGTGAGAGACTGCTGGAATCTACAAAGGCCTTCATGCTGCTAAACATCCACAGTGTATGGGACAGCCCTGCAACAAAGGATTATCCATGCCAGTACAGCAACACTGGCAATGCTGAGGAAGCCTCCAAAGTTTAGCTGTAAGTTGTTCAAATGGCCATAAGGAACTGCAAGGAAGATAAAGCAACAGTTTAGATTCTCAGAGACCATACGCCTATTTAAGAATCAGGAATTTTATTACTAAAAATGCCTGAATGGACATATGCTGGGGTGACTGTTCATGTCATCCTGTCCCATACATTTTATCTGTCAACTCCAGCCAAAGAAACTTAAAAGTTGAAGTTTGTCCATTCATCCCTGATAAATAGCGCAGCCATGATGCAAATTTCATACCTAGCAGTGATTGGATAGTTTTTGAAACAAATCCAGTCATTTTCACAAACCAAAAGATAATTTTAATGAGTACTTTTCTGGCTACTCTTCCTAAAACCTGGCATTCTATTTTAACATGTAATCTCTCATGAATATTCAGGAAGAGACTAAGCTTGTAGGTGTTGGCTGCATCAGTAGTGGGTTACAAAGGGAGTTTTCAGTTCAGCATGTTCACTGTGCACTTCCTCTTTCCCTCTTCTTCCCCTCAGATCAACATATCCCAGGCATTATTAGGAGTCATAGATGTCTAACTCCTGTGCCTCTCCCAGTGCTTTGTGTACTGAAGACGTAATAATGGAATAAACCTGGGTTTTGAATGAGTGTACCTACTCTAACATCATTTAATGGATACAAAAAGTAAGTTCCAGAGATTGAGATTTTAGTCCTAGCACTCTTTCAGAGTAAATGTGTGAACTTAGACAAGTTTTACCACTATCATAATATATGATGTCTTAAGCCTTTCTGACTTTTAAGTTATTTGTGTCATGAAACAGGGACCTTGAGTTTTACCTACACATGCAGAATCAAGAATGAAGTACCTGAGTTTAGATCTTGGCTTCGGAATTTGTGCTCATTTGTGCATTTTACACTTTTTGCTTTGTTCTCAGATTTGTATTGGCTGTTAATTACCAACACAGCAGTACAAATTTCTCCAGAGGCCAGGATTTCTTCTGTGACACAATTTCTTTAAAAGATGTTAAATGCAGAACATTCCAAAGCATTTATCAGTTCTACTTCAACTCAATTCAACTTTAGTTGTAGGACAATAACAATTCACAGACAATGAATGAAATTATCTGAACTTTGGAAGGGAAAAAAATCAATGAAACTCTATGAGGCAATTCTTACAGTGTGTCTTCTTAAATGACTTTATATATAATGCAATAAACTTATTCCATTTTTTACTATCAAAGTAAAATATAATAGTTAATGTAGGTTTGTTATTAGTTTGAAAAAATTCAAGGTAGCTTTCAGAAGCTTACTGCTAAATCTTTCCAAGGTGGGGGAAGCTTTGCTTTGGTTCATTTCTCTCATCTGGCTAGCACGCTTATGTATGCAACTTGCAGTCACTGACCCAAATATCCTCACACAGTGCTGCTCATTAGAAAGCAGTGGAAGAGATTTAGTTTAGGGAATGTTTTTCCTGGTTGTGCTGTCTTCTTGGCTACAACACAACCACATGAGACAATGACAACATCCGATGGGTGGATTTCTCTTTACAACTACACAGTTGCCTTCACAAAGATGTGGAAGGTGACACTGAAGTGAATATGGACTGTTCCAGAGATGAATGCTGCCCGTCAAATGTGACCATGGGCAGCTATGGAGGGAGTGTTCCCTTGAATTTGTATAGCCATCAAGATTTCCTATATCTTCAGAGAAAAAGTCAGAGTCTGGGCTTAAGCTCCTTTGTAGGTGAAACTGACTGAAAAAGTTTAATATGAATTTCTGCCAATTTAAATATTGTAGACACAATGCAAAATATGGACTCTAGAACAATGCTAGATTTAGTTGTGCCACAATTTCTATAGTGCTTTCAAGTGTTTTATCTGTTTTTTTCTTCAAAATATTGATCCATCCTTTGTTTTATAATCTCTTAAAATGTAACTTCTAAAATTAATTAATGAAAATTTTAATGAAGAGGGCTTTAATTAAATCAGAGAGCTTTGGAAAAATTAATAAATTTTTAAAACACTCAGTATATCCAAATATTTTGAAAAGTGAGTTTCTGGAAGTTGCCATAGCAGCAGGTATTCAGAGCTAGAAATATCTTTGAGATTATGTTATGTTGGTCTCAAAATTGTCTTATTACACAAAATGTCACAAATTTTTGATTCAACGTTACTTAGTAACATTCATCGTAGGAAAGAAAAATTTGATAAAAATGCCTGGAAAGATAGCCATTGCTAGTACTTCCTTATTTAACTTAGCTTTCCTAGGCAATTTAAAAAGAACGAGATATGTTACCTGGTGCATGTTTCTTTCATTCAGAGTAACTTCATTTGTTTCTAATGTTATCCAGCACGTATCAATAACCAGATGAAGTCCCTGCCAAAGACCCAGATTATGCTTCACATAATATGACCAATTTCACTAGGCTAGTTTTGTAAACAGGAGATGATTACTTCTTCAGTAGAGATCAGGCAAAGTAAAATAGCAGAAATGTTAGATGTTTGCTTTATGGTGACATCCAGGGAGTCCCCTTCAAGGCTGATTAACTTTACATGGGGAACTAAAATAATTATGACTACACATGCTGGAGAATGAAATGTTCCCATCAGGCAGTGATTACCTCCAGCATCAAAAAAGAATTTCAACCAGGCAATCAGAAATCACCAATTATGCTGAGTATCTGCAAGATGTGATATTGTTAGCTCAGAAAAGTATGGAAATGAATAACTGGGTAAGATTTTCAAAGGAAGCAAATGGGCTCATTTTGACTTCTGACATTGATTTAGGTGACGTATGTGCACATATATTCTAACAGAGTAATAACAACTAACCTGTAATATTATGTCCAATGTTTTTCCCACTCTTACTCTTCATTTCAGTTAAGGAAAATAAAGCAAAATAATTCTTTTTCAAACTGATTCTAGTCCACCTATATTTTGACTGGAAACCTTGTTAGGTGTTCTTAAAACATTAAGTTACAATTCACATATCAGTGAGAGACATGACAACTACTTTCTTGGCCTTTATGTTTTGTTTTGTTTTGAAATTATATTGTCTACCACAATAGTAACCACTTTAAACATCCTCCTTAAGATTTACCCTATTGCCCATCATCTTCAGTCTCTACCACTTTCTGCCAGCTCACAGTTGGATTCATATTCCATAGTCCTAGATAAAGAAGCAACGAATTTTTACACAGTCCACATTTTCACGTAACACAATTAACTAGCAGCAAGGACAAAACTAGTACACCGATGCTTAGTTATCTTTTGTTAACTGACCAGCGTCCCAAAATTTATGAGCTTAAAATGGTAGTGATCTAGTTTTTATGATTTTTGTGAGCTGGCTGGGAAGGGTTTTCCTCTTGTGTCCCTTGGCATTACGTGTGTAGTTGCCTTTAGCTCCAATTCCAGCTGGGCCAGAAGAAATATAATGGCTTTACTCACTTGTCTTGTCTACTTCCTTTTCTCCTAAGTGGCCTCTCATCCTCAAGGAGGTTGGCTTAGAATCTTTTGTGGCAGTTTTGTTCAATGTTTCAAGACAGCAAAATTAGAAGTTACAAAGCTCCTATGACCCGGGCCCTACATGTGCACTCTCTCTACTATCTCTAGTGATTCAAAGTAGATATAATACTGTCCCTTAACCTGTGGTTTCTGTTCCTGTGGTTTTAGTTACTTGTGATCAATCATAATTCAGAAGTAGGAAATAGGAAATTCTAGGAATTACAAAAATGTGTAAGTCTTAAATGCCAACTGTTCTAAGTGGCACAGTGATGCTGTGTCCATCCTGCTCTGTCTTCCCAAAGATGGGAGTCATTTCTTTGTCCATGTATTCACACCATGAAGTTTCCCCACTCAGTGTTCTCTCTGTAGCCATGCTGGGTATCAGATCAACGCTTGCAGTACTGTATCTTGCGCTTAAGTAACCCTTATATCACTTAATAATGATCACAGTGTAGAAGATGGTGTCAGTATAGATGGATCAAAACACTTCTAATAAACAAAAAATGAAAGTCTCAATTTTAGGAAAACTAAAAGTTCTGGATTGTTAAAATCCTTCATAACAACAAATCCCATATCTACAACCTTAAGAAAAGGGGAAAATGTGCTAGTTTTGCTCTTGTAGCCAAGAGTTATAGCAATAGTGGGTGACAAGCGTTTAGCTAAGATGAAAGAGGCATGACATTCATGCACAAAGACATACGCGAGAGACATGTTTCAGTTGAAAGGGAAATGCTGCACTGAAAATCACTGAGCATGTATAAAGACTTCAGCAAGAGAGCCCTCAAACGAGGGACACGAGTCACACACAGTAAATAAAAAATAACATAGATTTAAGAGTAAGTTTTGACCACAAAATACAAAACCATTGATAAGCCTATGTCTGTTGTTGAAGAAGCTGTTCTGGCAGATGTGAAGACTGACAGATAAAGGAGACTGAATAATTTCCAAATGCAAATCTTCAGTGGTAATGAAACTGGGTTCTTTTGGAATAACATTGTGAAGAGAACATCCATTCACAGAAGTGCAAGTGGTACGCCAGAGTTGAGTAACATCTGCCTGTTTCTTACTGAGTAAAGCTGACAACTAATAACATGTATGCAATAGACATTTATCAGAAGCTAGGACATGGGTGATGTACACCACATTATGTGTGCCAGGGTGGGTCTCCATTTCAGTCTTACATCTTACTCTGAATAAGGTGCATTTAACATTTTTGAGTTTCAGTTTCCCCATCTTGAAAACAAAGGATAGAAATGGTACCTGTATTTGGGATTTCTGAAAGATTTAATCAGATACTATTTCATCATAGGTATGTATAAGCAAAACACAGCATATGTAGAGTTCAGTATTATCTGTGGTTTCAAGCATGTGTTTGGAACATATGCCCCAGGAATATCTTACCACAATAGGAGAAAAATGGGGTTCACTTCTTCATGCGAGGTGAAGCCAAGAAATAATCAACAGTACAGGAGTACTTACTACAGCACCCCTGAGAATGCTTTTCCCCACCAGGCTCTCAATTCTAACAAGTAATGAGCTTTTTCTGTGAGCTGCTCCTTTTGCCATCTGCATCACCACGCTTCACAGCAAATGTATACATTTCAGTTCCTCTGTAAACATGTGGCTCTCAGCCAATTTGGAGGGAGACACCCTGATCTTGGTTGACTATATAACATTGCCAACTTTTAAACCATCTAGGAAATGTGACTATTTTTTTTAAATTAATTCGATTCATAAACTAATAAATTTTACAAAGGAATTATCCCCCATGCCTTTTTCTGCTCTTATGAAGAATCTTTAAAGTTTGATTAGCTTCCAACTGAAAGCTGTCAAATTGCTCCAAGAGCTCATGTTCACAGTTTAAGGAATGCCATTTGGTGACCTGAAGGTGGCAGATGCAAGGCTGACAGGGAAGGACAGTGGTGGGGACAGGCTGGGGCTCCCAGCTGCTTTCTTGATGGGTTCTTTGTCTAAGTTTCTCTTCCAAGGAATGTGACTCTGTATGAGTGGCTGTAGGCCTTAGAATAAATATTTCATTAGTTGTGATGGTTTTGAAAACTTAAAGCTGTGAAGGACACATTGGAATCTTTGTGATTTATGATAAAGCTGGTAGAAACTTGATCATTTCAGTCCTGCCATATGCAGCTCTGTGGAATGTGCAAATGAACTGAACTAGCAAACCCCACAGATTTTGTTACTTGATTAAAAAAAGTCTTAAGTCAGATCAGCTAACAGGCAATTTGAAACAAGGAATTAGCAAGGCAGCTGTTTTAGATGAAATTCCTTCCAAATGCTTCTCTTTCCCTTCCCCCTTCCATATTTTTCTTGTAAGGACTCAGAGTAGATTGCCTTCCAAACTTTTCTTGGTGCTGTATATCAGTGATTTGAAAAGTAACAGTTTGCATGGTCCTGTACGTGCATATGTTACTTTTCCATCACTTTGCTCCTGTTGGGTAAGTAATGTGTCTCAGCCATCTCAGAATGACTGTCTAATTTTATGCTCTGTGCATGACAATTCTTTATGTGAAACACACAGAGCATTTAGCACAGAAGCTCAATAAATGTACAAATATGCCTTTTAGATATTCTTAGATTTAATTATTGTATGGATCAAGCTAGC
Source organism: Octodon degus (assembly GCF_000260255.1). Classification (NCBI taxonomy): domain Eukaryota; kingdom Metazoa; phylum Chordata; class Mammalia; order Rodentia; family Octodontidae; genus Octodon; species Octodon degus. The sequence continues at coordinate 9,818,089 of NW_004524658.1, read as the reverse complement.
AAGTCAGAGAAAGTGGCTTAGGCCAGTTGGCCCAAGTCTCCAGATCTACAGCTCAGTTCTTTGTCCATTACACGATGACGGGTGTTCAATAAATATTTACTGAATGAATGAAATAATTCTCTTAAATGTCTTTGTTCCTGGGAATTGCAGCTTAATGAAAAGAGAATTTAGACATTTTAAAATCTAAAATTCTGAGCACTAGTTCTGTTGTAGAGCACTGTGATTCTCTGACTTGGGTTATTAGTAACCCATGAGCTGACCAGAGAGGCTGAGAGGAAAGAGAGTGATTCACAGGCAATGAGCAGTCCATCAGGACAGGGACTTTCATTCTCTATTCAGCCAGCCCTCACACACTTGCTTGCAAAGATAGGTGCTGTGACACCATTGTTCTCGGTGAGCTGAATGTTCTGTTCTCTGTGACACAGACCCACAGTCCCTTGTCCTAAGCCCTTGGGGAAAATTGCATAATACTTTAAGTTTTAAAAGAATGAACACAAACTATTACAAATATTGTATAAATGCAGACTTAAATTATCAGCACAGAACAAATAAAAATTTTTATAGTGAAATAGACATTTTCTCTTAGTGGAATAAACCCCCTAAGTACCCTCATACCAGATCAAGGCAAATTTTGTTACCCAATGAGTATTAAAGCCAAATTTACAAAAAATTATAATCTTAGAACTTCATAATTGTCAATAACAGATTAAAAAATTGAATTTGAGTGATAAGACTGGCCATATATAAATACTTCGCTTGAATTAATTTTAATCATTTGGAAAGCAAATGCTACCTTGTCTTGTGCAAACAGAAAAAGAGGTAATATTTGTTTCCTAGATAGAAAAGGGATTTGTAGAAAAAGTGATAGGCATTTTTCATCATGTGTCAGTGTCAAAATCCTACCTTTAAGAGGGACAGCAGTTAAGTTGAAAATTTATTTTTTTAAATAATTTTATTGAGAAACAAATAGCAATGACATAGTTTCAAAACAAATTACTAGCACAGTTTCAATAATTAATACATTGCATATTGTTGTCTTAATGGTTATTCATTGTACAAGATGCAGAAATGATATCCTGTCCAAACACTATTAGAACAAATCTTTCTATTCATTGAATTAAGAGAATGTAGCTGTATGTCTATCCTAACCATTTTGAGTATAGAGATACAAAATGGTTGTTCATTTGTATTCTTTTTTTTTGTTTAGTTTTGTCAGAGAAAGGTATTCCATTGTCATTTAAATATTATAGGTGCGTGAATTCAGCAAACTTGGCAATTGTCCATTTCATTAAACTTTGTAAAGTACAAGTATTTCCAGAGGAATCCACATTTCATTTTTGTTGTACTTGCACCAAATATCTTATGTGATACATATCCAATGTATGAACACCATCTTTAGGTAAGCCTTTCTTTGTCTTTATGCTCATTAACAAAAGGCCCAACCAGGAGCTAATGTTTTAGCCCAAATGCAGTCATATTCTCTTAAGAGCAGCCCAACCCAGAACAGGATTCATGTACAATCAGAACAGGTACTATGAGTCTTGGAGCATTTATCACTTCAACCTTTAATAAGAAAGTGGGGGTGGTATGTTTTTAAATAACTACTTTTTAAAAATCCTACCTCTTGAAATCAGAACCCACATTTTCTCAGTGTCATTTTCAAAGTTGAAAGAGAGTTATTTTCTTAAATTACATATCAATGTTCTTGGAACAATTGACCAGCTAGCTTAATTTTTATATAAATGAACTATAATAGGAACAATTGTTATCATGGTTGTTGCTGATCTGGAATCAAAGTTGCTAGAGAATCTCTCAAGAAAATGTAGAGAGAACTGTGGATCCCATAAAAACTTGAATATTTTACTGATTTTACTTAGCCAATGATCCTGAAAAGTGCCTATTTTCATATTATCATTTTCAACAACTAAATTATCTGTGCATAAATCACACATATGAGGAACTCCCATCAAATGTCTAGCTTCAAGGAAAAGAAAGTACTAAAAACTCAGTACTTCCCAAAAAAATGAGTTTGCATAGTTTGTGAAAGCAAATTGGATAAGTAATAGCAGTAATAAGAAATCTCATAAAAATTTTCAGATGAAGAATAAAATAGCTTTTTGTGTGCTAAAGCACCCATGATGTCATATTATGAAATTGGCAAGATGTCATTGGGTTAATTGGAAAAGGAGAGGAGAAACTAATGGTTGCCAATCTTACGTTTTGTCTGAATATCCTCTCCCAACTTCTGACTTTGATCTTTCTCTGTAAACAGTAGCTATAAGGACCATTTACAAAGAGATATCAGAGCACATGACTCCCCTACTTGCAACTCTTTGGTGGCTTCCTATTTCCCTTGAAACATCACAGTTTTGAAACACAAGAGGAGCTACCTCTGAAGACTCAACATGTGCTGCCTACCCCAGTTGGCACACTGTATACATTCTGAGTTTCCTCCAGGTCTGAATGTGCTACTTTCTTTCTGGTCTCAGGCCCTTTTCCTGTGCTGTCTAAAATATCTTTATCTCGACTTGCAAGTCTTTAGGTTTCTAGTTCAACATCTTCTTTTCCCCTCAGGAAATTTCATCTGGCTGTATAGACTTGTTTCCTTCTACATCCTTTAAAAAGTTATGATTTTCTTTGAACTAATTTTCTACTACTACTTCTAGTTATATGGCTATTAGTGCAATTCTGAGTTCATTCTATATATGCTCACAATCTTTTTTTTGATTCTTTTTTGCCATAATTTTATTGATAAACAAATAGCAATGAGACAGTTTCAAATGAAATTGATAGGACAGTTTCAATAAGTAACACACAGCATACATTCTTCATAGTGGTTATTTGCTGTACAAGATGCGGACATGATATCCATTAGATAAACAAACACCATTAGAACAAATCATTCTGTTCATTAAGAGAATGTAACTATATATCTATCCTAATGATTTTGAATACACAGATACAAAATGCACATTCATCTGTATACCCCTTTTTTTTTGTTAAGTTCCATTATTTGAATATTATAGGTGTGTAAACTCAGCAAAAGATTCTAAAAGAGTCCAGTAGCCCATAATAGTATTGGGTCTTTGGCTTAACAGGCAATGTCAGAAATTGTTGACCTGAGTCCCCCACAGCTCAACATAACAGCATGGCTTTACTTCTCATATTTTGTTTTTATACTTTTCTGCTGGATGGTTAAGACCAAGGTAAAGCAGGACCTATGCAACAAGAGTTGTAGCTTTTGGGTCTGATAAGGTCAGTGA
>NW_004524658.1:9805815-9813691 GCF_000260255.1 Octodon degus | reverse complement strand
TGGCATCCACTTCAATATAAAGGCATCGAGTTTATCATTCTTAATAGCAGAATAATACTCCATTGTGTAAAAATACCACATCTTTTTCAACCATTCCTCAGGTGATGGGCATCTTGGTTGTTTCCAAGATTTGGCTATAACAAATTGTATGCTCACAATCTTGTCAACTCTTTCAAGGTAAGAATGGAGCCTGCTTACCCATTATAGAACTCCCTTACCTCAAAAAACTTCTGAAACAAAGCTTTGGTGAGTTCCACGCGGCCCTGACCCTTCCGCCACAGCTACCATCGAAGAACAGTAGCCATGGCCCTCCGCTGTCCCATGGTCATGGGCCTCAACGAAGTCCACCAGGTGACTAAGAATGTAAGCAAACCGAGGCACAGCCGCCATCGCAGATGCCTTACCAAACACACCCAGTTCATGCGGGACAGGATGCGGGAGGTGTGCGGCTTCACCCCCTACAAGCGGTGCTCCGTGGAGCTGCTGAAGGTCTCCAAGGACAAGCGTGCCCTCAAGCGCATCAAGAAAAGGGTGGGGACACACATCCACGACAAGAGGAAGCGTGAGGAGCTGAGCAACGTGCTGGCCACCAGGAGGAAGGCAGCTGCCAAGTAGGACTGAGTCCCTTTGGAATAAAGCTTTGCAGAAAACAACAACAACAGCAACAACAAAAAGACAAACAAGAAAGAGAGAGAGAGAGAGAGAGAGAGAGAGAGAGAGAGAGAGAGAGAGTTGGTAAATGATTAAGAAAGACAGATATCACTTTTATTACATATATATTTTTTCTTGATGAAGAACCATTCACCTTATGCCTTGTGAGGCCATTTGCCTTCTTGATCATTTGAGGTGAGGGGTAAATGAGGACTTTTTTGATGCCCCAGAGAAAGCCCTCATGAGAAAGAGCCACCAGATTATCCTCCAGACTCTCCCAACTAGCTCACTCTGCTTAAGCTTAAAGTGGTGCCACATAAAATATAATAATATCTCTCAGGCTTTCACAGAGAGCACACTGGCCAAGCAATGGACGTGACTCATCCACATGGCTGACACTGAAAAAGGTTCTACAACATGAGGTACAGGATCTCAGGATAAATCCTGAGGGGTTTTCACTGACCTTCTCAGACCAAAAATCTACAACTCTTGTTCCACAGTTCCTGCTTTACCTTGGTCTTAACCATCCAGCAGAAAAGTATGAAGATGAAATGTAGGAAATAAAGCCATGCTGTTATGTTGAGCTGTGGGGGACTCAGGTCAATAATTTCTGACATTGCCAGTCAAGTGGAAGACCCAATACTATTATGGACTACTGGACTCTTTTAGAATATTTTATGAGTTAACACACCTATAATATGCAAATAACAGAACTTAACAGAAAAAAGGGGATACAGATGAATCCCATTTTGTATCTGTGTATTCAAAGTGGTTAGGATAGGTATATAGTTAATTCTCTTAATGAATAGAGTGATTTGTTCTAATAGTGTTTGTAAATAGGATATCATGTCCAAATCTTGTACAGCAATTAACCACTAGGAAGAATGTATGCAATGTGCTAATTATTGAAACTGTCCTACCGATTTGATTTGAAACTGTCTCATTGCTATTTGTTTATCAATAGAATTATGAGAAAAATATAATAATAATACCTTCCCTACCTCTGCATAAAAGGTTATCAGAACCAAGGTAAAGAAGATGAAATTGTTGGAAATGTGCTGTGTCATTTAACTGGGTACTAACTTTAAATATTCAAGCAATACTCCCACATGCATGTTTAGTCTAAGTCACGCCGCTTCAAAGAAAACAGCATGTATTTTCCCAAATAGACTTCCAAAATGTAAGAGTACTGCAGGAAGTGAATAACAGACATTCCTAGAATTACATCGGCTTTCCAGAAGTGGAAGATAATGCTGAACTGAAATGCCTGAATGTGAAAAGTAGAATTTCTTATTAGAATGGGAAAAGAGTTACACCTTAGTAATTATGGAGGCAAAGTAGTCAGCACAAGCACATTACTTCGTATCTACCTCATTAAATAACTGCTTAAAGCCAGGCAGCTCTAACTGACAAAAGCAGAAAAAGACACTGAAAAGTGATAACTGGGAAGTTAATTGGGAAGTAAATGCACACAAAATTTAAAGGAATGGTGTTGATGCTTGAAAGGGAGAGAAAGAAAGAGATGGAAACAATTACTAACAATTTACCCTTTAAAGATTTGATGTATTTGTTTTGGAGTCAGAGGGAAATTGGCTACAGATCATTTCTGATCAGGCATTTTTCTTTCTTGCCTACTCAACCATGGTTCAGTGCTAATGTGTGTGTGTGTGTGTGTGTGTGTGTGTGTGTGTGTTTGTACACTTTAAGAGTAATGGTATGTTTCTTTAAACAAATAATTTCAAAGCCACCAACAGCTGTTCCTGATTTCTTTTAATAATCCGTGACAAAAATATTGAGTGTATAGTAATGCAAACAGTCAAACAATGAAATGAAAACAGGCAGAAACAATCATTTGCTCTAACTTCCTCCATTTTATTTGAATGTACCGGATGGGTTGAGATGCTGCAATAACTGTTACTATTGATCATGGTCCCCCATCTTTTATGTATTGTAAATACTTTTTTAAAATTCATTCTTAGGTTGAATTTGAAGTCAATGATTGCTTTTGCTCTAAAGGAAATCTTTCTTTGTGCCTTACTAATTTGTCCTTATTTCTTTGTCCTTTGTGTATCAGCTGTTACTTTCATTATGAACCCAGCCAGACCCTGGGAATCAGCAGATGATGAGTATATAGATGAGTTAATAGCTGACAGCAGGCTTCTTAGGTTGGAAACTGTCTGGTGTTGGGCAAAAGCTCCCCACTCTCCCCTCACCAAGTCCTGGACACTGTCTTTCTTGCCTCAGGGCCTTTTTGTAAGTGGGTCAACTAGGACTAGAAGATAAGAAGGAGGGCAGGAATAAACATAGGGAAACGAAATGGAAGTGATAGAGGCAGTACTTTAAAAATGAGTGGGAATAGTACATTTAAGATCAATATATTTCCTTCTTTGTGTATGAATTTTCTGGATTGCCAAAACAAATTTCCACAAGCTGAAAGTTTTAAAAAATTAGAAATGTAAGGGGCCAGGGAGATGGCTCAATAGATTAAGCAATTCCCTGGCAAGCACAAGGGCCTGAGTTCAATCCCTGGTTCCACCAAAAAAAAAAATAAATAAATAAATAAATTTGGTCTTTCATAATTCTGGAGGCCAGAGGTCTGAATTTGTGGCATCAGCACTACCACATGCCCTCACAAAGTTCTGGGAGAGGATTCAACACTTTTTGGTCTCTGGCCTCTGAGGCATCCTTTGTCCAGTGGCCGCACCTCCCCGGTCTTAGCCTCTCTGCTCACTGTCTTCCCCTCTTCTGTTTGCTTCCTTAGACACATTTGTCATGGCACTAAGGGCCTATGTGGATCCTAAGGGATAATCTCCTCCTCTTAAAACTCTTCAGTTTAATTATGTCTGCAGTGGTAGCAACCTGGGAGACAATAACTTGGTAACATTGTGACCATTACCAAATTAAGTTCTTCACAGTATCTGACTAAATATGACCCTCTATTTTATTTAACAATCTTTCTAGTACTTCCTATCCTGCAAATTTCTGCTTATATATTTTTTACATTCTCTATATTTTCATAGATTTGTTAATGAATTTAATTTTATAGATTTCTTTTTAGTTTTTTGTTTTGTCTTGTTTTTTCTTTTGTGGTACTGGGGATTGAACTTGGGACCTTGCACTTGCCAGGCAGGTGCTTATATCTCTGAGCTATACCCCTGGCCCTTAATTTTATAGATTTCTTAAAGAAACAACTTACAGGTTCACTTCACAATGTAATTTCATTACCTAATTATAATATTTATTTATTAATTATAAAAGTTTATAGATTAAACATAAAAGTTTTATATTTTGTCTTATTAATTATTTCTACTTTCATTGGGTTTGTTGTGAGATTTTTTTCTAAGTTTATTTGTTTGTTTGTGTTAGTGTGTGTGTGTGTGTGTGTGTGTGTGTGTGTATGTGGGTGTGTTAGAGCTATTTCCCTAGGTACTTTAATTTTTTTGAAACTGAGTCTTCCTAAATCACTAGGTTCTTCAGGCTGTCCTTGAATGTGTGATCCTCCTACCTTATCATTCCAAAGTCCTGGGATTATGGAACCAAGCCTGGTTTAAGTTTTAATTTTGATGTTTAATTCATCTGTATTCTTTCTTCTTGATTGATGTAAGATTTTATGGATAGGTATTTTCTTCTAAGAACTTCTCCAACCAAATTTATAGTTTCAATATATTCTATTTTACACTTGAAATAAGAGATTTTTTTTAAAAAAGAAGACTCTTCTGATTTACAGCTAGCATATTTTTATTTGCTTCCCAAGCTCTACTTTAATTTTAAGACTAATTAGACAGTTAGGAGCCATAGTTACCTTTATTATTATTCACTCTGGAGGTTTTCTGTGTGGCCAGATTTCTGCCTGCTCCATGAGCACCTGAACATTCAACTTTTTTGTTTTCAGAGTTGGAAGTCAAACAGAATTTTCTTATTATAAAGTTATTTAGACCTATTATGTCCAAAAAGTTTTAAATTTGGTCAACATACAATGATAGTGTAGGAAAACTTCTTAGTAAGAGTCTTCCTTTTTGAGGCTGGGGAGATAGCTCAGTAGAATAAGTGCTCGCCTGGCAAGCTCAAGGGCCTGAGTTCAATCCCCAGTACAAAAACAAACAAACAAACAAAAAAACATTCTTCCTTTTCATCTCTGGTACTATTTGCTTTATTATTAATATGGCCTTGGTATTTCACATACATACATTCATAACTCTTACTGTACTTATAAACTTCATCTTTTCCCAAATACAGTTGCATATAATTCTGTCATTTACTGTATTTTTCTATTAATTAATTCTTTTCTAATATTAAGATTGTGATCCTTACTTTTGCCTGCTTGCTTGGACTTTTCCTTTATTTAATTTTAAAAAATCTTTTATTCATTTATTTGGTACTGGATCTCACTAGGCAGCTCAGACTCACACCAATAATCCTGCTTTGGCCTCCCCAGTGCTGGGATTACAGGCATGCACCACTACACCCAGTCTTGGTGTCCGGCTCAGCGTGCCTGGAAGGGTGGGGCTGGTGGGGCATGTGGTGCCAGGAATCGAACCCTAGTCCCTGCACTTGTCCAAGCAGGTGCTTAGTCCACTGAGCTATCTTCCTGGCCCTTTATACAGCATTCTTAATTCTCCACTTCCTTAAAAAGATTATGAATCCCTCCCAAAAAGAATGACATAATTTCTTACATTTTTCATGGCATTATCCAAGTTTTGTGTGATCAGAAATGTTTCACCTTAATCGCTGGCTTTTTGTCTTTAAATATTCTTTATCTTTTGTTGTTTAACTGGTCATATTTAAACAACATTTCACCTGTTGGGTTGAGATGGGCTTGTACTGAGCATCAAGCCTTAACTTTCACCGTAAGCCTTTTCTGAGGTGAGTGTGTCACCTTCACTTTGACAGAGCCCTGAGGCAGAAGAGTCAGGAGCCAGCACACACACTGGCACTGGCCTCGGAGGTGGTCCAGAGGCATGCTGTGTGTGCCACCAGCGCCTGCTGCTGGGTGCACAGTGAGGAAGGTGTTGGCTCACACAGCACCAGGCAGGCTTAGCTATCCCGCTTGAGCCTCAGGTTGCATCACTGCTATGACACCAGCAAGCGTGGGAAAGGCTGAGACAAAGGCAGATCAGTTCACGCAGCCTGTCTTTGGGGCTTATCTTTGCTTTGTGTCCTGACAACAGAAACTGTTGCTGCTGTTCTTGTTCCCATGAGAACAAACACAGTAATGTGACTTGTTAAGGCACACACTCTTTACTGCCCCATCCAGGGACAGCCCTGAAAACTAGATCTACTTAATAAGAAACAGATCAAAATTATTACACTTTTTTATTTGGCAACATAGCTGGTCAATAATGTCTATCAGAAAAAAGTTTTTTTAAACCATGTCATTAGAAATACCTTTTTGTGGCCCAGAATATACAAAATGAAACAGATGAACTTCTTAGATGCTTTAAATTGCTGTTTTGCTAAAATGCAGCTATTAAAATCATGTGTTCTTAAGCCTCACATCCGGATTAAAATGTCTTCTATATATTGACCCTATGGACAAGTTACTAAAATTTTCTGTAATTCAATTTATTTGTCTATAAAATGCAAGTGACAATAGTACCTACTACATAGCATGAAAAAAATGATTTTAACAATAATGTATATGAAGTGTTTTAGAACAGTAGCTACCTAGTCTGTGGTAAATTTTCAATGTTGCATTGTATCATTATTACTAATTTTACTGTAGCTTTCAGTTTAGGTGAGAGACTGATTTTGTCTCTGTAGTGCCTTTCTGAAACTTATTTATAATTACCCGTACAATACCTATCTTATCTTGTAGACTATACATGAAATAAAGGACTCTGTTTAGTTAAGTCACAGCTTTTTCCAGCTCTTTGTAAATACTGTAGAAAATAATGTGGTTCAATAAATACTTTAGTTCCATGAATGAATGAATCAATTATTTAATCAGTCATTCCAGCTAACTTCTTTTATGTACCAGGTTTTGAAGCAGAGTCTATATTGTGAATACACTCACTCACTCGTTCATTACATAGAAGCACTAATTTCTTCTGTAAGCTTTGAATATACCTTTTCAAACCATACTTGCTGCTTTAGAAATGGGTTAGAGCTCATACTGATGGATCAACCTACCCATCCCTCTCTGCTCATACTCCCATGCACATACTAGGTTAATTACTCCCATCATGATATTTTTTTCTTATTAAATTATCCAGAGTACTGGTGCAAAAATCCAGGTCCTAAGCACAGTGCTGAGAGCCACTCCATCTGGGTAGACTGCCTGGCTTTAGGATTTTTACCAGGTGCAGGCTGCAAAATAAGGATCCAGGGGGACCTTCTATCCATGCAAAGTTTTGCGATTGAGTGTCATTGTTGCAGATGCTGAGGTTAATTTAACTTGGTCACCTGTATGGTAGAGTAGTGAGTAGCAGAGAAGGGGCCTCTCTGAGATTGGTGCCTAGACCATAAAATATAGTGAAAGGCTAAAGAGAAGAAAGACAGAAATGGGTCCCTGGGATCCAGAAAATATCTAAAGTAAGATCTAACACCCCTGGGATGAGTGAAGAGAGAGACTTCAACAAAGAAAAGGAGGTGGAAGCTGACATTTTCTCCTTGAGCCTAGACTCACCATGTGGGACTGACAGCTCAAACCTACAGATGCAAACTTACATTCCACTACTATGCCTCTCTATAGAGGGAGAGGCATAGAGAGGCATAGCAGTGGAATAAAGCAGTAGACACAGCTGACTATGGTGGCTGGTGAGTTATGCAAGTTCAGAGGTCCCCTAGGAGAAGGCAATTTTCCAATATCCATCTTGGAGAAGTGCCAACTGAGCTCAGGACTCAGAACAGCTGCAGGTGAGGATGCCAAGTTCACATTGGGAAGGAGGTCAGGGGGCTGAGGTCACACTGAGAGTGGAGTGCAAGCCAGCGGGAGACTGAAAAACTGTAGCAGGATGCAGAAAACTGGCTGCAGCTTCACAACCAGAAGCCAGCCTGAACTTCTGTGGAGCTAAAGGTTCAGGCTTGCTGGGATTATCCACTACCCTAGTATAAAGCTACATCTGGCTTGCTGTGATTAATAAACTTGGATCTAGACCCTGTCTGTCCACATTGTCTAGCAGTGACAGCAGAGACACACCTGGAAGTTGATGTTTTTTTCTTATTCTTTTTTATTCTTGTTTCTCTTTCCTTGTTTATTTATTTGCTGTTTTGTTGTTGTTGTTGT
>NW_004524658.1:9794947-9801828 GCF_000260255.1 Octodon degus | reverse complement strand
GGCCCGAGGGGCTGGGAGAGGGTCCGGCCCACGCTGCGCCTGGGCTGGGACTGGTCCCGCCGGCGCAGGGTAGCAGGAAACTCTCCGCACACCTTGTTGTTGTTCTTGTATGAGTGTGAACACAATTTTTAGATTTTTATCATTGCTTTGTTATGTCCTTGTTTTTATTTCTTCCTTCTCTCTTTTTCCTCCTGTCTTCTTTACCAGTTTCTCAGCATTTGAATGATCTTTCTCCCTGCTTGAACCTTGCTTCTAAAATCTCCTCTTCTTCTGTTTCTCCATTATTTTCCCCTAAACTCTTGTAAATTTTTTGTTCTGAGAGTAAAATTACCATATTAAAGTTTATTTACTGAATATAATTTTCTAGTTAATTTTAGATTTTGTTATATAACAAATATAGTTAATATGGTTAAAGGTGGAAAAATAATAGTGAATACAGTTTATCATTTTCTAGCCTGTGTTTTATGCCACTGCAATTGCTGATTGTACCACTTTAGCTAAGGTAACATACTTGTTTTGACCAATTTTTCTTCCTAAGTATAGCAAGACTGAGACTGCCAACAAGTCATAAAAATCCCATAGGCCATTGCCTAATACCCATGGAGTGGCAACTTAAGTAGGCAATTCACATCTCTAATCCATTAAAAAGGTAGTATCTTGCAACAGATGCAAAACCTGAAACCCAGATGCACCAGGAAGATGCCTCCAAGAAGTAGTCACCTCTTAATGTTCTAAATAGTAGCACTAAAGATACTTTCCATAAGCAATCTATATGCATCAACACAGGAATTAAAACAAAAATAGAAAATGAGAAGACAGTTAAATAAGATACAACCCCAGATTTCCAGCTTATTAAAGGCCAATCCAGGGAGCAATGAGATGGAATAATCTGAAAGCCTGGCACTTGGACTCTGTGAAGTGGTACCAGACAAAATAAAGCAGATGAGTGAGGCTGTAGAAAAACATCAAATCAGAAACAATATTCCAGTGAATCACAGAGATAGTTGCCATAATGAAAGATATTCTTAGTGGCTCTAGAGCAGATACCGACAAAAAAATAGAGAAGCTTGGGAAAATGACAAAAACCATGAAAGTTCAGTATAAGAAAGAAATGGATTTCATGAAACAGATTCAAACAAATATTCAGGAGATTAAAAAGTTCAGCAAAATTATATAGAGAAGGATGAGCCTACATGAGGACAGAATCTCAGGACTGCAGTTCGTAATCATAAAAAGTAAGATTTCTTGAAAATAACAAGAGACTATGAAAAATCAATTCAGCAGCTCCTAAATAATGCAAGAAACAAAGAATAATATAATATTGATTGGAGTTGATGAAAAGGCAGAAGATAGCACAGGTGACATTAAAAAAAACCTGTTCTCATAAATCATGGCAGAAAACTTCTAAAGAAATGAATAAAGAATGATACAAATAAGTGTTGCATATGGAACTGCAATTATCCATGGCCAAAAAAAATCTGCACCAAAACATTTAATAGTCAAGATTTGAGAAATTCCACAAAACAACAGACTATTAAAACATTAAGAGGTGTTAGAGATGAGAAACAAATCTCTTAAAAAGAAAAGCCCATAAGAATTACAGCAGACTTTTCAACACAAACACTCAGGTTGAAAACAACTTGGAGTGAAATATTTCAAGCACCCCCCCCCAAAAAAAAAGCTTCAGTCCAGATTGATGTACCCTGAACAACTTGCTTTCAAAATTCATGGAGAAATAAAATTATTCCCTGAAAATAACCTTTCTGGAAATTAATGAACACCAAAACCAGCACTCCAAAATGTTCAAAAGGATATTCTAGAAAAAGATAATGAGAGTTACAAGTCTATGAACTCCAACAGAGTGAATCCACCAGACAAGATGAGTAACTAAACAGTGGTGAAAGAAAGGGAATTAAGTACAAGAAAATAACATGATATCTGTTGTAACTGTCAATGTTAATAGTCTGAATTTACCAATCAAAAAATCACACTGGAGAATGAATTAAGAAGGAAGATCTAAAAATATGCTTGATACAAGAAACACATTTAATTAAAAAAAATCATAGACTGAAAGTCAAATGTTGCAAAGAAATATCCCATGCAACAAGAACCTGGAGAAAAGCAGGGGTACTCTATTTGCAGACAACGTGGATTTCAAGCCAAGACTGATCAAGAGAGATAGAATGTAATTCCTTATTTGCTAAGGGAAAAATCCAAGGGGAAATGATAACACTCATAAATATAAGTGAACCAAATACAAATGAACCCTATTATATAAAACAAATATTAATGGACATGACAAATCAAGTAAGCATTAATACAATTATAGTGGGAGACCTCAATACCCCACTGTCACAAAAAGACAGGTCAGTTAGGCAAAAATACACAATAAAATATTACAATTGAAACAAACTTAGTAGCTGTCAGACCCAACTTAGTAGTGTTCCACCCCACAACACAAGAGAGCACATTCTTCTCAGCTTCACAGGGAATTTTCTCCAAAATAGGTCACATACTAGCTCTTAGAACATGTTTAAGAAAATGCAATGTACTGAAATTATCCAATTCATATGATCAGAAAATAGTGCAATTAAATTGGAGATCAATGACAAAAGAAACCACAAGGACTTCGTAAACATAAGGACTGAATTAAATAACATGATCCTTAACAATCAATGGTTCACAGATGAAATTAAGGAAGACATAAGACAGTTTCTACAATTAAATAGTTATGACACTACAATGTACTCAAAACATTTTTATGAAGCTTAAATTATTTTTTTATTTATCACATAATTATTTATATATAATACACACATACATTGAATTTCTATATCACTTTACTTTTACTATCATATACACAGCAATCAAGGTTCATTGGTTGCTGTGTACTCATAACTAGAAATTCCTTTTTTTAATTTTCCATAATTTTATTGAGAGACAAGGAGCAATGAGGCAGTTTCAAATCAAATTAGTATGACAGTTTCAATAATTAATACATTGCATACTCTCTTCCTAGTGGTTATTTGCTGTACAAGATGCAGAAATGATATCTTATGTCCAAACACCATTAGAAAAATTCCCTCTATTCATTAAGAGAATGTAACTACATATCTATCCTAATGATTTTGAATGCACAGGTACAAAATGGACATTCATTTATATATACCTTTTTTGTTTAGTTCTGTCATTTGAATATTATAGGTATGTTAACTCAACAAAAGATTCTAAAAGAATCCAGCAGTCTGTAATAGCATTGGGTCTTCCACTTGACTGGAAGTGTCAGAAATTGTGGACCTGAGTCCCCTACAGCTCAACATAACACCATGGCTTTACTTCTTATACTTCATTTTTATGCTTTTCTGCTGGATGGTTAAGATCAAGATAAAGCAAGACCTAGGTAACAAGAGTTGTAGCTTGCATTACCCATCTTCTGCATATCACTATATGGATTGCCCCTGTCATGTTTTCTAGCTCTTCTCCTTGCTCTCTTTTCATTGTCTACTCCTCAAGTACTTGCTTTCCTTTTAGTTGTATTATACCTTTCTATTTGTATTTCTTCTTTTGAGTTCTTATACTGGGGAAACTATACTATATTTACACATGTGTGTCTGGATTATTTCACTTATGATATGTCTTCAAGTGGAATCCACTTCAACATGAAGGCTTAGAGTTTATAATTCTTAATAGCTGAGTAATACTCCATTGTATAAAAATACCACATCTGTTTCCTCAGGTGTTGGGCATCTTGGTTGTTTCCAAGATTTGGCTATCACAAATTGTGCTGCTATAAACATAGGCACACATATATCATTATGATATGATGTTTTCAGATCCCCCAGGAAAACTCCCAGTAGAGGAATAGCTGGATTAAATGGTATTTCTAGTCCAAGTTTTCTAAGGAGTCTCCATACTGATTTCCATAATGGTTGCACCAGTCTACATTCCCACCAACAATAGAGAAGGGTTCCTTTTTTTCCCACAGCCTCTCCAACATTTGTTATTGGTTGATTCCTTTATGATAGCCATCCTTTCTGCTGCGAGATGATATCTCAATGTTATTTTAATTTGCATTTCACGGATGGCTAGTGATGAGGAACATTTTTTCATATATGTATTCGTTTCTTTAATTTCATCTTCTTAGAAGTGTGTGCTCAACTCAGATGCCCATCTCTGGACTGGGTCTTTAAATTTTGGGGTCCTAGTGTTTTTAGTTGTTTATAAATTCTAGAGAGCAGATCTTTGTCTGAGTACTTATTTGTCATGATTTTTTTTCCAAATTTGTGGGTTGTCTTTTCACTTTGTTGGTAATTTCATTTGCCATGTAAAAACTTCTCAATAAGAGCAGGTCCCAGTTGTTAATTTTTTCAAGTATTTCCCTTGCAATTTTATTTTTGTTCATGAATTCTTTGACTACCCCTATGTCTTCAAGAGTTCCTCCTACTTTCTCTTCAAGGAGATTTAGTGTTTCTGCTTTAATACTTAGATCTTTAATCCATTTTGACTTTAACTTAATGCATGGTGATAGACCTAGCTCAAGTTTTAGTTTTCAGCATGTAGAGAGCCAGTTTTTCCAGCACCATTTGTTAAAGAGGCTATCTTTCTTCCAGGGAGTATGTTTGGCCCCTTTGTCAAAGACAAGGTGGCTGAGTGTGTTCATAGGGCCTTCAGAGTGTTCTAATCTATTCCATTGATCCTCAGGTCTATTTTGTTGCCAGTACCATGCTGATTTTATCACAGTAGCCTTGTAGTATAATTTCAAGTCAGGAATTGTAATGCCTCCTGCCTTGTCTTTATTGCCCAGGATTACCTTTGCTATTCTAGGTCTTTTCTGGTTCCAAATAAATTTTAGGAATGATTTCTCTACCCCTGTGAGGTACATTGGTGGTAGTTCAATAGGGATTGCATTAAATGTGTACAGCAATTTTGGGAGTATGGCCATCATCACAGTGTTGGTTCTTCCTATCCAGGAGCATGGAATATCTTTCCATTTTCTGAAATCCCCTATGATCTCTTTTTTAAGAGTAGTGTAATTTTCCTTGAAAATATCTTTGAGTTCTTTAGTTAGATTAATTCCAAGGTATTTCATTTTCCTTGGTGCTATTGTAAAAGGTATTGTTTCTATAATTTCCCTCTCAGTGTGTTTGCTATCAGCGTAGAGGAATGCTATTGAATTTTGAGCATTGACTTTGTATCCTGCTATGCTACTGAATTTCTGTATTAATTCTAATAGCTTCTTGGTGGAGTTTTTTTGGTCTTCCAATAAAGTAGCATGCCATATGCAAATAATGATAATTTAACTTCTTCTTTACCTGTTCTTATTAATTTTGCTTCTTTTTCTTGTCTAATGGCTGTAGCTAATGATTCCCAAACTATATTGAATAGGAGTGGTGATAGAGGACATTGTTGCCTTGTACCAGATCTAAGAGTAAAAGATTTCTGTTTTTCCTCATTTATAATTATGTTAGCTGTTAGGTTTTCATAAATGGCTTTTACCAGATTGAACTCGAGGCCATCTATTACAATTTTCTGTAGGACTTTGTACATGAATGAGTGTTGGCCTTTGTTAAAAGCCTTTTCTGCATCATTTGAGGGGATCATGTGTTTTCTAATTTTTGCTCTATTGATATAGTGTATTGCAATAGATTTTCGAATATTGAACCATCCTTGCATCCCTGGGATGAATCCTACCTGGTCATGGAGTATAATCTTCTTCATGATTTGCTGTATTCTATTTGCTAGTATTTTATTGAGGATTTTGGCATCTATGTTCATGAGGGAGAGTGGCCTATTACTCTCTTTTTTAGTTGCGTCTTTCCCTGATTTAGGTATCAGTATAATACTTGCCTCTGGGAATGATTTTGGGAGGATTGCTTTCTGTTCAATTTCATTGAAGATTTTTAGGAGTATAGGGATGATATTTCCTGTAAATTTCTTGTAAAATTCAGCTGTGAATCCATGCAGACCTGGACTTTTCTTTGCCGGTAGGTTTTTAATTGCATGTCGTATTTTACTGACAGTTATTGAGCTATTGAGAGTGGTTATATCTTGCAGATTCAGTTGTGGTAATTTGTACCTTTCTAGGTATCTGTCCATTTCTTCTGTGTCTTCCATTCTGTGAGAGTAAAGATTCTCAAAGTAGCTATTGATAATCTTCTGAATTTCCACCGGCTCTGTGGTAATTACATCCTTTTCATTTCTTATTGCTTGTATTGAATTTTTTCTTTCCTCTTTTTGATGAGGTTAGCTAGGGTCTTATCGATTTTATTTAATCTTTCAAAGAATCAGTTTTTTGTTTCATTAATTCTTTGAACTGTTTTTTCATCTCATTTGAATTAATTTCTGCTCTAATATTTATGATTTCTTCCCATCTATGGTCTTTCGGTTTGGTTTGCTCTTCCTTTTCTAGTTGTTGAAAGTGCAGCATTAGGGTTCTTATCTGTTCCTGTTCTGTTTTGCTAATGTGTGAGTTCACAGCTACAAATTTCCTTCTGAGAACTGCTTTCATCATATCCCATAAATTCTGAGAATTTGTGCTTGGATTTTCATTGAATTGTAGATATTGTTGAATTTCTTGTTTAATTTCATCTGTGACCCATTGGTTGCTGAGTAGGGTGTCATTTATTTTCCATGCATGTAGGGTTTTTTTCTGGTTTCTTCTGTCATTTATTTCCAGTTTCATTGCACTGTGGTCATAAGATGTGCATGGGATAATTTCCGTTTTCTTGCATATACTTAAGCATGACCTATGGACCAGTATGTGGTCTATTTTAGAAAATGACCCATATGCAGCTGAGAAAAATGTGTATTCAGCTGTGTTTGGGTAGAACACTCTGTGTATGTCTGTCAAGTCCATTTGTTTCAATCTCTGGTTCAGTTCT
>NW_004524658.1:9767347-9794562 GCF_000260255.1 Octodon degus | reverse complement strand
ACGATTGACATGTTATTTACCTGTTGTCATTTACTCCTTTTTCTCCTGTGTTTAATTGCTTGCCCTATTTAGTTGGTTGCTTCTGATCTCATTCATGGAGTTCTGATCATTTTGGTCCCTCTCTAGAATATCTTTCAGTAACCTGTGTAGGGTTTGCTTTGTCATCATGAAATTCATTAGTTGTTCTTTGTCATGGAATTATTTCACTTCTCCATCAATCTTGAAAGAGAGTTTTGCAGGGTATAGTAGTCTGGGCTGGTAGTTGTTTTCATAGAGGACTTGAAGTACTCTGCTCCATGCTCTTCTTGCCTTCATGGTTTGTGAAGAGAAGTTGGCTGAAATTCTGATGGGTTTACCTTTGAATGTGATCTGCTTCTTTTCTCTAGCAGCTTTCAGTGTATTATTCTTCTGCTGAATTTCTGGGATCTTTATTGTGTTTTTAATTGGGTTGAGGTTACTTGGCATTCTGTATGCTTCAGTTACCTGAATGTCAGATTGTTTCCTCATAATTGGGACATTTTCTGCTATTACTTCTGCCCATATTTTTTTAATGTCATTTGTAATGACTCCTTCCCTCCATTGATGCCTATTAGTCTCACATTGTTCATCTTTGCATCATCTTGCAGGTGATGGATTATATTTTCCTGCATCCTCGTTGTTTTTAAGAGATCTTTTCTTATCTTTTCACTAGCTGCATCAGCATCTTCAAGATCTGAAATTCTGTCTTCCCTTTCATTTAAATGGTTTTGCAAGCTTGTGATTGAGATTTTAAGTTCCTCTATATCTCTTTGACTCTGCTTCATGCGATCTACTTCTTTCCTGTATTGTTCATGCAAGGAATCCATCATTTTTCTATTCTCTTCTTTTTTTTTTATCAATGTCTTCTTTAGAAGCAGTTATTAATTCTTTTACTGCAGTGTTTTGTTCTGATTAGATTTCCTCCCTATGTTTCTGTAGTTGATTCTTTACTTCAGATGCTATAAGTTCAGAGATTTTTTTTTTTATTGCAGAGAGGAATCCCGTTCTCAGTTCCTCTATAACTTTCTGCTGTTGCTTACTTACTATTGATGCTATTAGTTCATCCATTTTAGCTGAGCTAGTAGAAAAGCATTCTGCTCTGAGTTCCTCTATAACTTTCTGCTGTCGCTTATTTACTAGCGATGCTATTAATTCATACATTTCAGCTGGACTAGTGTCATCTGCACTTGTTCTGGTTGGGCATTGGTTTTCCTCCATATGTTTCTACATTTGATTCTTTACTGCAGATGCTATTAATTCAGGGATTTCTTTTTTTATTTCTGATCTGAATTCCTCTGTACCTTTCCGCAGCTGTTTCTTTATTTCAGAAGCTTTTGGTTGATTCATTGATTTCTGCTGTGTGATTCCCAATTTGTTCTATGTTAGTGTCCTCTGCACTTGTTATGGGTGGGCTTGGATTCTGAGATTGCATTTTGCTCCTTCTCATTGTCATTTTGTGTAGCACTGTCTTCTGACCTTTGTTGTAGAGCTTTGGTGCAGTTATAACCTTAGCACCTACTGAAATTCAGATGCAGATATAAAAAGTTTGGATTTATCCTGCTGTGCCTGGCTTGGGTCTGGGTGCCATGCTCAGCTCCTTCCTGCTGCTGCCCTTGGGGAGTGATCCTGTTGTGACTCTCTGGCAAGATGTTCTGCTCCAGGACTAGCTTGGTGGCTTTGTCTCCTATTCTCTCTGCAGGGATTTCAGCTGCAAAGTTTAACCTCAGGCCTGTTTGCCAGGCCTGAGCTGAGTTTGGAGGGGACAAGGTGGAGTAGGGGGAGAGGAAGCTCTCCCACACACTCAATGGGCCTGGGCTAGGGTTGGATCTGGGGGTCCCCAGAACGCGGCAGAAATTCTCACTTCTGGATCAGGCATGGGGGTGTTGTGGAGTGGTAGAGGGGTTCCAAGGGGGTGGATGTGAGTAGCAGGACGCTCTCCCACACACTCACCCATACTCAAAATTTATGGATCAAAGTGAAAGCAGTCCTAAGTGGGCAATTTGTAGGAGTGAATGCCCCTATCAGGAAAACAAAGGAAGCCCAAATAACAAACTTAAAGTTGAACTCAAATTTGTAGAAAAGGAAAAGTGAGTCAAACCCAAAGCTCATACAAGGGAAGAAATTATAAAGATTAGAACAGAAGGGCCAGAGAGATGGTGTGATACACTAAGCACTTGCCTGGCAAGCTCAAGAGCCTGAGTTTAATACCAGTTCCACACAAACACACACACACACACACACACACACAAAAAAAAATCCTGGAAAGATTAGAACATAAATTAATGCCTGGAAGAGCAAAAACAATCCTGGACAACAAGGAATGGCAGGGACCATCATAATCCCTGGCCTGAAATTGTATGGCTAAGTACTGTGATGAAAACAGCATGGTACTAGCAAGCAAAAATGACCTGAGGATCAGTGGAACAGATTAGAGGGTGCAGAAACAACTCCAGAAATGCGTGGCTCCCTTATCTTCAAAAAAGTGCCTAAATACTTTCACTGAGAAAAAGATAGACTCTTTAATAAATGGAGCTGGAAAACCTGGCTTTTCACTTTCCAAACACTAAAACTAGACCTATGTCTATCAGGATGCAGTAAACTAAAAAATAAATCGATTAAAGATCCAAATGTTAAAACAGAAACACTAAATCCTCTGAAGAGAGACTAGATAGAACTCTTGAAAACGATGATCTAACTAAAGACTTATCTCATCTTGGTAAAATGCTTTTTCATAGCAAACAAGATCACCAATATCATGAAAGGACAACCCACAGACTGAGGAAAAATTTTGCCAGCTATTTCTCAGACAAAGGTTTATTATCTAGAATTTATAAACAATTGAAAAACTTAGATTGCCCAAGTTTAAAGACTCCATCCAAAAATGGGCATCTATAATGAATGCACACTGCACAGATGAAGAAGTACCAATGGCAAACGAATATATGAAAAAAGTTCAAAATTATTGGCAATTCAAAAAATACAAATTACAGCAATACTGATACTTTATTTCACCCCAGAAAAGAAATTAACCACCAAAAATGCTGTGGGCGGTGGAAACAAGGAACATGTTTTCACGGTTGCTGGGAGTACAGACTGGTGCAACCACCATGGTAATCCATGTGAACATATCCCTAATAATTAGGAATAGAGATCCCATTTGACTCAGCTATTGCCCCTCTTTGCATCTTTCCCAAAGAATTAAAAACATCAAACCCTAGTGTCACAGCAACATATGCACATGCACATTTGTTGCACCACATTTTGTAATAGTTAAATCTTGGAATCAACCCAGATGTCCATCACCCCAAGATTGAATAAAATTATTTTTTTCTTTTTATGCAATAGAGTATTACTCAGCCATAAAGAAAGATAAATTTGAGAAATTTCTAGCTAAATGGATACACCTTGAGACAATACTCTTAAGTGAAATAAATTGGACACACGTGCAAATATTGCAGTCCCTTTGGTGTGAGAAACCAAAAGTGTAAATAAGAACCAAAGTGTATAATAGATATTGTTAAACAGGAAGAAGTTGTTTAAAGGGAAAGGGGAACTACAGTGAGAAGAGGGGGAAAGGAAGGAAGGAGAAAAGAAGGATAAAATAGAAACAAACCTTTGTAAATATGGAAGGGAAGAGGAATTGAAGGGATAGGAGGAGAATAGCAGCAAAAGAGGTATATATGCCAAAGTATATCATATACAGGTACAAATTCCCTATGATGAATATGATCCATATGTGTGTCTAGATTATACCAATAAACTTAATGATGAAAACATTAAAAAGTAAACTGTACAGTGTATGTGATCATTCAGATAAAATTTTCAAAAGAATTTGGAATTGTCCTTTGATCCTATACATTCATTTGCCCTGATGGGCTGGCGAGATAGCTCAGTAGTCTAAAGCGCCTGCTTAGGCAAGCATGCAGGGACCTCGGTTTGATCTCCAGCACCACATGCCATGCCAGCCCCGCCCACAGGGTGGGCTGAGCTGACCATAAAAAAAAAAGAAAAATAAATAAATAAAGGAAACATTCATTTGCCCTGGAAAATAATCACTAATATTTCAGCAATTATGTAGGTAATTATTCTTTCTTTCTTGGGGTTATCTTTTACTTTCTTTGAATTGTGTACTCCCAAAGCTGAAATTTATTACTCATGCTGAATGTGGAGACAGTGGTCAAATATTTCTGATTTTTATGCAATCTGAGATGACTCAGTGGTGTAGGTACTGGTATGAGGCAATCTTTGATGATATGAAATTGTCCTTTGCTGGAGACCTAGAATTCCTTCCAAGTACATGAGGACACATTGCATTCAACTGACACATTAAGGGTAAGTCATCAGCTGGTGTGTATGTCTGATACAAAACTTCAAGGTAGGCTATGGTGAAAGAAAACTGACATTTATGAGCCCCCAGTATGTAGGGTGAAACTCTCATTTAATCCTCACAATTATCTTTTGAATACTGGAATTACATCTTTCTTAGATGGGTGGCAGCCAAGTTTCAGAGGTTTGGAGTTATTCTTTCAGAATCTAGATAGAAGGAAACAGCTGATCTTTGGCCACTTCTCGCTCTGACATCAACTTGTGCATCTCAATTGCATAGGTACAGTATGGTTTCCCCCCTCTGACCCTGTATTTCCCCTCTGTTGTGTCAGCCCTCCCATTCTAGGGAATGCTTCCTCTGTAGAATCTTCTGTCCCTTCTGACTACCCGTTATCAGACATTGTCTTCCTGTCAAACAGTCCTTCCATACTTCGTCCCACCCTGCACATTTTTTTGGTTAGATCGGAATTTATGGCAAGCAATTGATGGTTTCTTTTGTTATTCAGGCTATGAATTGTATAATCGCCAGTACAACATATCCTTCTCTTTATCAGTATCTTCCTTAGTTTCCAAATTCTGCTTTTAACTTTTCAATATCCCTTGCTGATTCAAATACCAAGCCACTGCTCTCTTCCTCCTTCGAGAGATACATAATGTTCTCTTCTGAATTGTCAGCTTTCAGGACTTTTGCCATCATTTCTAGTCACATGAACCATGTCTCTATTTCTGACTTTTCTGATGAGACGAAGACTTACATTTCCAACACCAAGTTTGACATCCAATACATTCTTGGATGTGTATATTTTAAAACTATCGATCTGCAAACTTTCAATTCTATTGCTTGTTTATCTCTAAATGATGCCAAGGTGGGACCAGAGAGACAGCTCAGAGGCATAAGCACCTACCTGGAAAGCACAAGGACCCAAGTTTGATCACCACCTTCACATGCTATGCAGTCTTGGCCCTGGATCTCTGGGTGTGCCATCTTGCCATGAGTCCCCAGAAGCGGGTGTGGTGGCACACACCTGTAATCCCAACACTTGGAAGGTTGAGCCATCAGGATCTCTGCAAGTTCAAGACCAGCCTGGGGGCTACAAAATTGAAACAAGGGCAGCCCAAACTGCATAGTGAGATCCTGTGTAAAAAAGAAAAAAAATAAATAAATGATGCCAAGTTAATGCTTCAACATCAACTAGATATGCGCTCCCCCTTTGATGAGTGTTATCACTTTGTCATTTAAGCTTGAAGCCTCATATTTACTTATGTCGTTCCTTCCTCATGAAATACCCACATCTTTTAGGTCACCAAGTTTTGTGGTCTCTCACTAATTATATCCATCTCATTTGCTTGTTCTTCAGTGGATTCTTATTTTGTCTAAGCATCTTTTACTTATCTCCTCTATATCTTTTTAATTAGTCTTCAGAATTCCACATCTTTCTATGCAGTCTACTGACACTGACATCAGAGTTATTTTTTTCTAAATCACAGGTCTCATCTTCTTTTTCATTTACCTGAAGAACTCTAGTTGTGCTGTTGTGACTCCAGAATAGAAGTCCATAGAGGGCATTTGGAGCATTTTAGAGAATCAGCTCAACTTATCTTTCTCACCAGACCTAACTAACAGCTTATTACCCTGAAGGTACTCCAGACTGACTTGGGGCCTCCTGAAGCCCCGCTTCACATCACAGTGTCAGGCCAATAATGGACACTGTGTTTGAACAACCTTCTCTCCTTTCTCCTCCTCTCAGTTCAAACCATCTTTCTCCTTAAGTACCCCATCCTCTCCCTCTCAGAGTTAAGTGTTCTCTCATTTATTTTTCTGTAAGATCTTTTATTTTTCTACTATCTTTCAAGCAGAAAGTTTCTCATCACCATTTTTCTAGCTGTGCTACACAAAGTAATTCTATACAAATTCTATATGAATTGGTATTTTGGATTTAGGATTCTACCAATAAGGCACCTATACTTAAGGGTCTTCTACTTAAAGCACATAGCATAATCCATTGATTTTGCTTAAGGATTGTGAATTCTCAGCATCACTTGAGAGATAAAAATGAGGTACGGAGATATTTAATGACAATCAATTAATAAAACTGTGACAGATTTTAGAATACAAATGTGTGCTGCTCAACTGTAATGTTAATTTTGAGACTTGGACTAAGACAAAGTCAGCAGAAAAACTAACCTTAAATTTAATTTTAACAAATGAAAAGAAAAACTTAAAACATACTGGTAACATTTCAAAGTCTCAGTAAACACATACGGTTGATAATCAAATTTCCACTACTGTGGAAAGTTATTTTCACCAGAACTGCTGTATTGCTCTTCTTTGCTCCATCATTGTACACATTTGCTGGTGCATTCCCCAGTGAGCAAAGCTGCTGCTGACTTTCTGCTGTTTTTGTTTTCTTATTTCACTTGTCCTCATAATGTCAGTTCTGGAATAGGGAGGTGTCAGAATGAGTAGGTAGCACATGATTTTCTAAATACCTTCCATGCTTACTGTCTTCCTCATTCTTGAAATTTCCTTCCACCCAGCTTCTTCCTAGCTGAGATCATGTGAAAATGAGAAACTTGCATGTGATAATTTCCTTAAGAAATTAAACAGTAAGTTATATGCTTTTGGGAGAAACCATGATGCATCTCAGGTACAAGTATTTATGAGTCCTACTTCATTTGTTCTGGGTCAGTTATCTGTATAACCTATAAAAGTCAAATTTTGCCCATAAATGGAAGGAACAGCAAAGAAACCAAACCCAATGGCAACTTGATTCACTCCTAAAACATGGGAAGAAGAAAAAGAGATTCTATATCAGCACCGTTTTCACTTATGTGCATACACACACACACACACACACACACACACACACATACACACACACACCTTCAATTCTATGTCTTATAACTTCATATCTGAGTTCTAATAGAAACCACAAAGTACCTGAATGCTAAGCTCTTATGTGAGTTGTATGTTCTGAATAAACATTTTCTTTTATTTTAACTTTAATATATAAGAACTTTAAACTTGTTTTCAGAACAATAGTCCTGTCTATCTCTGTACTAATTCTAGGTTCCACATGTAGCTCAAATGTCACTGCACATACTGTGTTGGCTTGTGCAGTTATCCATTTGCACGTACATGGTTCTAACATATTGAGATCATCTAAGCCCGGTGCACCCACTTACCTTTTCAGTCACACAGTCTAGTACATTGCTCCATGATATAGAAGTGCCAGCAGGCTAACATTCCACAAGTTTCAACTTGTCTTGTTTCCACATCCCCAGCCACATTCCCTGTCCAACATAACCGGCTCTCTGTGTCATAGTGTTTCAAGATTAAAAAAAAGATTCCCAGAACAATATTAAGCATTTCTCTTTATGGTAATGAACAGCTCTGCAAAATACATTCATTTTCATAAAGTCAACTTACAAACTCACTAATTCTTGCTCAGCAAATCAGTAAAGGGATAAGGAGAAAATCTTTGCTCCTGAATAGTCCCAGGGCCATCTTCTTGTTGGGCCTTGGCAGGAATGTAATTGGACCAGACTTTCACCATTGTTTTGCTTCCAAGCAGGTAAAGGAGAGACTGAAGGTGGGTCCCCACCTTTCTGTGTGCAAGTCAAACACAGTACTTTCCTAAATTCCAAAAGCATAACTGAAGAGGGTAGTGCTTCAGGCTTACCTTGAAGCAAAATTATGATTGTTATGCATGATTTCATCTTTCTAATGGCCTTGTCTTTAGATACAAGACATTGATCAAGCTGAAGTTTTGAGCTGAGTTTTTACAGCTTTTGAACACTCAAGAGATTTAAATAGATACTTCATTGTTGAGAATGGTGTTTTCAACAAAATGGGTTTTATTCAGAAAAGTAAGCACAGAATCTTGAAATTCCTATAACATTTCAGTAATGAATCCAAGCTGCTGTGGTCAGTCCCAAATAGAGACAATTCCTTAAGGTAAAAATAATTTGTTCTGCTTTAACATCAGAACCTAAAAGCTGCAGGAAAAAGTTCACAATTTCCTTATAAAAGGAAAGAATTACAATCTACTCTGTCTCCATCAAGGCTTTTTATAATATATGGAACAATTGAGTTCTTTCCACAGGGGTCAGCTTTTATTGACCAAGTCTTTAACTGCTAGAAGAAAGACTGACATATAATTTAGACAAATATTTAAACCAAAAATATGATATGCAAATTTTATTTATTAATAAATGGTTTAAACTAGATATTTAAGACATTTATTTTCTTTACCAACAGAATTTGATCTGTTCCTTGACCAATCTGACTACACAAAATTTTTTATTGCTAAGATTGACCAAAAAGCAGAAAAAAGAATGGAAATAAATCAATTAAAATGCTGGTATAAAGACAGCCATTGATGCTAGGAAGACTATATATTATATAATGATTTTTCCTCAAAGCTTCCTTTTAAAAGGATAATATTGATCTGGTTTTGGACAAAAGCAAGTGTATTTTCCCTAGGCCCATTTTATGCTTTCCACTTACCTGATTTATTTTTGAAAAGTATTCTTTCCTTGGTTTGTTAACATAGCCCATCTCTGAAACTCATAAATAATACACAAAACTGTGTTGCAATGCTGACAGAGACCAGACCAGGGCTCCCTGGGATCAACTCTGCTCTCTTTGCTCTTCCTTGTTTGAGAGTTCCTTCATCCTTTTATGTTTAGAGCTTAATATTAAAAAAGAAAAAAATATAGAAATACAACAGAGGATTGAAAATGGGGAAGATCTAAATCTCTGTGAAAGGCATATGGACTGTGCATTTTATTAGGCCCATGACTTGCCTGCTTTGCTAGTCAATTTATGGTGTCATTTTATTAAGTATGATTTCATCAAAAAAGCTTCTCTGTGTTTCTTCAGAGTTTGGACATAGGGAAGCTGGTTATACCATGCTGCTGAAGAAAAATAAGCATTGTATGACTTTGATGTTGATGTACCTATATATAATCCAAACTTATAGCTTTGAAACTCTGGCTGTATTCTGTACAGAACATACTGGAAGCTGATTGTCTGGTGGGAAAAGCCTCGATAGGCAGCTAAAGAACTGACATTGGTGTTTATACCATGAAGCATTACTTTGGACCGTAAGCAATCATGAAGAGCAGATAAGCACTCAGGCTTCTTGCGAGTCTATTTTCTTCTGAAAAAATATAGATGCCCATAGTAGTAGGTCAAGGTTGCATTTTTACACATTTGGTGTCTATCTTAAACTACAGGATATAAATGCCCCAGACGATGCATGTTGAAAATTGACAGCTACATGAAATTTGGAGAGGGAGAGTAGTGATTGTGCAACTAGATTACAGAGGCCAGCCACATTCCAAAGCCTTTACATTTACTCAGCATATGGGATTGCTTAAAGCTTATAGAAAACAGGAATGGATGTTGACAAAAGTAAAATAATATACATTAGGTTCAAAGATAATAGAAGCAAACCCCTATAACCAGTGACATTGTATGTGAGGAGTTGCTTTTAATAAGAATAGCCCGAGTCAGGTCTGGACACACGTGTTTTGTGTCTAGACATTTGTGTGGGATGGAAAGAAACCAAGTGTTCCAAATGGTTCTCTTTTGCTCTGATCAAATCTAACTACAGTGCCTCAGCCCCTGCCTTAAGCAGAACAATTCATTCTACCTCCTTCACTGTATGTAAATTGCACCATTAATATTTTAGGTCAGGGAAATTATGGCAACGCTTGGACCATGAATGAAAACCAGAAAGGATATAGTGGTCCTGAACCTCAGCTAATTGTTTTCTTTGTGTATAGCAGCTCTTTTTCTGGAGTTTTCAGTCTTTTAGTCCAGGGCTCAACCCAATCATCTCTCTCTAGACGAAAAGCCAACCTGCCCTAGTAAACCTCACAGACCTTAGCATGCAGGATAGGAGTGGAAAGGACTGCTCCTGACTTTATGAAATCCTCATTGATTTCTTTGTAATGATCTAAAACTAATTTGTAATGAAAATAAGATTCAGAATTTTATTATCTTTTTCCTCCTTTCTGGGAATTTTGGACACAGCAATGACTAAGGCCTATTCTTGGGCTGACTGAAAGCCATATTTTGTTGGTCAATTTTCCCTATGTGTAAAAATTAAATTTGGATTTTGCAAAAGAAAATGGTTATTGGCATATATGTATATGTTATGGAAAAAGAAAGATCCTATATTATTATTTTTATCTTGAAACAAGATAAAACTTTAAAATGATGATTTAAAATTTGCCTACTATCAACACATATTGGCATATTCTTCTAGAAAACGGTTTATATAACAGAGGGCAAATAAAGTCTTAAAAGAGAATAAGCTACCCACTGAATCTCTCATGCTCCAGTAGTTTTTCTTTTGCTGGTGGAATGTACTCAAAACACATACAGTACTTTCAAAAGTATATAACATTAAGTTTTTCAGCATCATTTCTTGGATCTTTGTGTGTCATGAGTTTTATTGTGCCCACTTGAACTATGTCATCCATATAAATACCCAGAGAAAAGCCATGAAGTATGCTACACTCTACAATGACTTTGAATTTATAAAAGAGATACTCAGCTCACCTCTAGGAGTACAAGACAGACCTTATTTGCCACCTGCAGCATCAGGGTGCCTGGAATCACATCTGTCTTTTGTTCTGTATTATTGTGTAACTGTTCCTGTGTGTGTCCCCAGAAGAAACAGAATAGATAGGATGTGTGTTCAGTTAGAAAGAGGCTTGTTTTAAGGTATTTGCTCTCGTGATTGTGGAGGCCTGCTGAGCTCACAACTGATGGAGAAGGCTGGTAGGCCAGAAACTCAGGAAAGATTTGCATATGAGTCCAGGGCATCTATCCAGCAAGCCAGGTAGGTCCATTCTGGAAGCGAAGCTGAAAAGCTCTCTGCTAGAAGACTTCCTGTTACTCTGCAAAGGTAAGCTTTTTCTGCTGTCTGAGCTTTCAACAGATTGGATGGAGCTCTCTGATAGCACAGAAGGCAATTGACTCTTCTCAGAGTCCACTAGCTTAAATGCAAGTATCATTCAGAAACATCCTCCTAGAAACAGCATATTTGGTGAATATCTGAACACTGTGGCCAAGGCAAACTGGCTTATCAAATAACCCATTGCATTGACTTTGGGCATGTCACTTAACCTCTTTTTGCTTTGGTATGCTCCCCTATAAAGTAGAATTAATGAAATTATCAGAATATGAAGGGATATGAGGATTGAATAGGCCTATTTGTAAGTAAAGTTGTTAAAGAAGTCCCTGACACATAGTAAGCACTTCAGTACAAAACATTTGAACAGAAATTTGAGTTATCAAATTTAATTGATGGAATCTTGCTCCAAATGGCAGAGAAATTCATTATCAGAGATGAAGTTAGACCATAGATGAAGAATAGATAGATAATGCCTTAAATATCAATCCAGTGACCACTGCAAAAGGCTGGACTTCTTGCCTCCAGCATTAATATAACGAGGAAAATGTATTAGTACTGGAATTTAAAATTATTAAGTCTTTTTCCCCATTTCTGTACTGGGGACTAATCCCAGAGTCTTCACACTGAGCTACATCCCCATCCATCTTTAAGAGCTATGACACACGGTTTTGCTAAGTCACTACGTTTCCCAGGCTAGGCTAGGATTTGCAGTCTTCCTGTCCCAGCCTCCCAGAGTGCTCTCAGAGTTCCTTAGATTTTCAGGTGTGTTGAAAGTGATCATGTCATAGCTAATATTGAAGAAATTTATGTTTCATCATTTATATCTATGGATTATTGAAAGCATGTCTCTCCTATGCATTGCACGATTCAGGGAAGCAGACGCCATCCTCTGCTGCTCTGATTTAGTCGCTATTCCCCAGGGACAGAAAGGCTCATGCTGGCACCTGGTATGTGACACGTGGTACGTGCACAGAACCCACCTTCTAAAACTCAGTGAAAGTCAAGCTACATTGATTGAAAAGACTTCAAGAGTTCGAATTGTTTTGTTTCTTCTTTTTAGATGATTAGTTGTGCATTCCATTCTGAGTCTGCTAAGGAAAGCTCTCTCCAGAGTCTTTGTTTCCTTCTCGTGGAGTTATTCTATCTGAGTTTTTAGATTTGCATTCTTCAAAGTGAGTACTGGATTCTAATTATCTGGAGAGTTTGATAAAAAAAGATAAATAGTGCTCTAGAATCACTAACTGAATGTCCATGGGTGAGGCCAAAGAAAACACACTTTTGAGTGAGGGGGATGGATCAGTGAAATAAGCACTTCCCTGGCAAGCACAAGGGCCTGAGTTCAATCCCTGGTTACACACACACACACACACAAAAAAAAAAAAAAAAAAAAAAAAAAACACTTGTTAAATTTTTTTTTCTTTAGTACATGGTCTACAGGGTCTCACTACGTAGATCAAACTCATAGTGATTCTCCTGTTTTCAGCCTCCCAAGTGCTGGGATTATAGGTACGCGCCACCATGTCTGGTCCCAATCACCATCTCAAGGCAGGGCACACCAGGGATCGAATCCCAGCTGCTGTGCTCTGCCAAAGCAGGCACTTAAGTCCTCTGAGCTGTCAGTCCAGCCCAAGAAAGTACACTTAAAACACTTTCTATGTGTTGATCCCTGTGCTACAGGAGCTTCAGAATCACTGCCCTAGATTACTTTGGTCTTGCTAGCAAAGAATAAATCTTGGAGGTTTTTGAAAATTCTAACACCATCGGTAATGGTTAGCACTCTGGACTCTGAAAATTCTAACAGTGTCTATTAAACTTTCTGGGTAGAACCATCCCTACCTGGTTAATTATGTTGCACTATACATTATGTCTAGCTGAAAACAATCTGGTTCTTCTGCATTAATGAAGCATAAATATGCTTACAGAGGGTTTCCTGACTTGAGCTTCTGGGCTAATGATCTTTGTAAGCTCTACCGAAGAGAAGCTCCCAGAAAGGCATTGTTTATTTTCGATGCTGACTTTTAACAGTCAACGTTTCTTACATTGGCTGCCACATTTTTAATCACCCAGTGTAAAAGTTCTCATTTTCAAAGCACATTAAATCCTAACTCCATCCTGTGCTGAAGCCATTTGCACCGTCAGGATTTGCATCCTTGGGACAAGGTTAAGTAAATACGTATTTTAAGAGTAGAACTGGTACTATGTGTGGATGTTCATACTGAAGATTTAAGATTATTTTAAAGAAAAAAATGGTTGTATTCTTGAGGTGAAACTACCCACTGGAGTTGATTCTTGCTTTTTGCCTAACCAGTTACCTTCGAACATGCTAAGATTAAGAATAATATTTAGGGAATGTTTACTATGTAGAAGGACCTCTATACATTATTTAATTTAATCTTCTAACAACTCTATATAATAGATCATTTTATTTATGTTCATTTTTCAAATGAGAAACTAGACCATAAGAGGTCATGCCTCTTGTCCAAAATTGTGCAGCCAGTTAGGTTAAGAATAAGGATTTGAAAGAAGTCCATCTGACTGCAAAGCTTGCGCTGCCGCTTTGGTGTTAGGTTAACCCCATGTTTCTCTGTTCTGTTGGACTATCTGCAAAGAAAACAACAGAAAGAGAAAAAAAATGAGCTATGGTCTTTGAGAAGAGCAGCATTTTCTAGGCACCTTTAATATATGGATATCCTAAAACTCGAAGCATACTCACATGATTTCATGCCGGGTTAAGACTTCACCTGGTGCCCACTGATCGGAGGGTTAGAACAAGCTTTCTGGCTAGCTTAATATTGATGCTGCATAAGATGCTGAGTTTCTTTAGAATCCAATGAGTACATCGGCTCTGTTTAAATAAAAGGAGCTGGCATTTTGTCTCTTCAAGCTTACATTAAGTCACAAGTACTGTGATTTTATATATTATAATAGAACTTTAGATGCAGCAGAGATTATCTGGGTAGGATTCTTTCAGTTGTAAGGAATGGGAACTTATTCAATCTGGCTTTGGGAAAATAAATTTATTGTAAAGAACATGGTATATACCCAAGAAAACATTACAAGGCATGACAGACTTCCCAGGAAATAAGAAGTCATCTCTCTCTCTCTCTCTCTCTCTCTCTCTCTCTCTCTCTCTCCCCTCTCCTCTGCTCCCTTGCCTCCTATCCCCTCCCTTCCCCACTTTTCTCCTTTCCTCCCATCTTTCTCTTTCCTGAGTGGTGTCTATTTTTATGTGTTGGCATTTCTCTTGTGTACCTCTTCACCTCTTCTACATGTGCTTCTGGAGTAGCACAGGAGCATCTGGTGCTGAGGATGAGTTTCAGGCTTTAGGATGGGAGCATCTGAACTGGCCACATACAGATCCTATGTCTGCGCTTGACCCAGTTAGCTAAACTATAGATGGAATGACATGGATTGAGGCTAGCTGCTCCCCTAATGATTTTGAACATTTATGCAGAGATTATGCAATCATTATGAGAAACTCAGAAACTGAGAATGAATCTCCATGTATTTTACCTTAGGAAAACGTTTTACTTTCTCCAATTCTGTATCATTTGGCACCATTTTTTTCTTACTCTTTTTCAGTGCCTTAATTTTTCTTTCAACCTCAAGCTTGTCTGATCTCTCTAGTTTCTTTCCTTCTTGTTTCATGAAATTCCTAATTTCCTTGTGGTGGATTTGGCAGATTGTCAAGGTAGCACCAAAATAAATCTATTGAAGTTATTCCTGCATACAGTTAAAATAAATAATTGCCTATATTTACTGATTGATTATTATGTGCCAAATCCAGTGCTAACCTTTTGGTTATTCTATTTTATTTATTCATTGCTACAAAGTAACAAAATAAGCAAAAATTTATTTTCCCATTTGAGAAAATGGAGGCTCTATATAGTTTAGCAGTTGCTTGTCAGTGGAAGAGCTGGTTTAAATTCAGCCTCCAAAGCCTGGGCCTGAGTGGGTGGCTGCTGCCATTGTCACCTTGTGCTTACTGAAGAGGTAACACATCTGGCTCATGGTCAAGCACAGCAGCTATGTGTTCAATTTTCTGGAATTTTTGAGATCTAGTGTTTAAAGATAGCCTTTATGAAACTGTGCATTAAAACCTTATTATTAAATTTTTAAGAACAAAGATGGTAAATACTCAAAATTCACCACTTTACACTTATTTTACTACCTATGTCATTATGTATGCACTTGGGTTTACTTGTATCTGTAGCTGTGAGGTGGAAACCTATGTAACGGTGTGTGGCTCCTACCTCCTTCACTGTCCAAGCTTGTAAATATCACGTTGGTAGCTTGAAGCCACATGTTTTCAGCGTATGTACCACAGAAACTGACAGCTACTCATCTAAGTCCGTTCATATTTCATACAAGTGGACAAATAGCTACCCACATAAACCCCAGGAATACATTTAAAGATTGAGTGGCACCATGAGCCACCTGTTTTTGACTTCCATTTTTAAAAAAAACACATCTTGAACTCATAAGCCTCAAGCTCCTGCCAGAGCTATCACTTCACTCTAGGCCTCTGTCACACCTGCAATGCAGTTGACAAAGACTAACCCAGGAACTTCTTAGAGCCCAATGCACAAGTAGAAAAAGAAAGTGTTAAATTAGTCCCAGGAAATGGTTGCCTGTTGCTGAAGCCAAGGCCAGGCCAAATTGTCCTTTCCTACACATCTAGCTCTGTCTTGGCAGATGCAGAGTCACCTCAGCCCCTGTAGAGACCCAGCAGGGTCCTTAACTGAGCAAGGATGCAGTGGGCAAGGGAGGACAGTCTGGCATTACGGACTTGCTCATGTGATGTAGCGGCACTCACCATGTGCTGTGCCTTTCCAACTGTTCTGGAGTTTAAGCATGAATTAGATCATTCTTCTGGGTCAACAGGAAGCCAGAGAGAAGAGAGTCTTGCAGCTGGAGGAGATACATATGTGAGGGACATGTGGGTGGGCATTTATGTTGCTCTCTGGGCTGAAATGATGTGGTTTCTTATGTTGTCTATGGAACTAGCAATTATCTCTCTTTGATTGAAGTAGTTATTTTTAGTAAAAAGCTATTAAGTCTTTTGACTAAGAGCATTTTGGGTACCCTGTGGTTGGCTGACTATGTTTAGACCACTTACTCTGTGACCTTGGACAAATGTCCCAGGCTTCCCTTTTCTCTTTGGAAAGCTAGTGATGATAGAATGACTTTGTCAAGATCTAAACAATGAAATCAAAAATCTTTCAACATTTTCTAATTTCTAGAGCATTATTTCAGTTCTGCAATTCACATCCTATCAAAGAAAAGACATGTTATTTGTGAAAAATTACTCCCTTTAAGAACGTTGTGCCTTGGACATTGCATCATATTCATAGTGTATCCAAAAATTTAGTGCAAGAAACATATTCTTAGTTTCCTAAGTGTTCCTGTGTTCTGATTATCTGTTTCAATCCAAATTATAGCACATTGTTTGGTGAAGTAAACTTCAGAGTCTTTCTTTCTATGGATTTCCAGTCTTTTCACTTCACCTTTCCATATGAACTTAATCTGCAAAATAATTCAATAAATACTAATTTATTCTATAGTAGTTTTTCAGTGTAATTTTGTTGTACTTTGCTATGAAGAGGCTTCTGAAGGAATCTTCAGCAATGTTTTTGCCCTATGAAGCCAACAAAAACAGTTTACACTGAAAGATAATTATCCCCTAAAAAGCAGTGTATAATCAGAGCCACGTAATGGGTTAGACTATAAATATAAATGAGAAGACTCTCTTTACCATCCACTTAACCAATCCATTGAAATAATGTCACCTCTCTTTCACTCTGTAAGATACACTGCCCTTTCTTATAAAGCTGTCTGCTCCTGGCTACTGAGTCATAGGACATTTGAACCTATGTTTTGGCCAGTTGAGTAGTGCACTGCCCACATGTGTTTTTTCCAAACTGTCACAAGAACTTGTGATTGAAATATAGTATACATTAATGAAACATGCAGGATGTAAAGAAAAAGTGGGGAAGGGTTGTACAGAAATTAGATTGCTTTGGGGCTGGGAGAAGGCTCAGTAGAATAAGCGCTTCCCTGGCAAGTGCAAGGGCCTGAGTTCAATCCCCGGCTCCGCAAAACAAAAAAAAAGAAAGAAAGAAATTAGATTGCTTTGTAAAAACTTGTAGACATGAATTGCTAACAACATTGACAAAATAACTGATTATTGTCAGAAAATGTAAAAGATTAACTGGGCACCACTACAAAACTTAGGTGGATTTTTGTATTCACAATACTTACAATGTTCTTGCTCTTCTTTAGATAAATCAGGATGTAAACCTGGAGAGGTGTAGTATGGGTATTCTGTAAGAAGAACACTGTGTAACTCCTAGCAGCAGGCTCTTAATTACAGAAAAGATTCCTATATAAAATGCTTGATTTAATTATAATTTTTAAAATTTTGAATAGGAATATTTATGATACAGATATTTTATGATTTCTTGTCTAGCCATTCTTTTGGTTATAGTCAACTAATGAATTAACTACCAGTATTGTCCTCATCACATTACAGAAATCCTACTAAAATGACAATGTGGAAGAAGAAAATGTTAGTTGTGAGGTCGACTTATAATGAGTGGTGTGATTTTGTCACTGCAGAGAAGGAAGGCATCATTCTCCGAAGCAAACAAATGCATCAGTGGTAGAGGAATGGAAATTCAGAGTAGGGGAGGTAAAAGTTCATGCAGAAGAGTAAAGAGAAGAGAAGAAAAATCTGAGAAAAATGCTGGAGTAGGTCTAGAAAGAAGTAAGGCACTCCATTAGTAGTAGGCAATATTACGGCTGGCCAAACAGCTCAATGGATTAAAGCACCTGCAAGCACAGGGGCCAGGGGTTCGATCCCCAGGCCTGTCATGCTGGCCCTGCCCCTGGGGCACACCGAGATGGCAATTGAGACTGGGCGTGGTGGGGCAGGCCTGTAATCTCAGCTCTTGGGAGGCTGTAAACAGGTAGATCACCATGAGTCCGATCTAGTAGTAAGATCCTGAACACCCTGGAGAGCCTTCCTAAAATACAAAAAAAAAAAAAAAAAAAAAAAAAGTAGTAGGCAATGTTGAGCTGTTGTCTAGTTTTTATGAGGAAAGTGAAACTATGGAAGCAATATTTCATTGCCTAGCAATAGGCAACAAGAAGAAACGGGTCATTAGCGGCAAATATGATTTTTATGGGTGCAAACTCAGATGACTGAAAATGTTTGCTTAGAGTAATTACCATGATAAGGCATGGAAAGGTGAGGTTGGCCTAAAAGAGAAGAGCACGGTCTTCCCTTCATTCTGCATGACCTGAGAAGGCTGCAGCAGCTTGCCTTGGAGTTGCGGGCCCTTTGCAAAATTAAAGCAATGGGACTGCTTGTAGTTATGCTAGTATAATATGAGATGCTAGAAAAGCTTGTAAAGGGCTTTCTAAAAGAAAAACAAAACAAAAACAAAAACAAAAAAAACTGATCCGGCTCCCAAGATGTCAGATTAGCAATTTGGGTAAATTTATCTTAAAAATGCAATTTTAGCCAGAGGTATAGCTCAGGAGCACACTGCTTGCCTGGTAAGCACAAAGTTCTGAGTTTGATTCTTAACACACACAAAAAAAAAAAAAAAAAAAAAAAAAAGGAAATATCAATACCAAACATTTTTCTTTCTTTTTTGAGACAGGGTCTCGCTATGTAGTTCAGGCTTGTCTTGAGCTCACTTGATACCCCAGGCTGGTCTCAAACTCACAGTAATCCTCCTGCCTCAGCCTCCTAAGTGCTGGGATTACAGGAGTGTGCCACCATGTGTGGCTAAACTTGTTTTCTGATATCAAGCAAGATGCTTTTCTTTCTAGTTTTAAATTTATTTATTTATTTATTTATTTATGTATTTGGTACAGGGTCTCATTATGCAGCTTGGACTCACAATGATGCTTCTGTCTCAGCCTCCTCAGCACTGAGAGTATGGTCCTATGTCACCCACACCTGGTTTCAGTGGTTGGTGCTGCATACCCCGGGTTCTGAGGCCTGCAGGTCGTGCAGTACTGGAGGTTGAACCTGGGTCCTTGTGTTTGCCAGGCAGGTGCTTAGACCACAGAGCAATCTCTCCAGCCCAAGATGCTTTTCTTTGTGAGTGGTATAAGGAAATCATTAGAACATAGTCTTATTGATTATAATATTTAGAGTAAGTAATAATTTTGACCAAAATCTTGACTTAACATTTTGCTGAATAAATAATTTCAAATACATTTCTTAAACTTCGCAAAAAATAAATAAGATGCTATAAAGTAGGAGTTATGTTTCCTACCTCATAAAGATATTAAATGTTGGCCTCATCATATGTAATAAAATCAGTTACCACACTTCTTATCACGGGCCCAGAAATGACATTTATTATTTTTAGAGCGTAGTCAATAAAATTATGGCTTAAAAATATCTTACATCTTCACTACTGCTTACAATTTGTAATATACAAAATCATTGTTCCAAACTTGGCATTTTCTAGCTTCTTTGTTTGAAACTGAATTCGAATTAGCTCTGGGTAGAAAAACGCAATCTTTATTTCCAGCTTTTGAGGAAAGAGACACCAACATTTTTTTTTCCCCAAGAACCTACAAATTATAAAATTCTCCCTCTGTCTGTTCCACTGTTTGCAGAGCATTTATGGGAATAGATGCTTTGCACCCACAACTTTGAAGCCATGGTCTGAGCGACAGGATGTTGGTGTGCACTGAAGTAAACTTCTCCTATCTCTGCCCAGTGAGCAGTGATTTCTTGGCAACGCGTGCAGAAACACTGGGCATCCGTTCACAGACTTTCCCAATTTGTTTATGACTTGTGATGTTCATTTTTAATAGGATTTTGGGAAACACTTGGCAGAAATTTTCTTTACATAAAAGCACAGAGCTCTTCATTTGGCATGGCTCTTTAATATGTAGGTTTGTATTTCCTGTCTTCCAGTTTCCTTTTAAAAAATATTCTTGTAGAAATACACACATAGCCATTCATTAAGCACTTTGAAGCGGTAGCCTGTGATATTTCTAAACAAAACATTATTTACCGATGTGGTGGACTGTTTCAGAGTCTCTGTTCCAAGGAATTCCACTTACTGATATTTGAGACAATAAACAACAGAACTCCAACATTGTGGGTTCTGGCTAGTTGTGTAGGGTTATTTCTGGTACAGAAAAGCTCAGACCAACTTTAATTCAAGAGAAACATCATGAGTCATCATATTAGTTCCATATCCCACTGCATGGAGAGATCTAGTCAGGGAATAAATGACCTATATCTGAACTTATTATAAAGCATATGCCTTCCCTACAAACTTTTATTTTGAAGCTAGTTACCATTGATAAACTGTTGTTTGCAATGTGAAAGTCATAAAGCTGCGATATACTTTTAAGTCTGCATGTGATTAAAAACAATAAAAAGATTGACATGTAAAATGCCATTGCATGGAAATAAAGATCATGTAACTGGCTTTAAGAGTGGTCCGCTAATGCGCTAAAAATTTATAAAACTTTCTACAATATAAGTTGAAGCAAATTCAACCAGTGTAAGTTCTACCCTGCATGCCCTGTCCTCAGCTTTTCAAAGGACACAATAATTGCATCCAGAAAAGATGCCCTGCCAAAATGACTCAAGAAGAGAAAAGAAAGTTGCTGGGGGGTGGAAATCACAGTCCAGATCAAAAACAATTTTAAGTGGTCTCCTCTGGTGGCCTAGGTGAAGACACAGAACAGCCCAGACTGCAGCTTTTCCAAGAGGTTAAATTTCAAACAGAAGAAACAACAGCAAACAGCCTGTCAATTTCCTCAGTAGTGTCACAACTGGCTGGTGGTCTGTTCAAAGTAAAGCAACTGATTTACAAATTCCTGGATAGGCCTCACTCTTAAATATCAACACTTCTTAGGGAACTTTAGAGTCTGTGGGTCACATATATGACCCTGGGTACACATGACCCTGTGCAAATGTGCTAGTCCTCACGACAACTCTTTGCCCTGTAAATCAGGCCCAGAAGCAAGCCACTGACAGCTTGATCTGTGATGCCAAGAGCAACCCTAGTACCAAGGACAGACTGGAGGTCATATTCAATGCATTTCCAAATGTTGCAGGTTGGAAGAGGACATTTACAGCACAATTCCAAAATTACTTAATTGCAGAGAGAAGCTTCTTCACTATCAGCACTGGTAGCAGGTCTGGGACAGCAAACTGGGGCACATGGCTCAGTGTCCCTCCAGTCCTCACTGCAGGCAGAGAACTACTGGTAGGCAGTTGCCAGATTAGGGAAACCAACTCTGAATTCTGGGGAAAGAGTATAGAGTAATGACTCTTTCAGAGCAGATTTCTACAGAGGAGACAGGAACAGAACTAGGCAGAATGTCAAACGTTTGAGTGATTCTAAAGATTTAAAGTGAAACAGTTTTGAAATATCCATATATACCAAACAGTGCTTCATTCCAAGAAGTAGAAAATTATCCAGGTTATTCCCCTGTACACAGAGCTGAGGATATATCAGAGAATAAATTTAGGATAGGATTAATGAAGGTTGCAGGACAGAGATATAAAAACAGTAAACATATTTTTAAGAATTGAAATGTATACTCCTTTATCTTGGAAAATATTTAGTTGTCATTACAAAATGCATGAAAAATCCTAGGAAAATGTAAGACATTGTCCTAAAAGCTACATAATTATTAATGACATGGCAAGCATTTACTTTTGTAGTTAATTTCTATCTATTTACCTATCTACCTGTCTACCTACCTATCTAACAGTCTGCTTAGGTATCTTTGGAAAAAAGAAAAACTGTAATAATAATATATTGGCAGAAAAATATTGAGAAAAATAATAGTATTAATCATAACTATTGTCTAAAATTTCTATGATGTTACTGAGTGATTTCTAATAAATTTGTAATTCACCCAGAATTAAAAACATATCTGTCTGTCTGTCTGTCTGTCTGTCTATAGTAATAGAATAGAAGTAGGATGCCACACTTGTTTTGTCCATCTTCTGTTAATTGTAAAGTAGTAACTAAGATTTGTTGTGTTTCTCTCCTGACACTTTCTGTGCTAATTGCTCTCCACATATCCTGCCACTGGACCTCTGCAAGTTTCCCCAGGAGCCAGACGTGATTATCACTCTCCTTTTCAGCTGATGAGTCTGAGGGCCTGGGATCGCTTAGCTAAGGACCACTGAGTGTAGAGTCAGGTGCTTTAGTCCACTGAGCTATCTGGCCGCCCCTATTTACGTTTTTGAAGAAACTACCTTTAATAGTTTAATCTTGTCAAACGTATGTATGACTTTAACATTTGATTTACTAAGTCTGTTTTGTTTTCATATAGAATTAATGCTTAATTAAAGAAAATAATTCATTCTTTTACACCTTTCATAAAAGTAGGTAATCATTTCCAAGCAATATTTCATACTATCACAACCCTCCAAAATATTCAGCATTATTTATTTGGATTATGGTCCACAACAGATATGATACACTACTGCTTTGAAGTTACAATAAGGTAACCTTGAAGTTTTTAAGAAAATCTTTAATGAAAAACTGGTTCAGATGTTAAAGAATAACATTTACAGGGAATAAACAATCATAGTGACCATGTAAGGGGGCTTTAGATTGCTTCTTTTATATTACTTATCCAATTTAATCAAATGTTATATCACGTATAATTTTATATGAAGAAGTATCACTTCCATTTCATTATTTCCATAAGGATCTCTGAAAATACTTTTTTTATATTGAAAAGATAAATTTAGTTCATTTTCTTTACCATAGCTTAGGAGCATGGGCCTCATCAGCAAGTGAAAATGTGTATCTTTTTTAAACATAATCAATCATGCTTGAAACATAGGGCACATATAATGCCCCAGACAACTCCCATGCCTTCTGAAAAGGGAAGTCTACCAAATAATATGGTAAGGTCTTCCCGTATATTTCTTTTCCAGTCTTCCTTTCTCACTCTTGATGGTACTCTGAAAGCACTTGGCTTCACCTTGTGCCAGAAGAATTGAGCCCCACAGCCGCTGTTAATAGCTTGAGTAGTTAGATCGTGGGGATTGTCCTCTGAAGCAAAATGGGCTGGGAGTTAGTGGTAGATTCTCATTTAGACACAAACCTGGCCAGTCACTACTGGACGCTCAGAAGCCAGCACAGTCACTGGCCCAAAACCATTTTTCTAGCACCAAAGATGAAACTAAAGTATGCAGGTACATAGAGAGACATGGGTGTAGATAGATTCAGGTGCAGACACAAATACACATATTGATACAGATATAGATATAGGTGGAAATACACTATCTTTAGAGGACACACTCATGTAGTATAAGTAAACAAAAGAAACTGAGTCCTACTTCCCACATCCCTAAAATTAAGTGTGAGAAATGAGATTGTCTGATTTACAAGAGAATAAAGACTCAAAGCTTCTTATTTTTCAGACCGATTATTGTGCGTGCTAAAAATGGATAGAATATTTAGTCCTGACTAAGATTGCTTTGTTTTACATTTAAGACAGGAAAGCCACCAGTCCTAGCCCAGGCCCGGTGAGTGTGTGGGAGAGCTTTCAGCTACCCTGCACCAGAGAGACCTATTACTGGTCCCAGCCCAGGTGCAGCATGGGTGAGAATCACTTCTACCCGCTTGGGAACTGTGGGTGAGAATCTCTTCCACCCCAACCACTCCACAGCACTTCCCACACCCCGCCTGCCGAGTAGGAATTTCTGCCTGGTTCCAGGAACCCCCAGATCCAGTGCGACCGGCGGGACCTATTACTGGTCCCAGCCCAGACGCAGCATGGGTGAGACTCTTTTGCACCCCCTTGGGACTCCCCCAATTGCTCTACAGCACATCCCCCACCCCAACCGCCCAGTAGGAATTTCTGCTGCATTCTGGGAACCTCCAGACCCAGTCCTAGCCCAAGCCCTATCTGCACCTGAACTTTAGTACTTGCTAAGGTAATAACTACCATGAAGATCTACAACAAAGGTCAGAAGACAGTGCTACCCAAAATGACAAGAAGGAACAAAATGCAACCTCAGAACCCAAGCCCACCCATAACAAGTGCAGAGGACACTAACACAGAACAAATTGGGAATCACACAGCTGAAAGCAATGAATCAACAGCTTCTGAAATAAACAGATTCAGAAAGGTATAGAGGAACTCAGATTGGAAATAAAAAAAGAAATCCTTGAATTAATAAAATCTGCAGTAAAGAATCAAATGCAGAAACATATGGAGGAAACCCAAGGCCCACCCAGAACAACTGGAGAGGACACTAGCTCAGCTCAAAAGCATGAATTAATAGCGTCGATAGTAAATAAGCAACAGCAGAAAGGTATAGAGGAACTCAGAGCACAATTCTTTTCTGAAATAAAAAAAGAATTGTCAGAACTCGTAGTATCTGAAGTAAAGAAACAACTACAGAAACATAGGGAGGAAACCTAATCTGAAAAACACAATGCAGTAAAAGAATTTATAACTGCTTCTAAAGAAGATATTGATTAAAAAAATTGAGGAGATTCGAAAAATGACGGATTCCTTGAATGAGCAATACAGGAAAGAAATAGATCACATGAGACAGACTCAAAGAGATATAGAGGAAATTAAAATTCAATCACAAGCTTGCAAAACCATTTAAGTGAAAGTGAAAACAGAGTTTCAAATCTTGAAGATGCTGGTGCAGCTAGTGAAAAGGTAAGAAAGGATCTCTTAAAAACAACGAGGATGCAGGAAAATATAGTCCATCACCTGCAAGATGATGCAAAGATGAACAATGTGAGACTAATAGGCATCAATGGAGGGAAGGAGTCATTACAAATGACATTAAAAAAATATGGGCAGAAGTAATAGCAGAAACCTTCCCAAATATAAGGAAACATTCTGACATTCAGGTAACTGAAGCATACAGAATGCCAAGGAACCTCAACGCAATGAAAAACATACTGAGACATATAATAGTCAAGATCCCATAAATTCAGCACAAGAATAATCTACTGAAAGCCGCTAGAGAAAAGAAGCAGATCACATTCAAAGGATATCCCATTGGAATTATGGCCAACTTCTCTTCACAAACCATGAAGGCAAGAAGAGCATGGAGCAGAGTACTTCAAGTCCTCTATGAAAACCGATTCCAGCCCAGCCTACTATACCCTGCAAAACTCTCTTTCAAGTTTGATGGAGAAATGAAATACTTTCATGACAAAGAATATCTAAAGAATTTCGTGATGACAAAGCCAACCCTACATAGGCTACTGAAAGATGTTCTAGAGAGGGACCAAAATGGTAAGAACTCCACGAATGAGATCAGAAGCAACCAACTAAATAGGGCAAGCAATTAAACACAGGACAATAAGGAGTAAACAACAACAGGTAAATAACATGTCAATCGTAAGTCAATACATCTCAATTCTAACCATCAGTGTAAATAGACTCAATTCACCAATTAAGAGAAATAGACTGGCACAGTGGATTAGGAAACAAAATCCAACAATATGCTGTAAATAAGAAACACATTTAACTCATAAAGACATTCATAGGCTGAAAGTCAAAGGTTAGAACAAAATACTACATGCCCCAGCACCCCAGAATAAAGCAGGGGTAGCAATTCTATTCTCAAACAGTCTCAACTTCAAACCAAAAATGATCAAGCAAAATAACAAAGGCCACTATATACTGTTTAGAGGAAAAATTCAAGAGGAAGAGGTAACACTCATAAATATGTATGCACCAAACACGGGAGCACCAAACTATATAAAGCAAATCTTAATGGACATGAAAAATCTAATATCCAATACCACAGTTTTAATAGGAGATCTTAACACCCCCTTATCTCCAAAAGATAGGTCAACAAGACCTATCTTAGAAAAGAAATAACAGAACTGAACCAGAGCTTGAAACAAATAGACTTGGTGGACATATACAGAGTGTTCCAACCAAACACTGCTGAATACACTTTTTTCTCAGCTGCACATGGGTCATTTTCTAAAATAGACCACATACTGGTCCATAGGTCATGCTTAAGTATATGTAAGAAAACAGAACTCATCTCATGCACATTATATGATCATAGTGCAATGAAACTGGAAATAAATGACAAAAGAAACCAGAAAAAAACTTTAGATACATAGAAATTAAATGACACCCTACCCAGCAACCAATAGGTCACAGATGAAATTAAACAAAAAATTCAACAATATCTACAATTCAATGAAAATTCAAGCACAACTTATTGGAATTTATGGGATATGAAGAAAGCAGTTCTCAGAAGGAAATTCATAGCTGTGAACTCACACATTATGAAATCAGAACGGGAACAAATAAATACCTTAATGCTGCACCTTCAACAACTAGAAAAGGAAGAGCAAACCAAACCCAGAGCCCAAAGATGGGAGGAAATCATAAAGATTAGAGCAGAAATTAATTCAGTTGAGATAAAGAAAACAGCACAAAGAATTAAAAAAGCAAAAAGCTGGTTCTTTGAAAGATTAAATAAAATCGATAAACCCCTAGCTATCCTGATCAAAAAGAGGAAAGAAAAAATTCAAATACAAGCAATAAGGAATGAAAAGGGTGTAATTACCACAGACTCAGTGGAAATTCAGAAGATTATGAATAGCTACTTTGAGAATCTTTACTCTCACTGAATAGAAGACACAGAAGAAATGG
Source organism: Octodon degus (assembly GCF_000260255.1). Taxonomy (NCBI): domain Eukaryota; kingdom Metazoa; phylum Chordata; class Mammalia; order Rodentia; family Octodontidae; genus Octodon; species Octodon degus. The sequence continues at coordinate 9,767,623 of NW_004524658.1, read as the reverse complement.
ACAGATTCTAGAAATATACAAATTACCACAACTGAATTGACAAGATATAACCAATCTCAATAACCTAGTAACAGTCAATGAAATACGAGATGTAATTAAAAACCTACCGACAAAGAAAAGTTCAGGTCCGGATGGATTCACAGCTGAATTCTACAAGACATATACAGAAGATGTAGTCCCTATTCCCCTCTAACTCTTCTATGAAGTTGAAAAGGAGGCAATCCTCCCAAAATCATTCCTGGATGCAAGTATTATACTGATACCAAAACCAGGGAA
>NW_004524658.1:9762511-9766631 GCF_000260255.1 Octodon degus | reverse complement strand
ATTGTGAAGATGGCCATACTCCCAAAATTGCTGTAGAGATTTAATGCAACCCCTATCAGACTACCACCGACATACCTCACAGACCTAGAGAAATCATTCCTAAAATTTATCTGGAACCAGAAAAGACTGAGAATAGCAAAGACAATTCTGGGCAATAAAGACAATGCAGGAGGCATTACAATTCCTGACTTGAAATTATAGTACAAGGTTACTGTGATAAAATGAGCATGGTAAAGGCAACAAAATAGACTTGAAGATGAATGGAATACATTAGAAGACACTGACACCCTTATGAATACACTCAGCCATCTTATCTTTGACAAGGGGCCAAACATACTCACTGGAGGAAAGATAGCCTCTATAACAAATGGTGCTGGAAAAACTGGCTCTCTACATGCTGAAAACACAAACTTGAACGAGGTCTATCACCATGCACTAAACTAAAGTGAAAATGGATTAAAGATCTAAACATTAAAGCAGAAACACTAAATCTCGTGGAAAAGAAAGTGGGAGGAAGTCTGAAAGACATAGAGGTAGGCAAAGACTTCATGAACAGAAATCAAATCACATGGGAAACAGTTGAAAGAATTAACAACTGGGACCTGCTCTTACTGAGAAGTTTTTTCATGTCAAAAGAAATTACCAACAATGTGAAAAGGCAACCCACAAACTTGGAAAGAATCATGACAAAGAAGTACTCAGACAAAGGTCTGCTCTCTAGAATCTATAGAAGAACTAAAAAACACTAGGTCCCCAAAATTTAAAGACCCAATCCAGAAATGGGCATCCGAGATGAACACATGCTTCTCAGAGGAAGAAATTAAAGAAGCAAATAAATATATGAAAAAATGCTCCACATCACTAGCCATCAACGAAATGCAAATTAAAACCACATTGAGATATCATCTCACCCCAGAAAGAATGGCTATCATAAAGAAATCACCCAACAACAAATGTTGGAGAGGCTGTGGGGAAAAAGGAACCCTTCTCCACTGCTGGTGGGAATGTAGACTGGTGCAACCGTTATGGAAATCAGTATGGAGACTCCTTAGAAAAGTTGGACTGGAAATCCCATTTAAACCAGCTATTCCTCTACTGGGAATTTTTCCAGAGGATCTGAAAACATCATATCATAGTGATATATGTGTGCCTATGTTTATGGCAGCATAATTTGTGATAGCCAAATCTTGGAAACAACCAAGATGCCCATCACCTGAGGAATGGTTGAAAAAGATGTGGTATTTTTACACAATGGATTATTATTCAGCTATTAAGAATGATAAACACGAAGCCTTTATGTTGAAGTGGATGCCACTTGAACATATACTCATAAGTGAAATAAACCAGACACACATGTGTAAATATCATATAGTTTCCCTAGTTTAAGAATTCAAAAGAAGAAATACAAATAGAAAGGTATAATACAAGTAAAAGTAAAGCAGAATCTCACGGACTAACTAATCAAGAGATGGAAAGGAGAAGAGCTAGGAAGCATGAGTAAGTCAAGCCATACAATTATATGTAGAAGATGGGCAAGGCAATGATCTTGAGAATCTCCAGAAGATTTTTTAATCTAGCAGTTAATTGGAAAGATTCTCTCCCTGACTAACTATATATACTGATACCTGTGAATTAAGTTACTGCACTGCAAATGGTAATTTGTAATAGTAGTCTCATGCTTGGAGTGCCTGTTGTTCTGGTCTTCTGAATATGGGCTGCTTGTCATGACATGCCAGTTGCTGCTATGATGTCTTTTGGGTAGATGGTTGTTCATAAAGAAGGGGGTGGTGAATGAAAGCAAGAGACAGGAAAAGGAATATTGTTGGTCTGTCTTGCTTCAAGGTTGTATATGGTGAGATTTTTGGACTTATGTGTAAACATAATAAGTATATAATTCTCTATACCTATTTTAAAATATATTCTTATTTTTAAATGTTTTTTATCATATTCTGTATGGACTTAAAGTTCAACATATCAATACTTGAGGAAAAATACTTCTTCCATATTATGCCTAAGATATTTGATATGCAGACAGATAGTGAGGGTAAGCTTAGCAGCCTAAGTTGTATGGTAATAACAATAAGCTTTTCTTCTGGATGGTTAACAACCTAAATTTGCAGACCAAAATAAGAGAAAAAGGAGGGCTGCATGGAAAGCCAATATTTTGGCCCTAGCCTTCTAAGTTCAATTAAGACTCAGGACATATGAGAACTTGCACTGTAACATCATTTAATTCGGCAGTGTCCTAAATTTTCTGATCAAGAAGATTATGGGGCCAAAGAGGAAAGTGATCGATGATGTAGAGTGTGCCTAAGGAGAGTCACATGGAGAGAAAACATTCTCTCAGGCCTTCACAGAGAGCACATTGTCCAAGCAATGGCTGTGACTCATCCACATGGCTGAGATTGGCATAGGTTGTACAATCTGAGGTACAGGATCTCAGGATAAATCCTGAGGGGATTTCACTGACCTTATGAGACCCAAAAGCTACAACACTTTTGTTGCATAGGTCCTGCTTTACCTTGGTCTTAACCAACCAGCAGAAAAGTATAAAAATGAAATATAAGAAGTAAAGCCATGCTCTTATGCTGAGCTGTAGGGGACTCAATTTCTAACATTGCCAGTCAAGCAGAATACCCAATACTATTATAGACTACTGAACTCTTTTAGAATATTTTGCTGAGTTTACACACTTATAATATTCAAATAACGGAACTTAACAAAAAAAATTATACAGATGTATGTCCATTTTGTATGTGTGTATTCAAATTGGTTAGGATAGATATATAATTACATTCTCTTAATGAACAGAGTGATTTTTTCTAATGGTGTTTGTAAATAGGATATCATGTCCGCATCTTGTATAGCAATTAACCACTAGGAAGAATGTATGCAGTGTGTTAATTATGGAAACTGTCCTACCAATTTGATTTGAAACTATCTCACTGCTATTTATCAATAAAATTATGGAAATAAATAAATAAATAAAAGTAATAAAGCAGAAAACAGTAAAAGTAGGAATTTAGGAAGAACTGGAAAGAACAATTTCATGGTAAGCAAAGGCATGTTGAACAATGCCTTCCTTTCTTTGGAATCTTCAAAATTATATTCAACTTTTAAAGTAAAAATTATAAAACCATCTGATATGACTCTTAGTATGAATTTTAAATATGGAAGTATTTAAAATAAACATGTTAAAAAGGGGGGAGAGTAAAGGAAAGTAAAATGAGGCAAAATTTCGGTTTATTACTCAGACTAGTAAAGTGATAACACAGAAGAAAAAAAAAGACAGGAAAGCCTCACCTTCTTTAGAACATAGATATAGTAGTTGGTGACATCCAGCAGAAAGCCTTGTTACAAGGTGGCAGGTAGAAGAGCAGGGTGTCCTCCAAATCCCTGAGCATACTCCAGGGCAGAAATGGTATGGCTGGCTCACAAGCCAAGGACAATTGAGAACAGGTATCTGAAGAAGAATAAGACTAAACAGAAGGAAAAGGTATGGCCTGTTCTTGGACTGTATGAAATAAAATAGATTCTTCCTAATGTTCCTCTATTCCTAAGTTTACCCTCTTTATAGAATATATTCAGTTGTCTCTTTCTTGACTATGAAATCATTCCTAAATAAGGGAGCTAGAGAAGGTCAAAAAGTAGAAGCATTCAATGACGATGTGACAGGGTATCTTGGTATTTGGCTCCTTGGTACCAGAAATTCTATTTTCAATTTTGTTATTATCAGTTTTAATATCAGTTTTAATTTCATGTTATTTATTTATTTGTATTCATTCAAATATAAACAGTTCAGGGAAAAATAATTATTCCAGAGGGCAAATCATGTCTACTTATAGGACTTTTCAGAATCTTTCTATAAAGATATTTTGATATGGAAAGAAGCACATGGTGTGAGTGTCCCAAATTTTCTGATCAAAAAGATTATGGGGCCAAAGAGAAAAGTGATCGATAACGTAGAGTGTGCCTAAGGAGAGTCACGTGGGGAGAAAACCCTCTCTCAGGCTTTCACAGAGAACACATTGGCCAAGCAATGACTGTGACTCATTCACATGGCTTCACTGAAAAAAGTTCTACAATCTGAGGTACAGGATCTCAGGATAAATCCTGAGGG
>NW_004524658.1:9717717-9762121 GCF_000260255.1 Octodon degus | reverse complement strand
GGTGTTTGTAAATAGGATCTCAAGTCTGCATCTTGTACAGCAATTAACCACTAAGAAGAATATATGCAGTGTGTTATTTGTTGAATCTGTACTTTCGATTTGATTTGAAACTGTCTCATTGCTATCTGTTTATGAATTAAAATTTTGAAAAAAAGAAAAAAGAAAGAAACACGTGGTGTGGGGCACGGGAGTGCACCATATCACTGTAACATGCCAACTTTTTCTGCCCTTGCTGCTCCTTGTACCACAGCCCTCAAGGTACAGGTACACACAGATGTCAGCTCAAGCATTTATACTGTTGAGCTATATCCCCAGCCCATGAAGTTCTTTTCAGAACAAAAATAATTTGACTTTCCTCACAAAAATATGTACAAGAGAAAAAATTTTTATTAAATCAAATTTTATGTTTTAAGAAATGTGATTGTTAACATGGAGTTCTTTAGGACAGTCTAACCTACTGTTAGAAAAAAAAGAGAATTTTTTTTCTAAACTCTGATTAGCAAATTCTTTTTAAAATCACATAATTCTCTTGGGAGTTCAACATTATATGCTTATCACGTGACTCATTTAATTAGAGAATAACCTGTAGCATGATACTATGAATTGTTCATATGGTCTGGACTCCCTTAGGTATTTTCACATTTTTACTTGTTATTTCTGGGATTCCAGGTTCTAAACGGAAAAGAATCACTCTCCTTAGTAAGTGAATGGAAAATTGTCAGTTGTTCAGTTTATGTTCAGATTACAGATTTTTCTGCCTGTATAGTTTCCAGGAAAAGAGAATTTCTGGCATGGGTAAACTTTTGTGTTAGCACATTTAGCCACACAATTACTCATTACATTTGGAAGCTCTGGTTGACAAGTTCTGGCACTTACCCACAAAACTGAAGTCAACGCCAGAAATATGGTGTAAAGTATTTTTAAAAAATAATTACATACAAGCCTTCATTTCTCAGACAAGAGAGATTAGAACACAATTACTCATCTTGCCCATGATGGCTACTCTTGCTTTGTTCCTTGAACTGCACTATTGTGCATGCTATAACAGCCCTGTGACATTCACACTTGTTTCTATTGCTTTCAAGGACTCTATAAAGAAAATGTGTGTGTTAATCCTTGTTTACAAGTTTAGATTAGCTATTTGATTTAAACAAAGCAGGGATTTAATAGTCTGTATTGGGTACAGGGCTGCTAAGATTTTGTTCTGATCCCACCCTTTAGTAATGAAAGAATAAACAATAATCTAATTAGGCCCCAACAGTAAAAGAAAACAAAACCCAAGCTGTAACATAAATCTAGATAGTGTACCTTGAGCCTTGAGATCATTCCTGTCAGAAGAGTTTTAAAAAGCAGCAGAGCTCAAGATAATTAATTTTCTTCACTGCAGCTCCTAGACTGGTTTGCCATGGATGATGTGCTATGTGGTCAGCACCCGGGGTATTTACCTATCCTAAAGTCCAAGTGCAAGACAGCGAAACATGAGAGAGAAGAAAGACAGAGAGAGAAACATAGAGACAGAGAAAGAGTAGAGAAAAGAATGGAGGGGAAGGAAAAAGAGGAGGAGGGGGGAGAGAGAATGGGGATGAGGGAGAGGAGAAAAGAGACTCCTCAGACTTCCCTTCTCATCATTTTCTGTGATTCCAGATTCCAGACTGAGAACCCATCTCCATCCTGTGATTCAAGTTGTCCTGTACAGTTTGGGAGCTTCTTAAGTTGAGCAGAAACTTCCCATACACTGTGCTAAGGCCCCAAATGCATGGATATGGCAAGATACTGAAAAGTGTTTGAGGTAATACAATTGGCAGTAATTTGTTGTGCAACAATAGCAGAAGAATAAGGTAGGGAAGGACAGCATTGTCATGTGCAATCTTACAGAAATCATTAATCTCAGACATGATCTGGAAATATCACTTAAAAGATCATAGTAAACTGAGAATTGGCCTGAGATTATGGAAAGCAACCTTTAATCTTGTATTTCAGTATGGAGTAAAAATCAAATTTATGACGCAGTTTTCTTAACTATCTAAAACATTCAAATTATGATGTCAAAATGTTATGAAATCTGTCTGAAATTTTTTCAGGAAGTTGATTTTCTTTTATGGTTTTCTTTCTATACAATTAATTTTTATTAGAGTAATACTTCTACATGATTTCAAGAACTGTCAATAGATGCATCCACAGATTTGTTACAATGAGAGGAAAATTTTAACTTTCTCAAGGCATGCTGTTTATCACTGTAACATAAAAAGGCAAATACACTTATTGTATTCTCACTACTTTTCTGGTTGAAGCAAAATCATTGTTACAATGAAAAATTAGCAGCCAGTTTGCTAAATATGATTACATATCTTTTCCTGTAACTTGCTTGCCTTAGTGCTAAACAAGACCTCATTATTTTCTTTGTTAATTTTTATTTCTTAATTGTTAATTTATGCCTAACCATCTGTAAAAATCAAAAAAATACTATTAGGACTTTCAACCTATTGGTTATCCTACATGGAGCCTTCCCACTTCCTCTGGAGTCTGCCCTGGTTTGTCTGCCTGCCTGTAGGTAGCTGTCATCCTGGGACTTTCCTAGAAATGTCTTTGCTCTTCTTCTACTCAGAGATGGTTCTCTGAAACCTCTTCTTTCCCCCCGTGGATAATTTTCTCATTTCCCATTCTCTAATAGCTCTTCACATACCACATGGAAAGAATCTTCCTTAGGTGCTGCCATTAAAAATACTTATTTTCTAATTTTAAACATACATTTTTTAATCCTCATACTTTGTAAAAAGTTCTTGGAATGGGACTGGAACTCAGGCTTGAAAAATATTTTTCTTTAGAATTTCAAAAGAATTGTTCTAATATTCTCTACTTTCTAATGTCTATGGTTTCCAGTCTTTTTTTTTTTTACTGTTCTTCCTTAGACTTATGATTATTTTATATTATATTAAGTTCATTCTTCTAAGAATATATGAGTTTATCAATCTGAAAAATCAGTTAATTTTTATTCTGATAGGCATTCTTGTCTATTTGTTTGACAAGTTTCCTTTTTTATTTTATCTCAGTCTCTCTTTTTAGATATCAAATCAATGGTATGTAAAATGCTGAGGTCCCTTGACCCTATCTTTATCATCTTTGTTAAAATCATTACTGCCTACTTGGTGAAAATCATTTTTGACTATATATAATTATCCTGCTGATGTTATTATTTGGTGTATGTGTGTTTAATTGTTTATTTGGCTGTGTCTCCTCCAGACTCAAAGCTATATGCCTACCCAAGATGAAAATTCCTAGTGTCTGTTTAGGGCCTTTAGATAGAACCTCTGGAGAGTATCTCTGACTGCTGGTCAACAACTACAACCTCTTCAGCCCGAAGAAGCCAAGGAGATCATTGCCCATGGTTCCCTCACAGCAGTTCGGTTACTTCTTCAGAGGGGCAATGTTGTAGGCAGCTGAATTAGATATAAATATTATAGGCAGTCAGATAAGGCCAAGCCCTCAAAGAGATAAGATCGAAAGACAAGATGACTTTACAACTTTGAAGAGACAGACACTCCCATATAGGGGAGTATCAAGACACTCATATAGGGGACCTCAAGACAAAAGAGTAAACAAACACAGCTACATGCTTCCCTAAGCATGGGCCTCAGGGACTGATATTCTATATAGGTATCAATCACCTTGAAAGAGCCCAAATCAGTCACTATCCCAACCCTCGACAGGAAGAGACTCTTTCCAGCTTGCTACATGACTCATTTCCCCATTTAGTCCTGGACTTAATCAATTTTACCTGAACAGTGGTGCTTGTAATATCATTGGTTGACCATACTTTTGTCCCACCTCTTGCTTACCTAAGTGAGTTGCCATATTCTCTACCACCTTAGACCTGCCTCACTGCAAGGTTTTCCTCTATAAAAATCCCTGAAAGAGACAGCTTCCTGGGGACCACTGCTTGGGGCCCCCCTCCTGTCCCTCTCTTGGACAAGGGCTTTTTTTCCCTCCAAAAAATATATTCTGCTTATAAAAAAATAGATTTAACGATAATAAAAATTTATACCAGTTTTTTTATCTTTCTTCACTTTTGTTTCTAATACTTCTTCAACTTGAACTACTTTTTAAAATTTTTATTAGTACATGTTTGCAATGCACAGTGATCTTTATTGTAGAGAATTGGTACTTGTTTATGACACATTTCTTCTCTTACTGTATGTTGCCAGCATCATATTCATTTATATATAAGTCCTTATAAAGTTAATTATCATATATATGGACTAACAACCAAACTAATAGGTGAAATAAAGACATAAACACACAAAGCAGTTACACTAAATTGAGGCATACTTTTAGATACATTGTCCATGCTGGATTATAATTTCTGTTTCCTAAGATCTGTCCTCATTTTTATTTTGCACATTTATTTTTAACTTTTTAAGCTATATTAACCTATAGTTATTTCTAAAGATCTTTTCCCTTTTTCTGCAGTTTTTTTAAATTCCCTACTGCTCTTCTTTCATGGGAGTAATAAATTATTTTATATCCATGAGAATACTATTTACTCTTTCGATATTTCCCTGCTGTCTTGTCTCTGTTTTTTCCAGATTCTTTGCTCTTTCTATTGCCTTTTAGGTAAATTTTTCCTCTAACATCTATTGCTTCTTGGTTGTCAATTTACATCTTATGTGTGAAGTTTCAAGGAATAAGTTGCTGATCAAAACTATGTTTCTTCATAGTAAAGATCATAAGGATATAGGAACACCAAATGGTATAAGGGAATTATTATAACTTCCTACCTGCTAGATATCAGATATGTTGAATTTGTGTTCCCCAAAATGGAATAATGAATTCTAAGGAGCAAAGGACTTGTTTTGGGCCCAAAGCAAGTCCAAAAATTCAGAAGGGCAAACATTAAGTACCACAGTTCAATGTGGAACATCTGAAGCAATCTTTAGATGTAAAAAGCTGTGAGCTCCAAAAGCCTTACCTCGCTCTGCCCCATGATTCTTTTGGTGGTAGCTCTCATGGCTTCTCTTTTAGGCTGGCTTTGCTTCCTCCTTGCGATTTCTCTTACATGATCCATGTTTCTGGCTTTTCTAAACTTCTGAGGTTTCCAAATTAAGCTTCTCACTCTCTGCTTCACACACTGTCTTCTTGGGGCACACTTCTTGGCCTCCCAGACCTTCTGAAGGTGGAAGCCTTTTAACTTCAGAACTCGTGCATTCTTTCTGCACCTAAAACCAATGCCCTGTGGATGATGCCAAGGTCTGCTGCTGGCTGCTGTAGTAGCCAGCCTTCCTTCTTTCTTGCTTGTAGGAGTGAAGTGACTGGATTGCTGAGCACTCTGACTCTGATTCCCAGTAAGAAATTCTTTATGTCAGTGCTATTCTGGAACCTGGTGTGGCCACAGCTGCCATTCTGGAATGTGGTGCTTTGCAGCTTCGTACTCAAGACAAAGTCCTTCACCCTTGAAGTTCTGAGGCTGCAATTGGTGGAGACATGCCTGTGATGCCCTCAGGCCATCCTTTCAATTCTGTTATTCCTTTTCCACATTGGAGATCCTCTCAGGTCTATCTTTGCATTCCACAGCTTTATTGATGTTTCCCTTCTGGCCAAACTCCCAACATTTTAAATCATCCTGCTGTGTTAAATCATCCTCTTTGCTCTTGATTTTCAATGTATATATGACTAAAAGCCTCCAACAATACCCATGCCACTGCTTCAACATTCCACTGCCTTGAAATTTCATTTGCAAGATTAAGCAATATGCCATGCTTACTCTCAGTCTCATGCAAAAGTCTCTGGACATGAAGAAAATGCATACAAACTTTCTTCCACAAAACACATCATCTGGAGTCCAACAACCAAAGCAGCCCTTCTTCCCAGAAGAAAGCTCTCAACCCTGGTCTTTACAGGTAGGATTTCTATCAGCATTCTGGTCTTCTGAGCTCTGACATGAATTTCCCATACAGAACAGCTGAAGCTATTCCTGTGCTTCTCTTGTAGGAGACATCTCCAAATCTTGCCTATATCTTTCCATAAGATCTTCCCCAAAGCTTGTAATCCACATGGTCAGGATTATCCACAGCAATGACCCTACTTCTCTAGTACCAAATTCTGTCTCTGTTACTCTTCATTCATTGCTGAGACAAATATCTGCCACCCAAAGTTAAGAAAGAAAAGTTTATTTAGCTCACAGTTAGTGGAGGTTTCAGTCTACACTCAGCTGGCTTCAAGCAGAGTGGTATGTGGCAGAGGGCAGCAGTTCATGACAGTGGAAAACAGCAAAGCAGTAAGAGCAAAAGGGAGGGGCAGTGGCAACAATGTCTACAGAGAGCAGGTCTGTCTGCCTTATGTTGCATTCAGGCTATGTGCCCTGGCTGGGTGTAGCACTCATGCCCATAATCCCAGAACTAGATCATGAATTAATCATAAACTGTAAAAGTTTGCCCCATGACTGCATAAGGGGGAACAACTAGACACGAATCATGACACCCACTTTCCAGAGGAAGTTTTATAGAGCAAAATCACATGGTAAATGCAAAAATGAAAAGGTTAATAAGGTTACAAGAATAGCTGTTTAAGTACTGTTGGTTTAGTGGGAAAGCAATTCATGTAACAAGTATACTTGGAAAAAATAATGAGATTTTTTTTTTTGAAGAGATGAGTTATAGGCTCCTGGTCACACACCTGGATGACAGATGTCTATCCAGACTTTATTGGACTAAGGAGGCATGTAGGCTGGTCATTCTGTCTTTATCTTGAGGCCTGGCCATCTGTTGGTGTGCACCCAGACACAGTTGTAACTTATTCTCATCCTCTGCACTGATTTCCTCAAGGTCCTAGTCCTGTCTGCCTATAACATTGCTACTTAACTAACTGTGTATGGTAATAGGCTGATGGGCTTTCCCACACAGTAATCTCATAGGGAGTATCCCCTTACAGGAAGCTACTCACCTTTTGGTACCTCTAAATACCTTCCACCCTTAGAAATGGTTTCCTTAGGCTTTAGTCCTTCAGTCTCGTACCTAGAGATCATAAAACTGACTGATAGCATCCTGATAGTTGATGGAAGATGAAAGTTGAAGGTCTCCATTTAGTATGCTAATTTTCACCTAACTCCTGTTTTCAATTCAGCACGGTGGACTAACTCTCAGTATGCCAAGTGCACCAAGTGGTATAGCCTGTTTGTTTAAATGATGCTATCTTCTTCAGGATATGAACACAGTGACCATCTGGAGTGTAGAGTGGTAACTAAGAGGATCTAAGTATCCAATTTCTCTTTTAATAGATTTCCTGCCTTCCTTCCTGCTTTTAGTACCACCAGTAATTGAGGTTTCAAATTCATAAACCATGGTAGGGTTTTCCTCATTGAGTAACATTTCTTTCTGATGGTGTTGGGGTGAGGGTAGACCTGCTCTCTGTGAAAGTCTCCCCTGTTTTCTTTAGTTACCATTTAAATATCTGCTTCCCTGCTCCTAACTCTTGGAGATAACTCCTCTCTGCTGTATTATCTTCCTAAAGTCCCTGGTGGGTCATCTTCCACTTGTGTTTACTTAGTGTTGTGCTGCTAAATGGCTTTCTAAGCAAAAAAGAAAGAAAAGGCTTCTTTCTGTAGAACTTGCAGGTCTCACTATTGTAAACATTCCTACTATGATTATTTTTAGCTACCAATAGTTTTACAATGGCTTTCAAAAGTTCTGAATATTTAATGATTGTGTCTTTAAGGCAGATAAGAGTTGGCTCCTGCCCAGCACTGCTTATGTCTTTTTAAATTTTACTGTCTCTTTAATAGGTTTTTGAGGGGGCTGGAGAGATGGCTCAGTAGAATAAGCACTTCCCTGGCAAGCGCAAGGACCTGAGTTCAGTCCCCGGTTCCATAAATAAATAAATAAATAAATAAATAAATAAATAAATAACTCAGGAAAAAAATAGGGTTTTTGAAAGGTTAATAGGAGGTTAGAAATCTCCCCAAAATTCTTACTTGGAAGTCTTAATTTCTTATTCACAAAGCTTATGCAAACATGAACAACATAGCTACTATAGTCACTTGAGTTAAATATATTTTTTAAAAATGGATATTATCTGTAACACATGAATAAGATACAGACTGAAACTATGATGGATTTGATTTTCTCCCTTCCATTTTACTGTTTTATTAAATCTAACAGTATATCTTTCCTTTAGTCTTTTACCCCATACATGATTATCAGACTTAAAGGAAACAAAGATCACTTCCTTTCAACATAAGAAGCAAGATGGTATATTAAGATACTAAGGAAATACATAGGGCCATAATGTTACTATACAAATTCACGAGGCTTTATCCATTCTGTACACCTTGGAGGTGTGGCAAAAAATAAGCTAAGATATTGAAATAATATTTGCCTTCATGGTCACTGATTACTCCAAAGTATAAATAACAGGATATCTATTTTGTAAAAACTATCTTAATTTTTCTAATAAGACTGTGAAATTTCTATTACTAGCTAAATTTCCAAGAAACCCTAAGGCAAATCTAAAAATGTAAATCTTCCTAAAACTGTGGCCACTAGTGAATGATGTCACCTCACAAAGCAACAGGAAATGTCCCTGGGTGGCATCACCAAAGTAGTTGTGTCTAGTTTGGAAGTAGTAAGAATCATGGCTCAGAAGTCAGACATTTACATAAATTAAATGAGCATGATAATGTTTCATCTCTTTTAGCAAGACAGTGTCACTGAAACACTCTGAAAGTAAGTTCTGGGGGCCCAGCCATATAGCTCAGAGGATTAAAGCACCTGCTTAGGCAGACACAAGGACAAGGGTTTGATCCCCAGCATGCCATGTGGCCTTGTCCATAGGGCATGCTGAGATGGCAGTTGAGACTGGGCATGCCTGTAATCCCAGTGCTTGGCAGGCTGAAAACAGGAGGATCACTACTAGTCCGATCTGTGTAGTGAGACCCTGTACACCTTGTACTAAATACATAACAAAAAGAAAAAAGAAAAAAAAATAAGTTCTGGAAGAATCACATAACTCCCAATTTAGAGCAAAAACAATCTTGGATGCTGACTTTTGCAGCTAACTTTAGGTAAGAGAATTGAGGCCCACAGTGGTAAAACTGTTACTGGCCACATAGGCCCATATTCCCAGCTTCTTTGCTCACCATTGACCAAATAAAATATATTTTCTAAGCTGGCTCTAAAGAGATGGAGAGGTCTCATCACCCGTATCACCATCTCACGGTGTGTGAGGCCCTCTTTACCAATAACAGCGTAGGAAGGAAATGCAACAAAACGATAGACATGTACAGCTTTGTTTCATCCTCTTTTAGGTCTCTACCACCCCAACCACAACTCCCTCCCTTCTTTTTGGAAATGAAATTAGACTTTCATCCCCAGTTCCAGCATCTGCATGTTCTGTCTGTTCATCTGGGCGAGGAAAGTTGCAGGTGGTGGTTTATGCCCTCAGCCTGAGGAAATCTGAAGAAGCACTTATCTCCAACTGGAAAAAAGTCTAACTTAAAGTTTCATTTTTCTGTGCCAGTTAGAAAACCAGTGGGAGACTGGGGCTCCAAAGGCCTCGCTATTCCTATTTCACACTTTAACATTTTGTGCCTAAGGATTTCTGTTACCCCACAAACCTCCCTCAGGATCAGGAGAAAATGCAAGCAGGATATTAACATTTCATGAACCTCATATGGAAAGAATGCTTTTGTTACTCACTGTCAGTATACAATTTTGCAATGTTTTACTTGTGTGAAATCATTAAAATCCATGATTTTGAGGGTCATAGACCTTGTGTTTGTTTATCCTATGACTTTTGCTGTTGCTCATCACAAGTTCTCATCAGAAGTGAATGTATGGGTGAGGAGTGTTGCCTCTGGCTATCTTATGTATTGTGTCCCCCCAAAAAAAATTTACTTGAAAACTCAAAATGACTAAAAGTGAAACAAAGCCTTACAAATTACAATAATTGTTCCTTTTTATATGAACATATTTCTAGATTTTTAAGACTGTATTTATGTTTAAAATTTATATATTTTCTCCCCCAACTAAGTATTTAAGGCAGACCCCATGTTGGAACTCAGCCATATCTTAGCATTTGTTGTCATGTGTAGTGTGTTCAGAAAAATCTGCTTTGGTTTATTTTGCATGATGTCATACTACATAAAACAGTCTTAAATTGTAGCTTTTCTGAGGAGTTTCATGAGAGAAGTGACAAAATGTACACATGGTTAGAATTTATTTTAGAACTAAAAAAAAGTACTAAAGACAAAAATTTTCCATTAAGTTAAAATATAGTTCTGGTATCTGGAGAGCCCAGGTGAATTTTGATGGCTAATTATTTGGTTCTCTGATCTTCCAGGAGGGTCTGACCTTTCCAGATTTTCCCTGGCAATAAAAGTTCTAAATTTTACTTCAAATGAGTGGTCTATTAAGTGTGGCTGGCTAATTAAATTGGAATCCAAGTACTGGACATTATCTATATGCTTTTCATGGAATTTCTAAGTGATTTTCCTTGGCTTCTCTTCCAGGGAGTTGAGGGCCATCATTTGTCTTATATGATCATAAATTCACGGTAGGTAGTGGCCTTATAGAGGTTAAATATCCTCTTAACATTGTGTTAGAATTTCTTTCATCCTCATATACTTGATGATTTTTTATTTTTTTGAGGTCTTATGATTGCCACAGGATAAATGAGAGAAGCTTTATCATTTTAAGGCTTTGATGGAGAAAAGCAGGATTCCCACAAGCCAAAGAAAAGGGACAAGATGACTGATACCTGGCTTTTCAACCTATCAAGGAGTCATAACCGTTTTCACCGGGAGAAAACATTTCTTCGTAATCCAAGGAAGTCTGTATAATAACAAATGAACAAATATATAAGAGTCTGTTCTCTTAAAAATAATACCAGGATTACGCTGGTTGGGAGCAGGGATAAGATGAGGTTGATTAAAAACCACAAAGTTTCGCTTCCACATGATTAAGAAGTTCTGGTTTAAAACTTGAATAGGAAAGCAAGAGCAATATAGATAGCAATAGTGTACCAAATGTTTCAGAAAGCTAGAAGAAACATGTTTGAAGGTTTTCACTACTAAAATGATACATTTTAAAGAAATAGATGTTTAATTTAAAATTTATATTGTGCATATGTGCTTCAAAATATCACAGTACTCCATCAGTAGGACCATTTTTTGTTTAATCAGATAAAATTTTAATTTTAAATTAAAAAATACTACCAAGGAAACTCAAGGAAAATAAAATTCAAGATATTTCAAGAATTCTTTAACTTTTCGGTTATTGTAATGCTAAGTAGATCTTCAGAAATAAGTAGAAAAATCAAAATAAATGCATATGTACAACTATACATCAGCACATGATCACTAATGTGCACACAGTCACAATCAGATTTTTGGAAGAGGGTTACCAGTGGTGTGTGAGAGGAACAATTACTCCTTATGATCACTGGCTGTCTTCGTTAAGGTTACTATATTCAAGAACTTACTCCCATGCTTGTTAGTCTCATATTGAAGGAGACATCTATAGTTCTCTTCGGCTTTGGTTCAGTGTGGCAGGAGTGGCTTTCTTCCTGAGACTCCTCTAGGATCTCTCTCCTGACCTCCTAACGGTCATCCCACAAGGGTATTTGAGTCTGAAATAGCCTTTAAGATTTGTTATTTTTAGAAAAAATAAAATCACATGAAGCCTGAAAGCCTGTATACAGAACCCTTTCCTATTTCATTTTAACTAATTTCCTTTTTTTTTTTTTCCCTCAAGGAGGCAGAGGAAAATGATCAACAAATTCCAACTGGTGCTTCTGTATTACAGCTTTTGGCCAACTGATTCACATGGGAAACTTCTGCTTTTTTTTTTTCTTAATATCTTGTGATTGCCTTTGGATAAGTTGAGTTTGCTTGTCATATTAAGGCTTTGATTGTGAGGAGGACACTGTATTAACCAAGCATGGTGGGCACAAAAGTTAGCATTTAGCTGAGAATCCACTGACCATTTTGACTAACTGGCTGCTGGTCAAGAAGGCTTGTTTCAGGGAATGAACACTGGTGTGGCTCGATTAGATGCTGTTTCTATGTGAACCACAAAGTATAATAACCCTATAGTATCAATAGATGCTAAGAGCCTAGATGGCAAAAAGTGGCCCATTTGAAAGCATCGAGGCTGGTACAGAAATACAGGATGCTAGGAGCACATGTGTTCCCACAGAATGTTGTAATGGTTTTGGGGACAAGTCCCCCTTAAAAATCTCCATGACTTACCTATTCTCCAGCACCAATAGCACTATTCCAATTAATAAACAAAACAGCAGTAAATATGACTTTCTTTGTTTCATTTCTTTCAAGGAACAATGAGAAGCGTATAGACAAGTTCATCAAAAAGCACTGAATGTCAGATGCATTTTTCTGCTTCTAACCAGTCTGTTTGTTGAAAGTACAGAGAAAGAAAGACACAGTTCAGGGTGGTGCTGGAAGCAGAGGGCCTAGGAGTTCCCTGGCCACACGTGTGTCCACATGCTTTGCAGCATGGGGAAGGGAGACTGGTCTGCAGGTGCTTATGTTGACTCTACTATTGTTACGGTTGCTACGAAACTCAGGGATTTCCCTAGCAGGTTCCTCTGCTAGAATTTAGAAATTCCTTAAGAGTTGAAAACACTGTCTCCTCAACTTAACTCAAAGTTGCAGTTCACATAGATCAAGATCTGCAGGTGAGAAGCAAGGTTATGCTTCTTTCTTATATTACCTAAAAAGTTGTGGCACTGAACTTTTTATGTGGCCCATGAAAAAATAATAATCTGTGTTTTCTGGTTAAAACATTATGAGACTAATGCTTTGTAAATTCTAAAATCCTATTAATGAAGTCAGATCTGGTGAAATAATTAAATTAGGACACGAGTAACAGAATTATGCCTAATTCCTGGCATTATCAAATATGTAATCATTGTCATTCAAGAAGGTTGCCTTGTCTTTGTTAACTAAAGAAAGAGATTCATCCCAGTGAAGATTTACAGGCAGGCTTCTACTGCAGTTTGAGAAGCAATTCCTCCCACTTCTCACAGTCACCAAGCCACAGTGCATATCCTGACCTCCTGGAAACTTGCGGCTCTCTGAGACACCATGCACAGGGAGGGAGACAGCTTGTGCATGGGGATAACAGAGACAATGACTCAGTACATTTTAATTTCCCTTGTGTCCCAGATAAAGGTTCAATGCTAAGGCTGTAAGTGTAACTCCTTCAGGTTCGGTGTCAGCCCTGAATAAAATACTGAAGGGTAGGACACACCTGAAGGTTCTGAAGAGTTGATTCAGAAGAATGTGTTGAGGGGCTGGGGAGATGACTCAATGGAATAAGCGCTTCCCTGGCAAGCACAAGGGCCTGAGTTCGAGGAAAGCAAGGAGAGGAGGGTGATGCATCTTGGTTTTGTGGAGTCTCACAGAGCACTGTACGCCACTGTTCTGCCCTAAGGAACATTTTGTTGGTGATAGCAGACTCACTACCTTTTAGAGAGCCTGGGATTACTCCCACTTAGGTTATGAATAAATGAAAACACAGTGGAATTGAGAGAAACCCACAAACAATGCCACTGTCCATGTGTGTGAAGGGAATGTGTTCTTTGCACTTCACTAAAACTTCAAGTATACACACCTACCTATTGGAAAAACTATCGCGCAGATAAACTAGGGAAAATTGAATGATAGTGCACGTACAAGTGAAATTAATGTAGCTATAGTAGCTGTATCATAAAAATTATACGGGGACAGATTGTGAGACACAAATGCTCTATTTACAAAAACATGTTGGTAGAAGATGTTTTATACATATCCATGCACATATGAATGCAAATTTCCTATATATTCCTTCAGCCACCAGTAAGATTTTCCAAGTCACATATTAGAAATTTTAAATTACTTATAAAATTGTACAATTGGTTGCTCTTGGGGATGTTCCATGATTTTCACATGAAGTTGAATTTCTGTTATAGATAAGTCATCCCAGGACTTGTCTGTATATTTCTAGAACAATTGTAAATATTTTTGAGTAAAAAAGCAATTCAAGTTCCTACAGAGTTTGCATATTAAGTTTTCCTAATATCCACTTTTTGTTTCACAGATATTTTTCCTACACCAAATCAAGGGGGATTTTGCCTGAAATTTCCCTTATAACTCCTTTAAAATTCCATGTATTTGGAGGTAATATAATCCACGTGGTTCTGATTTAGTCTCATTTTTTCATCAGAATGTTACTTTCCACAGGAATAAGATAACTAGCAGGCTATATGAGAGTTTTAAAGGTGAGTTTTTTTTTTTTTTTTTTTTTTTTTTTCTAGAAGAGGGAAACCACATTTGATCAATAACACAGTTAGTTGTCAAGTCAAAGTACAGAAAGGCTTATGAAGATATATTGTTTCACTATTTAACTTTAATAACTTAGGCTCAAGATATTTGGAAACTCACTAATCATTGTCAGAGAAATGCACTTCATTGTTGTTCCTTCACAAGCTCAAAATTCTACTTTCAGTTTGTAAAATGCACTTTCTCTTCTCATTACCCTAGCCTTTTCATTTTAATTTGGTTCTTAGGTTTTCAACTAAAATTCCTTGCACACAATCATTTAACGTAATTATGCTATTTTTCAACATATCTGCATATAAGTGCCCTTCAACACAGTTATAAAATGTGGCTATATATACACATAATTAATATAAGGAAGTTATTCTATGGACTAGGAGCTCTTTAAAGTATAAGTCTTCTTTTTCTTGGTATTCACACGTAATAGAGCTTTGGTAAATATTTTGACCATAAGAAAATGTGTGTAAAATTATAATAATGAGAATAATCATTGCAAAAATCGACTGTTTTAGAAAGATAACAGTTGAGTAAAGAACAATATTCAACAAGATACAATAATGCACCCACTTACTCTATAATCCAGCTTTATAATTGGTTAAAGGCACAAGACTAAGGTCTGAAGGGGTGGAGGAAGCTTTCCCTCACGCAGCTGTTCAGGTTGATCCCTGATCCAGCATGGACTTTGATGGGAAAAGGAGTTGGAGGATAGAACATGTTGTAGGGATTTTAATAACCCATATTCAAACTTCTAATGTTAACATGATATTTGTGACTAAGAAATAACTACACCTAATTTATCTGCAAAGCATTTATAAAACATACATATATGCAAGTGCATGTCTTATAATATTTGTTCAGTTATATGTTTTAATTCTACATATAAATTTGTGCATAAAGCTTTCACAGTACATATGTTACAGGAATATTCAATATATATTCATATTTATTGAGGACAACAATATAGAACACCTCTGGTGACACCTCTGGTGTCAGAGGTTTGTTCACACTAATAACTATGGGAATTGCCAAAGAATAAAATATGAAATTCCTTAGCGATACTTAGGAAATTTAAACCTTACTTAATGGATATAATCAAATTAGGAATCATACGAGCCTAAAGAAATTTTGCTTGAAGGCTACATTTCCTATCAAAGATTTTCTTTGGATTACTTTTGTAAGATGTAAAGACTATGAAATAGAGACTAAAAGGGGATCTCAGAGCAACATTTTCTCACATACTACACATTCCTGAATTCCAAACTCAAAGACATACATCAGATTGTCAAGCTTGAGAATTCACTCTTTACACAGAACTCACATTCACCTTTGTACAACAATGCTGATTCATCGCGTAGACATTGTGAAGAGTATTTGGATGGGTAAGGATTTTTTTTCATCCTATACACCACATGTGGAGAATAAATGTGAACAAAAAAAATCTGTGAAAGGCAGAAATGAATAATCTGCTATGGTGTAAAATTTCAGAACACAAATAACAGAAGAACTAAAAATGCTACTAGTCATTCAAATCCTAGTGGACATTAGTTTAAACAGGCTACGGTCTTTCTCATTAAAATCAGCTTACTTGTTTAGTCTTGCTCATTGGTGAAGCCCTGAACAGATGTTACAGTGACGGTACTGTATAAATCAGGAAAATGTTACTGTGGGTGTGGGTGGAGGAGAGGATAGGAATGGCATGGTGTAATTGGAGAATTTCAAATAAAAATATAAAATGTGATTGTCCTAAATGAACTTTATTTTAGATTTTTGATAAAGCTACAGCAGGTAGGAGCAAGCTGTCTTCTTTGCCCAGTTTCTTCCCTTCTTTACTATTCCATGCCATCAGAATAAAAAATTGCGCCCAGAGAGAAGGGGACATCAGTATGATGGATTAAGGAAAGGAGAAGGTTTCATATGAGTCTGAGAAGTCATGTGAGGTCAGCTTGTATGAAACCTTTGCTTACAGGTAGAAAAGCAGAGGTAAAAGTGCCCTATGAGTTTAGGCAGTGAGCAAGTATTTGATGACATGTTTTTGAATTGAGATGAAGAAAACTTGTGAAGTTATAAGGGAAATAGAAGAGCCACTAATGGAAATACTATCATTCATATGCAAGAAGACCATTTTTAAAGTTAATGTTTTTATGAAGCTGTCTGAGGTATAACTTGTAGTGAAATTATGTCAGTGAATGTAAAGTAAGGTATAATGTGGAAACAATTATTCAAAGAGCTACAACTAGCAAAGAAAACACAAGATAGTTCTGATGAAATGTCCAGGTAAGTAAATAAAAATTGATTAGGCTGCATGACATAAGCATATTTTTCTCAACTTCTCCTACTTAATGGGTAAAATCTACTGAAACCCAATTCAATTCTTTTTATGATGTTTTATAAAATTGTGACTAAATTAAAGATGTTTTTGAAAAATGTATAGCATGTTTATTTTTATTCTTCTTTTTGGTGAAAAAAGCAATAATTTTCACAAAAGACAAAGAGGAAATATAAATCACTTAAATTTAAAGCTTTCTTCAAATTATGGGTAAAATTTAGTTGCTCACAATGTCATTTATATAGTGCAGAATACCAATAGTCAAAAAAAACTTGTGATGAAGATATGATTTGAATGTTTCTGGTATATTCAAATATTTCATAACAACTGTAAACAAATTCGATTGTCAGAGTAGTATTTAACAGCAGCGGTGGAAGCTCTGGTCACCAGAAAGATACTGGTTTTTCTGGCTCAGAAGAGTAAAGAATGTTGACAGGAAGTACCTATCTATGATTCCTGTTTCAAAACAAGGTTTAAATCATTCTTTAGTAAATTTCTAAGATTATTCCTTTGCACAAGCTTAGTATATACACTACTCTGCTATTCTCCCAATTACTAAAAGGAGAGAAAAAAATATGTATATAGTACTTCAAGCTGTAACTACTTTGCTGTTCAATCCCATGCACAAAAAAATCCTTTCATCTGGACATTATCTCTTAGATCATTTCATTGTTTTCAATTGATTTGGAGAAGACTTGTCCTCTTCCCTTCAAAACCAATGCAAAAGTGCCCTCAGGTGAACAAACATCCTATACTTTCTACATCCCTGATAAGGAAAGCTAGGTTCTTAGGGACAGCAATGTTTAAATAATCTGAAGGGATTGCACAGCAGGGAAACTAATCATGAAAAGGTTGTCAGAGGAATTTATTTTTGTAACAAACAAGATGGAAAGATGAAACAAATGATTCTTCATGTTGGGCCGATGGGCCTAGCGAAGCAACTCAATAGTTCGTTCTAGCTCCTGTTAATGTGGTTACTGTTAGCTTTTTAGTTAACCAGAAATATTAATTACTACAGGACAAACTATTATAACATTCACTGGTTCTCTCAATTCTTTTTTTATTTTCTCAAAGGAAATATAAAAATATGAAACAAAACAAAATATATATACCTTGTTTGGCCTAGTCTGTATGAATCTGTCTTCAGTGTTAGATTCAGCTCAAACCCACTAGACTGATAGTCAAAGAAGAGAGAATTTGAGATAAATGTTTCCAGTAAAGTTCCTTCCACTCACTGCCTAGCAGCACCAACAACTGAATCAGCACAGTTTTGTTTTTAGCTTTTACACTGTCCTTAATGTGAACAATGGACTATAAAGATTCAAAGTTAAATGCTTATATCTTTGTTATTGCAATTGGCAGTCTAGTGGAACACTTAAACACTTTATTCTACCTCTTTCATCCCTGAACAAAGGAATGAAGTAAGAACTTAGAAGAAGAATTAATATATATTCAATAGTTGCTTTCTAAAGGTGACCAGGAGATGTAGCAATAGTGGGATTTCAGCAGGTGCCGATAAAGGGAAACTTATTACAAGTAATGAACACAGAATCAGCAACAATATGTTAGCTGATGTTCTGGCCATAAGGTCATACTTATTGTTATAGAGAGAACGTAGATGGAGTAGCAGATACATAAGTGGAAGGTCAGTAATATAGGAGGGGTCATATTATGGAGAGCTAAAATGTTAGTTTTAGACAAATGTGGTTCAACCTGAAGATAATTGAAAGGTATGGAATGTCTTTTTTAAAAAAAAAGTAGTGATTGAGCTTCCTAAAATCGGGGCCAGGGAGATGGATCAGTGAAATAAGCACTTCCCTGGCAAGCGCAAGGGCCTGAGTTCAATCCCTGGTTCCTCCAAAATAAATAAATAAATAAATAAATTACAGTCCTGACCATACTGATGTCTTGAAGAAGTGTCTGGAAGAATTACCAAGAAGGGATTTAGGAGCTGATGTGGGTTGTGGCCTCCAGAAAAGTCCAGTGATGTCCCCTAATGACACGTGGAAAATGTCATGTCCCCATTCTTCACTAAGGTTCCTTGCAACACTTCATTCTGTACCCATTGCTGCCATCCCCAGCCACATTCCTCTGTTGGACATCCAGGTAAGCTCTTGCCCTCAGCAGTCCTTGTTCCAAGGGGACTGCATCATCAGCAATGCACACACTGAGCAGCCACTTTTTATGTCTTGGTGTTCAGGTAAGAACCTGACCACAGGCAGCTTGAGATCAGGGAAATGCTTCCTAGATGAGACGATGCCCTGCTCCACACAAGGCTTTGCACACTTTACTTGGGGACCATTCTCACTTCAGGTTCTGCCTCTGCCTTGAATGGCCTTGCAGAGATCCCTGGACTTCTTCATGTTCAGAGGACACAAAACAGAATAGAGCAGCCTACAGGTGAAAAGATACAGGGACAGAACACTCGCAGAATATCCCAAATAGACACACCTTAGGCATGACCAACTGAGCATCAGCATTACCTCAGAAATACAGAAAACCCATCCAGCCTTCATGTTAATGGAGCAGTGCTGTCTCCAAGATTGGTTCTTCAGAAGTGAGAATGTTGAATTTGTGAAATAAATCATCTAATTTGTGTATAAGACATAATGTGACAGATATATAGTATATCTGTGACGTTAAACCCTTATAGAATAAATTTTATTAACTTAATCATGTGCTAAGACAAAATGTCTTAACTTTGTCTTCCTAAGAGATTATTGATGAGAAGAAGCTGAGGTGGTTTCATCAGGGCTCCAGTGAGTTCACAGGGGAAGTGGAGAGAACGAGAAAGGAAAACGTGTGAGAAACTCCACCTGGATTCCAAGTCCTGAACTGAGGCAGAGCTGTCCAACCTTGCATTATTGGTTCTGGCAGGCTATTCAGCAAGTTGAGGCAGAAGAGCAAACTTCTGACAGCCTCTTGGATATATGCTGAAAATGAGACGTGTTGTACATTATCACTTGTGTCTTGATGTCCCCCTCATGGAGTCCTAGGCAGGGCTTTTGCAGAGGTGGCTGGATCTACATTGTGTGATGTTAGGATTAAGGTGTGTGATAACTAAATCTGCCTACTGTTTAGCTTGACACTACTCTAATCCTGGTAGTTTAGATAGAGTATAAACATGGCAGAGGGAAGCTGGGAAGGTTGCCCCTCCTTCCTTTGTTGCTTTGCTATCTTATGCCCTCCATGAATGTTTCTCTTTTTTGAAGCCTATCTGCCATGGAGCCAGCTGATTATGGGTTGAAAACTCTACAAAGTGTGAGCCAAAGAAACCTTTTACCCTTTAACTTTGGGCTTCAGTATTTTTGTCTCAGCAAGAAGAAAAGAAAAGCATACAGAAAAAAAATTTAAAGAGAAATGGAGAGAGCATGTTAAATACTTCTTCCATGCCACCCCCACAGAAGGGAGTAACTGAGAATGCAGTGAATGTTTAATTTTTTTAAAAAATTATTATAATAAAAGTCACATTTCCAAGAAAGAAAAAAGAAACTAAGATGCTGTGCCAGCTTAGGAGTGGTACACTGAGCTTGAGGGTGGGGAATCCCATGGACCTGCTGATGCTCGGGCTTGTCATGACAGAGGCAGGATTTCCTATATTGCTCTATGCTCAGGGACAGACATGCAAGGCTGAGCTTGGCCTTAAGCATTGTCTCTCCGAAGCTGCAAGTCTTGCCCTTCCCATCAGCTATGGAGGCCTTCTAGAAGGAAGTGTTTTGGCAGTGTCGGGGCTTCCGCAAGCCAGTAAACTGGCATGGAAGAAATTTTGGCAAGACATCTTGCTTGGAGTGAAGACACATTGTCCCTTTTGTGACTGTGAGAGAAATAGATGGAGACAGCCAGCAGTAATATTGGACCATCCATGACATCAGATGGAGAGTCATCTTGTTTCTATGAGAGTTTCTGTGTAATTGTTTTGTCTACCCACAAACAGCTGGAGCCTTGCCCAGTATTTGAGGACTGGAAAAGGGTTAGGAGAATGAATACAGCAGGAATACGGGAAAGCAGGTTGCTCTTCAAGGCAAGCATAAAAAATGAAGTTGGTGGAGGGGAGCTGGAGGAGGCCAGTAGGCCAGCGTGAAACTAAGGAAAACGAAGGTAAGGTTGTCAAACCATTTGGGTTATGGAAGAAGACAGTTTTTTTCTGATGCCTAATTAGCTAGATGTGTAATTTTCTCTAATTATGTTGGATGAGAAATTTATGCATATTTATACCTGCAAGAGACTATACAGCTCCATTCAAACATGCAAAAACCTGTATATCTCATCTTATGTATATATATATATATATATATATATATGATATCTGAGCACATAATTTTCTAATTTGATAATTATTTAATGAAGTGCTTCTCTCAAGATATCTTCTTCTGAATTTCTTTTTGTGTCCCTATATGTAAAGTAGAAAGTGAGAGGATACTTCCAAAAATGGAAATGCATCAAGGGAGGCAATGAAAGCTTGATGAGGCTGTCACTCTTTAGATCTTTAAGGGATTTCTTGTAAAGGGTGAATAATACTCAACATAATTACTTGCTGGAGTACTAGGAAGTAGTGTTTAATTATAAGTTTATTCACATAAATGTTTATGGGCTTGCACTGACAAGCCGCAAGAGAAGAAAAGTCATAAGTCCTGTGGGAGGAGAAACAGGTCTGCAAAGGAAGTAACATTGTTATCCCACGTCATTTCATGTGAAATCAACTGTAGAATTCATGTTCGTGCCTTTTATGGTTAAAGCAATGCAGCCTTGATTTGCATCTGAAATAAGTGCTCAGGTTCACATCCAGTTAAATCTAAATAAGATCACACATTTTGACAAGACTGCAGTGCAGACAAAAGTACGGATTCTTAAAGTCATTCAGGCCAACCTTATATTTATGTCTGCTACATGTGTAGTGGCGGGAGAGGGAACAGATATTTTCAGCTCAAATCCAACACAGAAAGTATCTCAATTTTCCATATTTCTGATGGTATTTAAAGCTAATTTTTTCATATTTATTCACTTTTATATTTATTTCAGCAATTACATAGATGCACAGAAACCTAAATACATGCATATTACATATATTTTGGTAATGTCATATTTACTACTTTAATAAAACCATTCACCTTAAGTTTCAAAAGGAAAATTAATTATACGAGGATGCCAACATGGCATAGAGGGAAAAGAATTCTAGGTCATAAATCAAGTACACACCATTGAAACCACATGCTTTAAAACATAATGGCTCCCATCTATACAAAAAAAAAAAAAAATCATAGTATTTGAAATTGAAGGCGATTGTACCTCGCTCCATCCATCCTACTTAGAGGGGAGCAGCCACCTGTCATCAGTGCTCCAAAAGTGCTTCTGTATGTGGGAATCGGTGCCTTTTTAAATGATGCTGCCAGGAAAGCCACGCTCACACCTAACAACCCAGGGTTCCAGTTCTGAGACACGTTCCGAGAGAGCTTTGATCTCAAAGCCGACACGTACCTAGGAAGAGAATGTTTTTCATAAGCCCTGCCTCCGGCATGTGTGGCTGTGCACACTCTTTGTTTGTTTGGTTGCCATGAGCTTGCTAATCTTCTCTATATAATGTATGTGAAAGAATCCACCAGTGCCATTACTAAATTGAGATTCCAAATGAGTATCGAGGCATAACAATACTGAAAAATGTGACACACATATGCTTTGTCCAGGCTCAATAAATCTACTCTGTCATTTCCTTTCAAAAGTTCCCAAAGAATGTATGGCAATTAAAGCCTTTTGTTCATAAAAAGTTCCACCAATCTGTTTTTATTTCATAAGGAAGCAAACAGCTTTACTTACTTAACAGGTAAGTAAATGACAACATTGGTGGGGATTTTATTGTCTTGTTTTTCCCTTTTATTATTTGAACAATTTGGTATAGTTTTTGGTTTTCTCTTTTTTCAAAATACAATTAATACAAACCATTTTATAGTTGAAGAATCTCACTGTGATGTTATATAACGAGTCATTTCACAAGAATTACAAAGTAGGAATAACATGAATAGTTATATTGCAATTATTTTTTGTTTTGTTTTGCTTTTTATGTATTTAGTACAGGGATTACAGGGACTACAGGGTTTACAGGGGCTACAGGGTCTCACTATGTAGATCGGACTTGTAGTCATTCTGCTGTTTTCAGCCTCCCAAGAGCTGGAATTACAGGTGCGTGCCACCACGCGCAGTCTCAATGGCCACTCAGCGCGCCCCAGGAGCGGGTCCGGCACCTCATGCCTGGGATTGAGCCCTCAATGCTGCGGGCATTTTACTCCACTGAGCTATCTGCCAGGTCCTATATTGCAATTATTAAATTGTCTTTTACTGTAATGAAACTCAGTATAGGGTATGTTAGAAATTATCTGTTTTGTAAGAAGTGAATAAAATTAAGCTCTTCAAAGGAAGGAAAGGAAAAGCCTCCATAAAAGTTGTGTTGCTGTATTTCCAAACTAAAATCAGTTATCACATAGCTCTCAGAAAAGACTGATGAAAAATCAGGTTCCATATAGAAATGCACGCATTGCAAAACAATTTTTTTTTTTTTTCTGGGAAAGGTTCAGGTTTGCATATGTCACCCAGACACCGGGAGGCTTCTTTTAGTGAGGCACACGTTCACTTCTTCCTGAGGAGGAGCAAGTCATATAAGCTATTACCTTTCACAGTGTTCTAGCCCCACACAAGCTATAGGACGAAGATAAAATCACATTCGAATTGAAAGAATAGATCCTTTCCTAAGACCTAGGTCACAATGGCCACTGTAAATACAAAGTGCAAGATCCTGAACCGTACAGGAATGAATGTCAAACACATCTCTCCACTTGCAGAGATAATTGAAAGAGAAAAATAGCTGCGAAGTATGGCATGTGTTCTCTGTACTACTGGGAACCTGTTTGACTATTGGATTGTAGGGGAAAAAAACACCAAAAAGAAAAAGACCTTTATCTTTTCTTATTAAAATCTAAAATTAAAAAAAAAACCTAGAATATCAGGAAAGAAAACAGACATTTCATTTTCTCTCAATAAGCCTATAAACTTCAGTTAAACCTATAAAAGTAAATTTTAATTACTAGAAATTGCTAAGAATGATTGCAAAATTACTGAGGAAGAAAATTATTTGTACACAAAACACAAGTAAATCTCTTTGAATACTCTTATGGCTTGTCCATACCCATTCAAGAGTTATTCACAATTGCATTAATTTCACAGAAAATCCAAGAGGCATTTATAGTAACCTATGCATTAGGAATCCACTGAGCCAAAACTTACTAAAATCTATTTAATGATGCTACTATAATTTAAAGTATATTTAAATTCAGATGACAATGACAAAATATACTCTTAAAAGATTATCCTATTATATTAGCCTTAATATAATAATAATAATAATAATAATAATAATAATAATCCATTAGCTGGTTGATCTGGTGAGGTTTAACATGTTTTCTAGAATATGATCTTTTAAATGAGCAACTTTCAAATATTAGCACAACCACTATAAAGAATGCTTGCAAGATAAATAGAAGCTTTAAAACATCGACTTTGGATAGCGTGGATCTTTCTCCAGGTTTTCTCATTACTCCATTTTTTACGTAAATTATATCTAAAAAATCCTTCTTAAATTCCAAGGTAGTCCGCAGTTAGTAGATTAAAATATCAGAACTTATGGCCATTTAATAGTAACAATCCTTACAAACCTATTTTTCATCTGTAAAATTAGAACTGATTAAACTTGAAAATCCTTTCCAGTTTTACAGTTCTTGTTCTAGCAGCAAAAGAAATACAGAGAACCTTCAAAGTTGGAAAGGAAGCTAGTATTTGTAACGTCACACAGAGAGATTAACTCAGCAGTTTCCACTAATGAGAGTCATATGGTGAAATCTCCCAGAGCTATTTAGAAACAAATTTCTGATTGCTTAGAACTACAGGTAGAACAAATTTATTTGGACCTTTTTTATCGAAAAATTCAAGGCATCCAGAGGTTATGCTCTGAGTTTGTTGGAAAGGAGGAACAGGGGGACAGTTGGAGGACAAAGCTATGTTTCTCAGGAGAACACTGAGAATGATTGAATTGAGTGGGGGGAAGGATGAAAACCAGGGTGTGTTGTAAAAATCACAACAACAAGACCAGCTGTGCATTGGCATAGGACAAATAATTCAAGAGCCTTGACTTCTTGATGATGGAGTGCTAGCCTACTGACTGACTTTTAATACTCTAAGCAATGAAAGAGTAAGGTGACATTAGGGGAAGTTGTGGTCATCATTTTATTTTGAGTTATCTGGGTACTTTATGCAGAACTAGACAAACACTAAAAACAAAGACAGGTGGGGCCAATCAAAGAAAGTTGCCAAAGTTTTAAATGAAATACTTTTGTATTGTTTTTCTGCAAAGGCTGTGGTTTGATGGAGTGGTTGCCACTGTGTTGGGATTAGCTTTCAAAATCATGTATTTGTAATTTTTTTTATTGGAAAACAGCAGAATTGTTTCTAAAGTGTTGCTAGGTGTTCACTTTTCTGTAAGTATGAAAAATCCGAATAAATATACATAGGTGTATGACTTTTTTAATGAGAAAGAAATACACTTTTCTCTTTCATAAGGCTCATTCTTCTGTAGTTCTTGGAAATTTATGATGTAGGCCAGGCATGGTGGCACATACCTGTAATCCCAGCACTCAGGAGGCTATGGCAGGAGGATCACTATGAGTTCAAGGCCAGCCTGAACTGTATAATGAGAACCTATGTTGAAAGTATGGAACAAAGAAAGAGAAAATTTAATATCAATAGGGTACATAGGTTTGGAAGAATTTATTAAAATATTTGAAGATTTTTTAAAAATCAGGTCTATTAAGGACTTCCAAATTATACTTGATTTATACAATATTAATACTAAATATTCAACAGTCATATCCAACTAATGTGTACAAATAAAAGTTAAAAACTTGCAGAAATAATGAATGATTTTCTGTTTTTTTCCGTGAATGCTTTGTTCATAAGCCATAGGTAGTCTTACTATAATTAGCACAATTGGAACCGATGGACCATGCCCCCTCACTCATCCGAACTTGCGCAACACCCCTGGGCCAATCATTCACCTGACCTCTGTGTTTAGTTCTACTACCTGGAGGCAGAGATAAGAACAACAAAGACCCTTGAAAGATTCTGAAATCCCAAACCAGGGCGCATGTGTGCCAGACCTGCCAGCATGGCCTACAACAACCTTTCCTCACTTGGAACTCATTAAATATTCATGCATAGGGACTGCATCTCATACATCCAATTATAAAACAGTGAATTATGAGAAACAACATAAGTAGATACAGCTGACATTGCTCAACTCTGTCAATCATATTCTTTAAGATCCAATGAGAAGCACCTAAGACCTGCACAACATTTAAAAATTTTCAACCCAGTGCATTCAACCAATTTGAATTATATAATTTTAAGGAAAAAAAAACAAATAGACAAACTTGGGAAATAGTAACAATTGGATGATATGAACAGAAGTACCTTTGTTCTATTAAACATCTGAAAAGAAGTCAAATTTAGAAAAGGGTGACACCTGTGCTTTCTCATTTCATAGAGCAAAATTGCAAATGGCTGATAGGCTCAAAGGTTAGTATAAAAGTGGGAAAGCAGCTACTCTTTGTGCTTTAGTGGGCATTTTTAAAACCATAGTATACTCAAGAGAAGGAATTTTCAACTTCTAATCTATTAAAACTTGTAACAAATGTCCTGTGAGCAAGCAACTTCACATAATGAAACTGACCTTAAAAAAAAAATTTGCATAAAGAAGTATGTACCTAAATGTTTCTAGCAGTGTCTTTATTGATGTTGGTATATTAGTGAAAAAGAAGAGGTTCTTTTAATTCTCTGCTCTACTATCTGGTTTATTCTCATCGTTTTGTAGCTGGTGAGTACTGGACTCCCACATAAATATGGCGAAACCTGTAAGAGGACAGTGCAGTGCATCTCCTCCCAGATCTCTCAAGCAAATAGGAATACTTTTCTCATAACATTTGCTCTCTTACTCTAGGGCCCTCTCTTTCCCATTTCACTAGCTGGTCTAACATCCTCAGCAAGGAAATGATATGACTTTTGAGTTTTATGTAGTGTTGGCTTCCTCTAGGCTCCATGAAAGCAACTAAAATCAGGATTCTCTGAGAAAAGAGTAAAGGATAGATGCTGGAGAGTCAACCAACAGCTGAATTACAGTCTCATAAAAAAGAATAACCTTTTCTATCCCTATAACTTCTTTCCCTAATCCCTCTTGAAGGAACAACTTTGAATTCCTTTAACCATTCTTTAGATAGCTACTCCTCTATCTGTAAACAATATGTTTCACTGGTATTTTATAACTTATTAGCTTTAGGTTTACCTATGGAATTTAATAAGAATTTAGTGTATTTATATCTTCTACTACTATGACTGCTCTTCTCCAAAACATAGCTACCTCATTATTTTTGCTCCCTCTAAGCATTACACTTATGACCATAAACATGCATTTACATTTTGTATTTCTTGTTCAATCCTCTGACAATGTTTTATGACTCTCTACCTTCTCATCAAAGGCATTGCCCACTACTAGCACCTTCTACAGTCTTTCTTCTCAGACTAAAAATAACTCTGTTTCTATCATTTATGATTGTAATTTTTAGGGACATGCTTATAGCATTCTATAAACAAAGATAACTGTACTTTCAAAGAGTTAAGTTTTCTGTGCTTTACTTACAGATTCCTAATAAATGTTGAAAATCAGTGTTTGTATTTAATCAACTAGATACACACTTTTACTGCAGTTTCCTTTCGTATAAGAATTTGTGTAATTTTGTATAAGAATTTGTTATAGCTGAATCTTGAAAACAACCCAAATGACCATCAGATGAGGAATGGATAAAAAAAAGATGTGGTATTTTTACACAATGGAGTATTGCTCAGCTATAAAAAAAGATAAATTTGAGGGTTTTATAGGTAAATTGATGCAACTAGAGATGATACTTATAAGTGAAACAAACCAGACCCACATGTGCCAGCATCATATTGTCTCATTAGTATAAAAACCTGAAGAAAATAAAATCTGAAGGGTGAAATGAATACAATCCTTTCAAGGGGAAGAAACAACTGGGATGAAGAAAAGGACAAACGATAGAAAGAAGAAGGGGGAAAAGATATATTTATGTGTATGTACAGGATAGTTTGGATAATTGTACTACTAATTTCTGTTGAAAGGAACATTAATGGTTAAAATTTTTCTCTCCTTTTCAATTTCTTATAACTTTTTAAACCAGTTTTGTATGCTTATGTCTTGTAATCTGAATGACTAATTTGAGAAAACCACTTGGCAATATGACAACCATTGTTGAGTTTCTATTACATTGTTTAGTGAAATTCTGTATTGTTTCTAATTTATTTTTACTATTTTTCATTCTGTTTAAAAACTAAAAAAAATTAAATCCTTTAAAATCTTGAGAAAGATTGTTTAAAATGTTGAATCTCTTAGAAAAATATTTTATTGCGAATAAGTGTATCATGGGGTAAAACTTAAAATATTTCCCAAAGTTGCATAGACTAAAGTCCTGCTATCTAGGTTAAGAGTGGGGTCTAAATGGAAGAAGTTAGACCATGTGGTTTTGGTCTTTCTGGAGATACTGGAGGCTCACATGTCCCTCCCCCTATGCTTCTTTGCCTGCCATGAAATAAGCCACTTTGCTCTACCAAGAGCTCTCTGCCATGGTGATTCATTTTGTCATAGGCAGCAAGAAAGCCAATCAAACTTGCAAAGAAACCTTGGAAGCCAAAAGACAAAATAAACATTTCTTCCTTCTGAGCTGCTTTGAGATTTTGTCAGAGCAATAGAAAACTTTCATATCACATGCAACGTGTGGCTGGGTTGGCAGTCACATCTCCAGTTTAATGGCTTTGTTTTGT
Source organism: Octodon degus (assembly GCF_000260255.1). Classification (NCBI taxonomy): domain Eukaryota; kingdom Metazoa; phylum Chordata; class Mammalia; order Rodentia; family Octodontidae; genus Octodon; species Octodon degus. The sequence goes on along the minus strand of NW_004524658.1, from coordinate 9,733,541 downwards.
TGGTTTCTAGTATCCAGAGTGATGCACACATATTTTCTGTGGAAACTTTGACATACTTCTCTCTGTTTGAAATGTTCCAAAATTTTCAACAAATATTGCTTAGGCATGCCTTTTGCTTTCATTTTCTGCAGATGTCATTGAGCCCCTGTCATTGAACACTCATGTAATTCTCTATAACAAATTTGTTGTTGTTGTTGTTGTTATTATTATTATTATTAGTAGTAGTAGTAGTAGTACCAGGGATTGAATTCAAGACCTTGCACTTGCCACTGAGATGCCACTGAGCTATCTCCCCTGCCTTATATTTTTTTTAATAAGATCTTTTCTCATCTTTATTTTCTTTCTGAAGCTCATTATTTGAACAGTACTTTTACTGTAGTTTTATCTTTCACATGTATCTTTCAATTTTGACTCTATTTCCTACAAACGTTTCTTTCTCTTTATAACTCTGTATTGTTTCTAATTCTAGCGATAATTCTCAATGTCCAGGAGGCTTTTCTTTTTCTTTGTAATTTACTGCAGTGTTTTACTTTTTCATGGATATAATACCCTCTTGAATCTAAAAATGCTGGTTAGAGATTTTTGTTATTGTTCTGTTTCTTGAATTCTCTTTTTATTCTGTGAGGTCATATTTTCTATCTACTTCTTTCACTTTTTTTGTTTGCTTGCTTTATCATCCTAATAAAAAATGGCAACATAAAACTGCACTATGAGATATAGGAGAGAGACTGGGATAACTACCAACAATCTTCTTTCTGAAGAACACTGGAAAGATGGGGCTATTGAGAGGGGTTTCATGTGGCTTGTCAAGTCCAAGACTATCTATTTTGTGTTCCCCTGAATAACTTCTGCAATTTCTCGAGAGAAAAATCTTTCATGTTGAAGAGATACTTTGGTGTCACTTTTTTTTTCCAGAACCAGGGATTGAACTCAGGCCCTTGTGCTTGCCAGGGAAGCGCTTATTCTACTGAGCCATCTCTCCGGCCCCCTATTTTGTAACTGGAGATTGACCAGATTTTGCTCAGAATTTAATGTCTCTGTCATTATTCCCACACATTTTCTTTTTCTTTAGTAATGCTTGCTATGTCTGAGCCTTGACTCCCTACAAGATTGTTCAGGGATGATCACCTCTCAGCCAGGGTCATGGTCTCTCTGCCTAACTCAGGACTATTGCCACAGCCAGCTTCAACTTCCACTTGTCCATCATCCTATGTTTGTCTTCCAAAAACCTGTTCAAACCACTCCTCTGTGCATGTGTATTCCTCACCACACTGTCATCATTGTATAATATTATCTTTATTCTCAACCACTATTTTTAGTTCCATTGCATGTGAGCTAGGGTGGTGGCTGCGGGAGAGGAAAAAATATTTGTCCTTCATCTACCACCTAGAATCAAAAGTGGCAGATAAGCATCAAAGGACAAAGTTTTACCACCAATTTAGCATATTTTGCAGAAAGATTTTTCATTTATAAAGCATCCTGTCATGTAGTGGTTTATTTAAATTTCTACCACAGTTTCATGAGATAGACAAAAATATCTCTAATTTACAAATAATAAAAATCAGATGCAATAAGATTGACTCTGTCAAGGTTAAAACATTAGTTAGAGCTCAAAGCTCAGAACTGTAATTCCATAATCAGTTGCCATCAACAGCTATGCAGCAACTCATTAAGAGGTGCTTCGGTCATTGAGATATGCTTCAGCTGTTCGTATTGTTGAGGATGTATGACGACAGTGTCTGTAAAGAGGCCTCAGCTAGGAGAGTCAGGAGACCTGAACTCCAGTCTAATTTGTGTTAAATCACACTACCATAGGCTTTTTAAATTTTTTTTTAATTTTTTTAAAAATTTTATTTATTTATGTGTGTTGGGGGGCAGCTCAGCCCACCAGGGGGCAGGGCTGGCTGGCATGTGGTGCTGGGGGATTGAACCGTGGTCCCTGTGCTTTGCTAAGCTTGTTCTAAGTAGGTGCTTTAGACCACTGAGCCATCTCTCCAGCCCCTACCATAGGCTTTTATTTAATCATCTGTATAATGAGTGTCAGGTGAAATAACATTTCTGAAGTTCTTTCTAACTTTCATGTTTTATGCTCTATAAACTTTTCTAGGTGTCCACAAATGATATTGAGACTTAATGAACCTTACAGTCAAGTGTATTCTCAGCATCCTGCTTAAGATTTAAGTAGACAATGCCCTGCCCTTAGTGGGATGGGCTTCATCACAGATTTTCCTAGGGCATCAAATTAAGTCTAATGATAGTTAATAGTGAGGACTCTTGCCTAATTAAGACAGTCATGCTCATGTAATGGCGATGCCTCCAGGTAATTTTGTGTCTATCTATGGGACTTGAGGTGAGCAGAGACAAGTGATGGTTTGGATTCCCCTAAGTAACTGCAAATGCCAATTCAGCAGAGCAAGCACGGAGCAAATAAACTTCTTTGGAAAAATAATTTCTTCTAGGTCAGAGGAATCCCTTTCTCCAGAAAGAAAATTACTCTTCAATTCACCTGTTGAAATCCATGAGTAAACAGGACTCTTGTGTCCAGGTAGAGGGCTACGTTGGTCCTATATTTGCATATTCACCATATCCTAGAAGACACAGTTGTATGGCATCTGCCTTAGAATTCTTATAATCGCCATTAAAAGAGAAACCTATACAGAGAAGAGGGGTAGAGGTCAAGCATGAAGCTTTAAAAAATGGAGTAACACACACACACACACACACACACACACACGATTACTCCAAAGAGAAGGGAAAGATTCTTTACAAAGTCTATAATTTCAGCAGAAGGTAATGAATTTAACACCTGGATGTTTTATCCACCAACTTCTCCTTTAGATAGAATGAAGTCCCTTTCTTCAGTTTCTTAAATTGTATCTGTATTGAGGCTTACTGACATTATTTACAAGAATCTTGACCTTTTTTTCAAACTATCTTGTTCTATCTCCTCCATTTGGTCTCTGTGGTAGTATTTTCCTTATTAGTAACACTGAAGAACATTTCATAATGCAGAACTTTATTGTGTTAAGATTTAAAAGAAAGTATACTTAAGTTTCTCTCACTTTTTAAAAAAATACACAGACCCTCTCAAAGAGAGAGCTAATATTTTTCCCTGAGAGATTTTGGTTGCACCTGATATGTTGATATCTTACAATAGTGAGCTAATCCTAGAAGAATTATATCTCTCAAGCAGTTATACATGCCACCTATACAATTTATTCCTAATCCAATAATCCCAAACTACATGTTTCATATAATTACTTCTGTTATTACCAGCAAACTCACACTACTTAATTTATTTTTTTTCAGAAGGATGAACTTTTGCAGATAATCCATTTAACATAGCTAAAGGTGTAAGTTTAATTACTACTTTTCAGTCGTTTGCATGACATTTGGACTCAGTAATATCACTGACACATCTTCTGTCCAAAGCACAAATATTCCCTACTTTTGATTTAACCTCCTGTGAACCAGACACTCACTGATACTATTATTACCAGAGCGTGCTACAGCACACTTGAGAATGCAGGGTTAGTTTTCTCTTCCCAAGTATTCAAGCTGCTGCAAAAAAATCATGAAGGTTCAGCTAGCTAATATGCCAACATCAGGTGGGCTTCATCACCCCCAAAAGAGGTGAGTGTCACATTAAGAAGGACAAGGAGTTATTTAGTGTCCTTTTCCTTCTCCTCATTTAGTTCTTTTTCGAACTTTATGACTTATGGGTACTGTGAACTGGCAGTTTTTATTATAATTCTACTATTTTAGGTATAATAAATATTTATAAGCTTTAAAATATCTGTTAATTTTCAGATGTTAACTGCTGTGTCCTATTAATTTAAAATACTTTAAGTGCTGCTGGAATTTCGCAGGCAATTTGGAAAGATATGCTGTACTGTTTTCTTATTTAATAATATGCTTACTGTAAATACTGAATAATGGCAACTGTTGATTTGGTGAAATTTGCTATGAATACATTTTATAAAATAAATCATACAACATCTCATCAATAGTCTAGTCTATGTGATCATAGTTAAATATGCCAACTATATTTATTCCACTATTTTTCTATGTAAGGTTCCCGTACACACTTTTGAATTCCCGCAAATGTCTACTTACTCTGAAACGCCGATAGGTTGGATGAATTTACAAGGTCACAGTGTGCTATTGCTTCATGGGTACTTGAACTCATTTGGCTATAAACTCAAGTTATACTTCAAAAAACACCTTCAATTTGGCTCTGGACTATAATAGTACATGGATCAGTGCAGGAAGATTGCTGGATGGAGTAATGAGGAAGGCAGAGTGAAGAGGGTCAGAAGTGTAGGGACTGAGGAAGTTGTTCAGCCGCCAATTTCCTGTGGTTGTTGTGGACTTTCATTTTGTGGTATTCATGCGTGGGCCCTAAGTTGAATTTTGGTGTCAAAGTTCCCAATATTCACAACTTAAAGGAGGAGAGGTTTATTTTGGCTCATCATTCTTTTCGTGGCTGGTGTCCCCAAGACAGAAACAGGATGGGAGATGTGCAAAAGCTACTCACCTCATGGAGATCAGGAAGCAGAGAGAGGGGAGAGGAGCCAGGAAGGGACTGCCAATGGCCGGCCTTGCTGGACAGTGGCCAGCTCCTAACAGCACATGCAGCTGGTGCACGCAGTCCTCCCATGATCAAATGGCCTTCCAAAAGTCCAGCTTGAGAACAAACGTGCCTTTTGAGAAACATTCTAGATATAGACCATCGCACTCCACCCCGGGCCCCAAAAGACTCACAGGCATCTCATTGTGCAAAATGAATTTAGTTTATCTCTAAGAGTTGCAAAAGTCTTAACTGTTCCAATCCTGCTAAGAAGCCCAACTCCAAAGTCTCCTCCATTACTCAAGGCACACTCTTCTTTGTGTATCCCTATAACAATCAAGAAGAAAGTTAAAAAATTCCACTGTGCAAGATATGAGATGTAAACTCCAAATGGTTCGGGAGGCCTTGCTCTTGAGGCATCCAGCGTCGTAGCTCTCGTTGCTGTCTCCTAGAGTGGCTCCACTAACTGCATCTGTAATACAATCTTAATGCTTTTCACCACATATAATTCTCAGGGTGTCACTCTATAGCTATGATCTTCTGGATCCGGCTGGTGATTAAAAATGAAAGTAGTTTTATCATTTATGAAATGTCTAAATGGATTTAAGAAATATACAAGTCTAGTAAAATTGAACAAACATACTACAAAACACCCAAAAGATAAAATATTGAATTATGTTTAGTTATATAACTAAATAATTGTCCTTTTCAGAAAAAAAATTAGGTAATTAAAACATCAGTGAATCTTCATATTTATTCTCTGTGTTGAAGTACATTATTTCCCCCATTTATATGTTGAAATCCAATGTAAGTAGATTTGAAGATAGGGTCTTTAGGAAGTAATTCTGAATAAATGATGTCAGAAGCATGAGGCCTCCTTCAGGTCTAACAGATGGCTGTGAAAAAATAAAGGGAGGAAGGGAGTGAGTGAGGGAGAGGGAGATCTTTTCCCACATGTGAAAAGACAGTGACTATCACAAGCAGGAAGAACGTTATTCCTAAGAATTAACACTCCGAGATCTTAATCTCACACTTTCCAGCCTTTGAAACTGTTAAAGAAATCAACTTCTATTGTTTATTTTTATTTATTTATTTATTTATTTATTTATTTATTTATATTTTAGGGGAGGGTATACAGGGTGTTCAGGGTCTCTCTACTAGATCGGACTTGTAGTGATCCTCCTCTTTACAGCCTCCCAAGTGCTGGGATTACGGGTGCACACCACCACGCCCAGTCTCAATCACTATCTCAGCACACCCTAAGGGTGGGGCTGGAACAGCAGGCCTGGGGATTGAACCCCAGGGCCCTGTGCCTACTGTGTTTTAATTCACTGAGCTATTTGGCCAGCCCAACTTCTGTTGCTTAAACTATGTAGTCTGTGATATTCTGTTATGATTGTGGAAGTAAGCATAGTGCCCATATGCATTCACCATGGACATTAAAATCACTAGTAATGAATAAAATATTATTCTGTAGGCATCCATATGGGTCCTTATATTAGCTTTTATGAAATTCTGTCTGAAATACTGGCAACATAGAAATTGTTAGCATCTAACTTTTTAAAAATTTATTCTACTCTGTTGTATGAGGGTAGGTCTCACAGGCTGGTAGATTTCTGATTGTGATAATACTTTGAGAAGTGACTATTCAGATAAAGTAGACCAAATGTACAGTTTTGAAGCACACAATAGGAAAATCTAAAGTCTCTTTAAGATGGATGATGTCCAAGATAGAAAGGGGTACAAGTGCTCCTTCCTGGGTGGTAGAATACTGTGGGATAAGCTACAGGCCTACAGTGTTGATCGTTCCAGGTCTGTGTCTGTGCCACCCTCCTATATTTAGTTAGCATCAAGACAGGCAAAACTGCTAGAGCAGGCAGGTGACTGCTACCCTTTAGAACATAACTGAGCTGCCATCCACAGCACGAAGAAGCTGAAGGTTGGGTGAGTCATGCTCAGCACTCTTTACGAAGAGTACAGACAAAGTCAAAGTCTGAAACTGGGTCTCTCACATTACATTCTTTAAGCTTTTATCTGGTTCAGTACAAATAATTCATTTTTCTGTGTGTGGAGAAGACAACTGAGCCTAAAATACACGTTACAATTCCAAGCCATATGGGAATATTTTAGAACTTGTTTTACTAAGTAGATATTACTTAGTGTAAAAACACCCACAATATTAGATACTTTTAAAAATGTTAAAGACATGTCAAGCAACCGAATGTCATAGTGTACTTGTTTCTTCTTCTTTTTAAATTAGATTATGGCTAAGTCACAGGGTTTCCACATATATTCAAGGGGAGTAAACAAATGGATTGGTTTTCCTTGGTTGGTTCACATTTTGTTTTCTCTTGCTGAGATCCATTCTTGAAAGAAAACTAATGATTTGGTTGTATGCCCTTTGTCAGAGTCTTTTGTAAACACTCTTCAATAATAGAAAAGAATCAACCTTACAATAAACTGAAGCAGTTATTGTTCTTGACTAAAAGCACTTGCCTAAGGAAAGAATTTCAATTCACTTTCAACTATCAAAAATGTTGTATTATTTTATTTTATTTATAGAAGCAAATCTTTGGGGGGAAGATAAATCATAACAAGAGGCATTTTTCACATTTCTTAAGATCATTAAAGTTGTTTCCACTTTGCATAAGTTTCTTTAAAACTTATAAAATGTGGGTATTTATTTATTTATTTATTTAGAAACAAAGTCTTGCTATATAGTTCAGGCTGGCCTTGAACTCACTTTGATCCTCCTGCTTCATTCTTCCAAGTGCTAGGAATATAATCCTGTGCCACCACACTCAGCTTAATATGTAGATTTTTTTTTGTATGTTAGTAAGAGTCTACAGGGTCTCACTATGTAGACCTGACTCGTAGTGATCCACCTGTGTTCGCCTCTCAAGAGCTCGGATTACAAGCACGCGCCACCATGCCCAGTCTCAATTGCCATCTCGGGGTGCCCTGGGGGCAGGGCCAGCACAGCAAGCCTGGAGATTGAACTTCCAACCCCTGCATCTTCCTAAGCATGCGCTTTAATCCACTGAGCTATTTGACCAGCCCTAGTATGTAGATTTTAAAGATAACTTGAATTTACTTTTCATGTAAAAACTCTGCCATATAAGCAAAATCTCCCAGAGATACTTTTAATTACAGTTTTCATATGAATTTCAGTGTTAAGAATTTTATTTCTCCAATAAGCTTATAAGAAAGTGTTACATTGAGCAGTTTGCAGTTTGACATTTAAAACTCCGATAGTATCGGTCAAAAATGCCATTTGCAATCCACAGTGCCGTACTTTCCAGTATATCTTAGGAGCACATTTTTGTCACTCAAGTTGAACACTTAAGTAAATTGTCATACCTAAAACTACAACTGTACAGTTAACAACAAAAGAGAGAAGCAGTTATGCCACAAGCTAGGGTTACCAGGAAGTCAGCTCAGTCTGAAATGGCTTTGGGTGATAGTAAGGTAGAGCATAGTCAAGTGTCTTAAGGTTTTACTTCTTTTTCTTGGAGTATCCTGTAAGAAAAATAAAAACAAGAAAAAATAAGGGCAAATATCTAGTAGGGAATCTCAAGGATTTTAAAGAATTTTTTTTTTTTACTTCTCCCATGTTACGATCTTAGATAATAGAAACTATAAGGTTTGAGAATTATAGTTAATACTAGTATATAGCACACAGGATGCTGATTGAGTAGATTATTACTGCTCTTGCCTCATTAGAAACTAAAAATGGATAATGTATGAGAGATTAAACATATACCAATATGTTTTATGATAATAACCATTTAGAAACAAGTTGCATGCCTTAAAAATATTCAGTGACTTAGTTTTGAAGTCAAACCTCTGGAAAGCAGATATATTATAAGTCCCAATATTATTATGTAGTAAGTGTCATTTGGAACTCTTAAGTTCCTTCATGTGTTTACTAAATTCCTTCTGTTGTACTTTATTGATTGTTGTCTTGCTTAGTCTTCAGTGGTAATGCGGTCCCTTGTTAAAGAAGATAAAGAAGAGGCGGAGGGATAGCTCAGTGCCATAAACACCGATCCAGCAAGTGCAGGGTCCTGACTTCAATTTCCAATTACAAAAAAAAGGAGAAATCTCCAAAGGAAGATAAAGAATATCTAGACACCCTCTTTTAAGTGAGAAAAAATTCATATGCTTGATAATATTGATTTTTAACCTAGGATTTTCTTTCTAAAGTGAATAACCTCACTTTTCTGTATCTTTCCTCATATTCCTTAACTTAAAAATTCCTGATTTATTCTGAAATCTTGAAGGAACAATGAAGAAGGATGAAAAGTCAAGGTTGTAGTACAGTTTTACCACAGATTAACAGTATCCTTTAATTTTATTTCAGCCTTTCTGAGTTATATTATTGGTTAAATTTTTTCTCTTCATCCTACTTCTATTAAATTTGAAGTCTTTTGAATAATCCATCTAGTTTTCCAAATTAATCAGGGAACCTAGAACTGGATCCAGCACCTTTATGGTACGGATAGAGGTTACATTATCAATCCAATGTGGTTCACTGCTCTGTCTGTGCCCTAGCCTCAAAATAGTATTTTTAAACTACTATATATCCATTGTGAACGAATCATCTTATTATCTATGATGGCCTCAAGAATTCTTCCTGCTTATCTTATCATATGATCATCTCAACATGTTTAGCTTTATTTCCCAGCATATTAGTTAATGTTCACATAAATAGGATTTCTTTATTTGTTACTGATAATTTCCCCAACATATCATTCTATACTATCTAGGCAACTCAGACTGGCTAATGTTTCCACCTGACAGCACTCCATTTACTCCTTTAATTAATAGTCTTAAAAATCACCAAAGAAAATATTTACTACTGGAAGGGCGATGCTAACCCCAGAGAAGTACCACTAATATTGACACCACTCTACTGAGAAGTCCTGCCTGGTAATGATTATAAATTGTGTGATCCACCCTAGAACCTGTGCTCCTGGATAACTTATTTTTCATTTCCTTGTTTAGTTGATTCTATGTAGTCAAATGGAAAGGAGAAAGACAATAAAACTCATAGCTAATTGAACTATATCAATTACTATATTAAATCTAAATGGATTAACCACCAATTAAAAATAGATTATCCAATCAGATAATAATACAATGCCCAGCTATAGATTGTCAAAACCAAGTGCACCCTAAATGTAACAAATAAGTAGTTTGAAATTAAAACTATGAAGAAAATACATCAAACACTAACCAGTATGCCATGTGACCATGCCTGTATCAGAGAAAGTAGGCTTCATTCCATTAGCATTATACAAGATAAACAGAAACATTTTGTAATGACAAAAAAGTTAAATTTGTCTAAAATGACAATTCTGAATGTGAAACATCTAATAACAGAGCTTCAAACTACATGAAACAAAAAATTAACAAAGCTAAGTGGAAACATAGACAAATTTATGATCATATTTGGAAACTTGAATAACCTACTCTTAGCAGTTGATATGACTAGAAGATTTGAAAAGTCAATTTAAAGAGCAGCATCACATGACTTGATAGACTTTGTAACAGAGTATAAAAACAAACTGGTGGGGAATGTACCCTTCTTTTAAGCACATACAGAATATTAACCAAGAAGAAAAAAATGCAAAACTCTGAATAAATTTCAAAGGATCAAAATAACGGAATATTTTATTAGAATAGAAATTAATGACAAAAAGATATGAATAAATTTCTCGCATACTTCACAGGTGAGCAATGGGTGTTTTGTTTTGCTTTGTTTTGTTTTTGGCACTGAGGATAAAACTTAGGACCCTGTGTTTGCCAGGCAAGCACTTATGCTGCTGAGCTATCTCCCCAGCTCAGCAATGTATTTCTAAATGACCCACTGGTTAAAGAGGAAATCAAAAGAGAAAATACAAAATATTTTGACCTGAAAACTAACAAATATGTTGAAATTTTTAAGATGCACCTAAAAAAAGTGCTCAAATGGATATTTATATCATTAAATGTTTACATTAGAATCATTATCCTCCTTTCCATTTTAAAAATTCTAGAAAAAAATTTAAAGTAAGGTTAAAGTAAGTATAAATATTAAAATGAGATGAGAACTGAAATCATATGTCTCAAATTATTAAAAAATCAAATCAGAATTTGACTCTCACAAATTAATAAAAATCAATAAATCCTTGGGGGCCAGGGAGATGGCTCAGTGGAATAAGCGCTTCCCTTGCAAGCGCAAGGGCATGAGGTCAATCCCCGGTTCCACAAAAAAAAAAAAAAAAAATCAATAAATTCTCAGCAAGAATGATCATAAAAAGAGAGAAATTACAGAAAAACATATTCAAAAATAAAAGGTACTTTCACCACAGATCCTACAGATATGAGAAGGATAAAAAAGAATATTATATATGTCTATCTTTACAATTTTATAACATATATAAAAGGATAGATGCATTAAAAGCATAATTTCCAGAAGTGATAAAAGAATTAAAGCATAATATGTATGCAATAGTGTATAAATATTTCAACATTGATCCTAAAATTAAAAACATCTTCTAAAGAAAACTTGATCCAAATACCCTGAGAAAGAATACTATGATACATTTAATTAAAAATAAAAATAAAAAACAATTCTAGAGTGGGCAGGGTGGTGTATGCCTATAATTCTAGTGCTTGGGAGGCTGAAAATAGGAGGATCACTGTGAGTCTGATCTGTGTAGCAAGACCCTGTAGACTCTGTACTAAATACATTATAAAATAAAATAATAAAGCAATTATACACAATCTTTTTATAGAAAATGGGCATAAGAGGACATCTGATGATTATTTTGAATCTATATAATCCTAATAACAAAATTTAAGAGTACTGTAGGAAAATTTACACTCACATAAGAAAAATCCTTAACAAGCTATTAGAAACTATAACGTAGCAATAAATAAAATAATGACGAATTATTGCCAAATAGTGCTTCTTTTAGGAATGCAATGCTTATTACATTCAAATAGCAATCAATGAAAATCACTATAAAGGAAAGATATAGGAATAAAGTCACATGCATCAGTAGATATGGGCAAAGTGAACAAATCCTCAGCAAACTGGCAACAGAAGGAAATTTCTGTAAGGAAAATCCACGAAAACCCTGTCGCTAATGTTCTGAACACTTTCCCACTAAATCTCAAAATTGAAGTGTGTATTTTTTCCAACTCTGTGTAAAATTGTGTTGTCTTAAGCACTGCAACAAATTTGGGGGGGAAAGCAATGAAAAGCAGACAGCATGTTTGTTATGGAAAATCCTAAGGAATCTGTGGAAAGAAGAGCAAAAGCCAAAACCTACTAGATCAACTGGATGTAATAAGTGATTGCATGATTTGAGACATGTTTAAAGATTCAGTATCAAAAAACAAAGAGAAATTTTCTTCCGATGTAGTATGAATGAGTTATTGGGAAGTAAAGTACAATAATATAAAATTTAACATACTTAGAAATATATTAAGGTCTGTGTGAGAGACATATATAGTAAAAACTATAGATAGTAAATGCAGGCAGCTTCAGGTGTTATCATGGAGGGAGAGGAAGTAGCTTGGCAAGACTTTCAATAGATCAGCAAAAGACTGAATACTTGATCAACCACACTGATTTCCTGTACTCAACGCAACTGAAGGTGTGAAGTCATAAGACAAAGGCAAAAGCTTCTAGCTATCCACGTCCACAGGAGTGCAATTAAACCAAACAGAGCACTAGCTCCAAAGGGAGAGACATAGGCTTCATGGTTTCTCTGGACCACAACCCCTTACAGTCGCGGTCAGGCAAAAGAACAAAGTTGTAGGAGGGCCGACAGTTGAAGCACCATTAGATACATCCAAATGCCTAGATACAGCCAAAGAGGGCTAGAGCTCAACCACACTCCCCACAACTGCTACCAGTCAAACTTTCTTCACTTGTAAATAGGATCTCTCTCTCTCTCTCTCTCTCTCTCTCTCTCTCGCTCTCGCTCTCGCTCGTCTCTGTCTCTCTCTGTCTCTCTCTCTTCCCTTCACTCTCCCTCTTCCTTCCATTTGAGGTTGCTTATATATAATATATGTAATTAGGAGATTAAGAGGTATTACTGTTTTCATTTAAATAATATCCTTTATAAGAATGTCAGATTAACTCTTGGAAAAACATTGTGTGCAGCGAATTCTAACACAGACTTTCATCAGTATGTTAATTTGTTCTGGCATCATAGCTTTCTTCAGGCACAATAATCTTCTCTCCATCTTCTTCCTTTTTCTTGTCCCTGCAAATGACCTCTCAAATATCCTTTTCCCCAGGCTCCAGCCACAGTTATAAAATAATATCAATAAATCTTAGTTCTTTTTTTCCTTCACTTGCTATTATCTACTTTTTCTGTAGTCCTGCTTTCTGAATGACTCACTTCCCTTTGTTCTTTCTTTTTTCCCCCTCATCCCTTACACCTCAAATTACTTGCCATCACTACTATGTCACAGTGTTCTGGGTTACTGAAGAAAGGGTGACATTGTTAAAATAAGTTTTAATTTGCATAATTGATATGTGGTTGGCTCTGTGGGTGCTAATTTAAGCATCTGTGGTTCCCCTCTTCCAACAGAGCAAGCAGGATTGATCCTGCTATGAGTAGGTTGGAGAGAGGTACAAACACTAAACATAACTAAAGCCAAGAGCAAATCACAGGGAAACATGCATGCTCCAACCAAAGATACCCCAAAAGAGAGACAGAATTTTTCTGCCATAACTGGTTCTCAACTCAGAACAAAAATGAAAAAATAAAAATGTATGGGAAAATAAGGCAACAAGGATCCTCCAAAAACTTGTAACTCCCCAAAAGCTGATCTTATGGACACTTGAAATAGAAGTCACAAGCAAAGAATTCAAGACCAATGGATAAAATGTTTGAATGATCAAAGAAAAAAACAAATAAGCCCAGAAGATGTTCAGTGAGAAGAAGAAAATATAAACAGATAAAGATGCAATTAATAAAATACTCAAAAACTTTAAAAATGCAAAAAGCTGACTGAATTAAGTAAAATATACATAAGATGTGAACTGTCATTTCATAAACAATAAGAGATCATGATAATAAATCAAGTGGAAATTCAGGATATAGAGAATTTTTATTGCGAATGTGGCCAAGAGAGATGACCAGTTTGAGGACAGTGTCAGGCTAGTAGTGGACCATGTACCCGTAAAACCCTAAAAACTCCAGGACACCATGGAAATTGGATCCAACAACTGCTAGATGACTTAGGAAACTAATCTAAGACTTACAGGAGTTAAGGAAAGATTAGAAGATGAATAAAATATATAAAAATTTTATTCACTGAAATTTTATCAGAAAATTTTCCAAATCTTGGGAAGGAATTCAACTTCCAGGTAAATGAAGCATTTAAATCCCTACTTAGCTATGTCTAAAAAAGAACTTCTTCTCAAGACATTATAATCAAAATTCCAGAAATTCAGCACAAAGAGAAAATACTAAAAGCTGTTAGAAAAAATTCAACTTATAAAGGCAAAACTGTGCAGATTTTTTAGCACAAACATTAAAGAGCAGGAGACCTTCTTAAAAGAAGATGGAAAAAGAACTCTAACCCAGATTTGTATATCCTGCAAAATTATTTTTAAAACTTGATGGAGAAATAAAAATTTTCCAAGACAAAGAGCACCTTAAGAAATTCATGGCCATTAAATCAGCATCACAGAAAGCACTTAAGGTAATTTTATAGAAAGTAGAGCCAACCTTACTAAAGAGTCCAAAAGGAAAAATGCACCTAGCTGGCAGAATAGTGAAACAAAAGAGGAAATAATAAAGGATCAGCAATGGAAATAACAATACAATGATAGCATGTAATAAATACTTTTCAATACTAATTTTCAATATAAATTGTCATTATACCCCAGTTAAAAGACAGAGACTAGAAAATTATATAAAAACCAAATTAACATTTGTCTTGCCTGTAAGAGACAAACATCATCCACAAGGAAACACATAGACTGAAAGTGAAAGGATAAAAATGATATTCCACACTATATGAGCCTATAAGAAGGCAGAGGTAGCTATTCCATTTTCAAACAAAGTGGATTTCAAGCCAGAAATGTTCAGAAGAGACTAAGAAAATCCCTATTTGCTACCAAAGGGATAAAATTGTAAATTTTTATACACCAAATGGGGCCACACCAAATTCTATAAAAGGAATACTACTAGACAATAAAGGTCAGGTAAAATTAACACAACCATGTTGGAAACTTCAAAGTTCTACGCTCACAAATACACAGGTGAACCACACACAAAAAAATTAACAAATAAATATCACAGTTCAACCACACCATTGAACAAATGAACTTAAGAGATATCTACAGTGTTTCACCAGGAACAGCATGATGCACACTTTTCTTAGAAGCACATAGAAGTTTCCCCAAAATAAACCACATTTTTCGGTTATAAAGTATGCCTGAATACATACAAAACAACTGAAGTCATCTCCTACAAACTATCAAATTACAGCAGCCAAAACTAATTTTTTTCATAATTTTATTGAGAAACAAATAGCAATGAGACAGTTTCAAATCAAATTGGTAGAACGGTTTCGATAATTAACACATTGCATACATTCTTCCTAGTGGTTAATTGCTGAACAAGATGTAGACATGATATCCTACTTACGAAAACCATTAGAACAAATCCCTCTATTCATTAAGAGAATGTAAATATATATCTATCCTAACCACTTTGAATACACAGATACAAAATGGACATTCATCTGTATACCCTTTTTTGTTGTTGAGTTCTGTTATTTGAATATTATAGGCATGTAAATTCAGCAAAATATTCTAAAAGAGTCCAGTAGCCCATAATAGTATTGGGTCTTCCACTTCACTGGCAATATCAGAAATTCTTGACCTGAGTCACCTACAGCTCAACATAACAACATGGCTTTACTTCTTGCACTTCATTTTTATACTTTTCTGCTGGATGGTTAAGACCAAGGCAAAGCAGGACCTATGCAACAAGAGTTGTAGCTTTTGGGTCTGATAATACCAGTGAAATCCCCTGAGGATTTATCCTGAGATCCTGTACCTCAGATTGTAGAATCTTTGTCAGTGTCAGCCAAGTGGATGAGTCACAGACATTGCTTGGCCAATGTGCTCTCTGTGAAATCCAGAGAGAATGTTTTCTCTCCATGTGACTCTCCTTAGGCACACTCTACATCATCGATCACTTTCCTCTTTGGCCCCATAATCTCCTTGATCAGA
>NW_004524658.1:9689260-9715442 GCF_000260255.1 Octodon degus | reverse complement strand
TTTAACTTCTTCTTTGCCTATTCTTATTCCTTTTATTTCTTTCTCTTGTCTAATGGCTGTAGCTAATGATTCCAGAACTATATTGAATAGGAGTGGTGAGAGAGGACATCCTTGTCCTGTACCAGATAAAAACTAAAAATTAACACCAAGAAAATCATTGAAATTATGCAAATACATGGAGGTTAATTAATATTCTTTTTGATATTAAGGGATCACAAAAAATCAAAGAAGAAATTATGGAGATTCTAGAATCAAATGACAATGGCAGACCACATATCAGAGCCTATACAAAACAGTACAAGCAGTTATACAAGTGAATTTCATATTTGTGAGTGTCCACTTTAGAAAAATAAAGTGTTCCCAAGTAAATAACCTAATAAGGCACCATAAGGTGTTAGGAAACAGAAACAATTCAAGTCTAAAACTCATAAAAGAATCATATTGTAATTATCACAGTGTAAGGGCCAGCAAGATAGCTTAGTGGACCAAAGCACCTGCTAAGGGAGAGTGTACCAGCCGGGGTTCAGTGCCCTGCATTCTGTGCTGGCCCCGTCCCTGGAGGCACGCTGGGAGGACAATTGAGACATGGCAGAGTGGCGTGTGCCTGTAATCACAGCTCTTGGAAGGCTGTAAAACAGGAGGATCACTATGAGTCTGATCTAGTAGTGAGACCCTGAACACCTTGCAAACCCTTCCCTAAATACAAAAAAAAAGAACTTTATGAACAGAACCCCAATTGCACAAGACATAATACTAGCAATCAACAAGTGGGTTAAAACAAGTTAAAAAGCTTCTACTAGCAAAGGAATGTATTCACCCAACAGGAGGAGAATACAACCAAGAGAATGGAAATAATTTTTTGCCAGATAGTCCTCTGACAAGGGGTACTATAAAAACATATGAAAACTCAAAATTTAGACCCAAAAATAAAAACCCAATGAAAAACTGGGTAATTGAAGGGGAGTTTTGATGGCAGAAGTTCAAATGGCCAAGAAGTGTGTAAAAGCGTTCAGTCTTTTGGGGCTTTAAGGAAGTGTGAATCAAACGACACCGAGATTCCACCTTACTCCATTAAAAATGGCTCTTATTAAGGACCCCAAAACAAGAAGATACAAGTGAAGCTGTGGGGAAAAAGGAAACCTTCTACATTGTTTTGGGGGATGTAAATTTGTATAGCCTCTATGAAAATCAGTATGGAGATTCCTCAGAAATCTAAAAGTAGAAACTCCATTTGACCTGGCTATACCTCTTCTAAATATCTCCCTGAAAGAAATAGAGTCATTACAGTACAGTGGCACATGTATACTCCACAGCACAACTCAGAATAGATAAATTATGGAAGTGACCTATAAGGCCATCAAAAGATGAGCAAAGTAAAACAAATACATATATAGTATATACAGTGGAATACTTCTTAGCCATAAAAAGAACATACGTGAGTCAATTGTACAAATATAGGTGGACTTTGAGAACACAATGCTAAGTGACATAAATCAGACACAAAGGCTACATAATGCATGGTTTCTCTAATGTGAGAAATGCAAAATATAAATGATTTAAAGAGCAAAATAAAAATATGGAAGGAAAGAAGGAAATACACTTTGTGGAGATGGAAAGGGGATGTAGGGAAGAGAAGAAGAAAGCAAGTAGGAGTGGAAGTAAGGATGACTTAAATGTGATATATACATGTTTCAATTCTCTAAGATGACTGTAATTATTATGTATCACAAACATATTAATATAATTTCTAAATACTTTAAAATTCATTTAGGATACGATCTGAGTTAAAATGACTATAACGCATAAAACCTGGATCCAGAATATTTTTTCTGAAACTTGTACAGAACAATAAGAAGATAAGTATGTCTAATAGAAATGGGGAAAAGTTTTGTATGGATAACTTCATAAAAGAGATTATAAAAACACCCTACAGGGGCCAGAGAGTTAGCTCAGTAGAATAAGTGCTTGCCTGGCAAGCTCGAGGGTCTGAGTTCAATCCCTGGTTCTGCCTAAATAAATAAATAAACAAACATGAAAATATAGCAAACACTTTAGAGAAATTAAAATTGAAACTATATGGAGTTATCCATTAAAATACTAAAACTAAAACTACCAAATACAAGAGAAAAAGTAGAAGAGTGAATTTGCGCAAACTGTGCTGGTGGCAAGTGTGACAGTAGAAGCACATTGGAAAATAGCTCAGTCACTTCTCAAGTCAAGTGTGTACTCCACTTTTGGCCTAACAATTCTTCTAGATATTTATCAGTCAAAATGAAACAAAATCTACAAATAACATATACACAAATCCCGAAATGCTCATAGCAAACCTTATTTATAATCATAAAATGGGAATTAATCCAAACATCTTTCAACAGAGACACAGATAAGCAAACAGTGGCATGTTCATACAATGAAATATTACTCACAGTAAAAAGGATCAAACTACAAGCACACGTAATTGCCTGGATAAATCTAAACAACATTATGTTGATATTATGCAACATGTAACATGCACGGATGAGAAAAATGAAACCGGGCCTTGTAGTAGACACCTGCAGTCTCTGTACTCTGGGGTGTTCAGATAGTTGGATGACAAGTTCTAGGTCAGCTGGGAAACTTTGCAAAACCCTCGTCAAAAATAAGAAATTAAAAAGGATTGGAAATGTAATTCAGCAGGAAGGCTCTGAGTTCAACTCAATTCTCTGAAAGAAAACCAAAAACAAACAAACAAAATCTCATCCCTGGGAAAAACATCAAAATAGCGTGGGGTTATTTTAGTAGCAAAGAGTTTGGCTAAGAGAACAAAGAAATCTTCTAATCCAGTTTTTGTCTTAGATGGGATCTTAATGGTATAAGTATTCATGACTGTTAAAATTCATTCACCTATATACTCAAGATCTGTGCTTTTTACATGTAATTGTACTCAATAAGATAAATCTGGCAGGTATGATAGGATATATTAGTGCACACATATTTTGTTTGTGTGCACATAAAGAAACCAGTTTACTTGACCACACTGGATTCTACTCTTCTGAGTTGGACTCCGGTGGACTTTTTGCAATGCAACTGAAGTGATAATGCTTTGGATGAGATGGAAATCTAGTGCCATATTGGCCAGTAATCTCATCAGGCCTCATCAGTTGGGTTAATAAGGCCAAATATGGAAATGCCAAAGAGGTCCAAGGTCTAGAAAGGTGGGACAAGAGTTCAAAATCATTTCAGAGCCTTGATGCTGTGGGTTTCTGCAGGAGAGCCAGGAGAGGATGCAATTCTTCCTCTTATCTGAAGACCATCTGAACCACAGGCCATGGCATGTGAGAGCCTTACAAGATTTCAGAGGTCATCAGTGCAGTACTGTATCGTACAGATGGAGAACTGGACTCCCAGAGGGGTTAAATATTTGTCCACAAGCATATAGCTAGTTAAGGATGACCTGGAGCTGAAAGAAAAATATTTTTTATTCTCAATTCCATGTGAAGTCCCTCTCTAGGGAGGCTGTTCTCAACTATAAGAACCCACCATTTTCAAATCCAGCAAAAGCAGACCATCATGGTACCCAGTTTAAACATCGACTTTTGAGGCTCTCCAATCTCCTTAAGGCTTCCTCTGAGCTCTGCTCAAACCAGATTCAAATCAAAAAGGGAAGACTGAATATCTAACTATGCTTCCCTCATCCCCTAATTGTTAGGGCTGTCTTATGACTGAGAAATATTTTTTTTGCAGAATAATTCCTTTCACTTTCCTATCACAACTTCTCTAGAGTGCTTTTAAGATCAAAGAGGAAAGGCTGGGGATTTAGCTCAGTGGCACAGTGCTTGTCTGGTGAGTGCAAGTTCCTGAGTTCAATTCCTGATACCCCCCCCTAAAAAAATATCAGAGAAAGCAGTACAGTGTGAAGTGCATCACTGAACTTAATGCATAATGTGAACGCAAGCCATCATTTCCACTTAGTTTAAGCATAGTAAGGTAACGGGCTCCTTTTCTCTTTTAAATTTAAGGATCATTTATGTATTTCAGATACAAAATTTTGCTTTCAAAATTTTAACCTCATAATTTGTGGTCACTATGTAATTTTAAATTATCTAGATTTTGCTTATGTCACAGATTTCCTCTGGAGGTGGAATTGTGGTCTAATACTCAGCTTATCCTTAATGCACACTGATTTGACCCATAGAACTGGGAGCTTTGGGAGAACTTCTGAGAGGGAACAGTGAATATCAGGGCCTGAAATTATCTGCATAAGTAGTTTCACAATGCTCTGTTGCCTTTGCATCTAGGAAGATGCCTTGTTCTATGGCTGAGACATTCTGGATTGTTGCATAAGAGATTTATGAGACTCCAACTGCAGCTCCCAGAATCTCTGGACCTTCTTGAGAATCTTTGCAAGTCTTAGGATAAATTCTTCAGCATCAGTCTGCTTGGGACACCTTAAGAAGACTGGTACTTCTTGGGCTGTGTCAGGTCGATAAGCTCCATAGAACTGCAAATTTCATATTCTCTTTCTTTCCAATGCTTTTTGATCTGGCTTTGCAGGTTCTCTGTGCTAATTGTCTGTATTTATGTAATGTGAGGAAACTCCAAGACAAGGGAGAGATTTGGTATGAACTGAGAAAGAAGAAGGAAGAACTGTAGTCTAGATAGAATTCAACAGGGCTTTGGAAACACAGAGAGGTCTTAGAGAAAATAAAACCATGAATTTATATATGTGTAATTTTAAATGTGTTTTATGAAAAATTCAAAATACCACTTCTAAAAAGTTTCTAAAATATATTAATTGGGGAAAAACTAGTTACCCCTTTTGGAAAATGAAACAAAGTCAGATGATTTTCTTTGTAACATTATAAGTAAGCCTCTTTTAATTATGCTACTATATGGTGCTTTGTTTCTTTTGCTTTAATAAAAATAAATACATTCACATTTTCCTTGTGTCTTTCCCCACCATGCAATCATTTCAGATGAAGCCCAAACCTCAATTTCAAATGTCTGTTTTAATTATATATGAACCACCTTAGGTGATCTTGTACCAGTGGGTTAAGAGCTGTTAGTGGCCTCATTTAATGCTGCCTTACACTTGTCTACACAGGACTTGATGGCAGGAGATACTCCTAAGCGCAGTCACTTGATTGACTCAGCAGCATGTCTGTGACAAGGTAAAATGAGTGGTGCATTTTGGGAAGCGACATGCGGACTCTACTTGAGAACAAAGTGTACTGGCATAAATCCTAGTGAATATTAAGATCAATCACTGTATATATGTGCTGAGTAGCTTTTTGCTCTGAATTAGAATTAAGACAGATTATATTATTGATGCATTAGGACTTCCCTGTTGCTTCTAAAGCCTATGACAGTTTTGTTCCCCACATACCTTACATATCTTGGTGTTATGAGTCATTATATCATAATACTTACAAATCCATTTAACCTACATCCAGTCTCCTGGTGACAATGATATGACCTACAGAAAAGTCTTGTGTAAGAGCCAATATCAGATTTTGATGAGTCATTTGTCCTTGACTTAAGTGGCCAATCAGAGCACTGACAGTCGGTTCATAATCACATTCTATAGTGTTCAGTGAAAGAGAGTATTGCAGCTAGCAATGAAAAAAACAAGGCCTCTCAGAGAAATTCTAGAAACTGTGACAGAAAAGGGAATTGAAAACTAGAAGATGCTCATAAAAGGCAAGATTCTTTTTGGCAAAGGCAGAGAATAGAGTTGTAAAGTATTTAATACCAGCTTGCCTATGATAAAGTATCAAAAGATAATATTTGTTACCACCCACATGGTCTAGAGAAATTCTTGGTTAGAAAACACTAGTAAGCCATTAAAAGTTTTATTCTCTAATTCTGGTTTGTCTAAGCTAATTGTTCAAGCTATTTTAGTCAATTACCTTTGATTTCCTCAAAACAAAATTTTGAGTTTGAGTAAAACAGTGGTTACTGGATGTTTTTAATTTGATCTAACAGAACGACCATTTTATTAAATAAGCATAAACTCTGGCTAAGTTTTTACACATCCTTGTGTGGAACATTTCAGCATAGAAACCAGAATTTCAAAAAGAACTTTTCCAGAAGCTCAATGGAACATCTCTGACTCCATTCTTTACGCTTTATATTAAACAATGAATGCTACAAATAATTCATTCAGCTCAGTGTATTTCCTCATACTGTCAATGAAGTTGGGGAAGTCTCTGAAAAAGTAGTCTGAAAATTTGTGCTCACTGATTATTTTTGCTTTCCTTTAACTACCTTTAAAACACTGAAAACATATCCTTGGAACTATTGAATACTTCTCAAAGAGAACAATATATAAAGAATCCATTCCTTAAAATTTTTCATAGGAAAGGACCTTAAATATTTTTCATATTACATTAATAAGCTGATACAAAGTATAATTGGAAATTTAATATATCAAATAATCAAGTAGTTGTTAGTTTTGTATTATCCTATTGTCTATTTTCTTCTGTGAAATAATGAGGTATAGAGAAATGGCTTCAAAACACACTTCAGCCATTTGTAGGAAAATGAATGTACTCGGAAAATATAACTGGGTGAAATAAACCAGGTACACAAACTTAAATGCTATATGGTATCTTTCATTGGAGGTGAAGTATAAGAAAAGAAAATGATAAAGGATAGATAGAAAGGGACAAGGGGATGGATCTTTTGCCGTAGGAAGCTGTCCAAGGGAACAAGGAGAGGACTCAGGGGAAAGGAAAGGGAAATGAGAGAAATAAAGATATGCCATGTACAGGAACCTAGTAACCCTAATTATTGTAAACATATGTCACAACGTTAGCTAAGACAAATCATATCAACAAGTATGAAAGAGGGGATAAGAGAACGTGGGGGTATAGGAAGAGAATTAAAAATAAAAACAATCAAGCTATAATATGTACTTGTAACTATTCCCAAGATGACTGTAAACTGCATAAATTGCAAACATACACTAACAAAATTTTAAAAATGAAAAAGAAATAGCATCAAGAATTAAAGACACTGGATTGAGGAGAAGAATAGCAGTTGGAAAGAATTGTATGTGATCTATAATATTCAAAACCCAAATTGTGTGGTCTGAGTCTCTAAATAATGTGAACAATTATTCCTCAAGTTTGTTATAAGTTGGGACAGGGATGGTCAGTTGGGCAAGATCTATCACTCAGCATCCACACAGCTGTGTCATTTCCTGTTGGCTGGAAAGTGAGTCCACACACACACTGCAGCAGTGAATCATGTCGGCAGTCAGCCTTGAGAGGAAAAGCAAGACCAAATGCTCCCTCCCGGACTGCCCTGTTCTTACCAGACAGCCTACGTGTTGCGTCACACTCTATACAGGACAAACAGGCAAAATCAATAGAAAATAAAAGAAAGTCTCCGTCCCAAAAAAAACAAGTTCTTCCCAAGTGACAGATTCAATTTACTGTTGCATTTTATGAACACTTTTTTTCAATACCTCTTTCTCAATAATACAAAAATACAAACAAACATGTTGAAATCACATAAGACCAGTGATAGATCACCTCCCTCTGGCCACCTGCCTAAGAGACAAATGGAACATTTCAGTACAGAAGGTTGTATCAGTTTGTACTCTTGCCCTTGCTCTTCTCACACCTAAAACTATTTAATATCCAGCATCTTATTAAATCCCCAAGAAGAATGCCCATGACTCACTCATATTTTAGAATAATGTCTATGAGGACATTCTGCACATTCTCTTGTTTTTATGCCAGTATTCTTTTTACTTTGCTGATAATGCTTAGAAGTGACCTGTCTTTTTTCTCCATTGTGTGCTTGCTCTTTCAAAGGCTTCTTCTGTCATCTGAAGAGAGACAGGAAACCATGAATAAACAATTAGGATTACCTCTTACAATATTCTACTGCGAGGCCAAGTCTCTATGAATACAACTCATTTGAAAAGGGAGGTGCTTGTAATGTTTTTCTAAAGAAGAATGTTGAAAGTACAGGGCACATGATTTTCTAAGAAGCCTTATTGTGCAGATACTATTATCATATAAGGATGAAACTAAAGAAAAGAATTCAGTCCATGTTTGCTCAAGGTCAGACAGCGCTTGGTTTAGCCTTGTTTAAAACCCAACTCCCTGACTTGTCCAGTGCTCAAAGAAAGAAAGAACTATTGTAGTTTATCAGTCTTCTGCCATCTCTATGTGTGGACTCGCTCAGTTATTCGTCTCTCCAGGCCTGGGGTCAGCCCTTTTTGTGGGATAATGCAGTTTCTCTGCTAGGAGAATTTCCCCAAATAATTAAAAGGTTAACCACAAAGGAAACACTTGGTAAGCCCAAACCTCTTTGCCATTTATTTTCTTTTTTCTTGATCTTAGCGGTAAATCTGAGAAAGAGAGCAATAAGAGATAGACAGACAAATAAGAAGAACGAGAAGAAAGATATTAGGTTATATATGACTCCCCAGATGAGGATTTCCTTCTTCTGAGTGAATGTGCTTCTTAGAGAAAAACTTCTTATCACGGTACAAAGTGTTACTGTTTTCCAGAATATGAGCTATCTTTGGATCCTACCTTCCCACTGGTGATGATCAATTTCATCACAGTGGTGCCACTAGTAAGTGACAGATGCAGACATAAAGGGAGTGATTTGTTCATTCATTCTTTCACTCACTCATTCCATCCTTTATGTAATCATGGTTTCCAAGCCTTCTTTTTTTAGGACTTCACACTGCTCTTCAGAAAGAAATGCAGATCCCAGAACTATTTTTGCCACCTCTCTCTGCCTTCTGTCTCTCATCTCTGTTCCCATCTCCAGTGGCACTCAGGAATTTGGCCTTCTTCTGTTCCACAAGTTTTCCACCTCTTTCCTTCCACATGACCTTTCCACTGTCTAATTCCTGCCCGGGCAGCCTTCTGCCAGACCTTGGCATGGCTGTTGTGTCCTCATCACTGAAAGCCATGTACGTACAAAGGTGCTGTCTGGCCACAAATTTCAGGCTTCATTCTGTTGTGCTTTATCATGCCATGCTTTCTTTGTGTCATAGAGTTTACACATTCATTCTTTCATATGTACTTGTTTCCTTATATTTTTTTCTCCTATATGGAATGTGTGTTCTGTGACACAAAAAGAAAGAAAAAACAGATTTGATGTGTTTACTGCTATATATACAGCACATGAAAGAGACTCTGGCATATAACATGGACCTAATAAATAATTCTTCAACTACACCTGCTATGGATTTTCAAATATATTTGAAATACATCACACACTGAGCACTAGAGACTAAAAAAAAAATCCTGAAAAATAATTCTTACCTTACAATCAAACCTGGTGGTATCTTCAGTCAAGTGATTTTTCTACTATATTAGAATCTATTGAATTTCACTCAGTAACTGACAGATTCCTGGAGATTCAGGTCACCTCATTTTCAAAAATAGTTATCTATACTGATTTCAGATTATTCATTGGCAAAATGATTATGCTTTTTCTTATTTGACATTTTTATGTCTTCAGTCCTACCATAATGATCGTTAGTGTCGTCTCTCACTTTCAAAAGTATATTTAGATGAATACATGATGGTTTTCTTTATTGGTCAATCAATTCAATACAACTAATAATTAATCCTAGGTAGGATGTTTTAACTACATAAGCTACATTAATTTAAGCATACAGAAGGTCAAGTCATATCTCTGGAAATCAAAAACTTTCTAAGTTAGAAATAAGAGATAGTATGGACCCAGTTCCAATTAGTGAGTCCACAAGATTCCTGAAGATATGTTGAACAGTTCCTGCGAAGAGCAAAAAGTGTTATAATAGAATATAGCATAGCTGGAGAGCTCTTCATCTCAGCAGAAACTGTTCCACCAACTTCATTTGCATTCCTCATAAATATTATTATGACTTCTGTTTCAAAAATGATGAAATTGAGGCATACAGAGGTTAAATAATTCATCCTATGACCAGCATATGCGAAGATCAGGGGACAGATACACCTATTTGTCATCTCCTACCCAACCATCATGCCCACTGCTTCTCAAACAGAAAAGTTTCCTGCGTTTAAGCAGGTTTGGGAGGTGCTGGGTTAAACTGTGTTAAGTAGGTTGCTTTTCTGCAGGACCGTTTGGTGTCTGTGACATACCAAAGTGCTCGATACCATAGAGATTCCAGGAGAACTACCTGCACAGGGTCTCCCTCACCAAAAAGGCACAGCAACATTTGTGTAAGGAGGGCACCAAAGCTCTTCCAAACAAACTAGCAAATGGTCCTCTGAGAACCCCACCAGGCCCAGCTACGCCTTTCCCTACTGCCAGCCTTCCTCCTGTGTACGGCAGACCACTACATCCAGTCAAGGCAGGGTTTCCCTCTGAAGGAGGCCTCAGCAGTCTCAGTTCTAAAAGGAAGAAAAAGCTCATCAAAGAGTACCCTAAACCTCAGGGCCCGGCCACCTGCCATTTATATTGGGGCTTTTAACTACTCTTTTTTATTTATATTTTTATTTTTTAAAGAATACAAAGTGATAAAAATAAAACATTATAAACAATACACAATTTCATGAAACAAAGTAATAGGAATTGGATAATGCTTGTCTCTGAGTCCCACACTGAACTTTTTACCTCAGTTTCTGACATATAAGGCACAGCATTTCTATAGAGGGATCTATATGTTCCCTTGAGCCAATGCCCTTCAACTTAATAGCTGAACACTTCTACTATTTGGGGACCTGGAAATGATGATGGTGTTCTAACAGATAGATAGATAGATAGATAGATAGATAGATAGATAGATAGATACATAGATAGATAGATACATAGATGATAGATAAGATAAATAGGATAGATAAATAGATATAGATAGATACATAGATGATAGATAAGATAAATAGGATAGATAGATATAGATAGATAGATAGATAGATAGATAGATAGATAGATTAGACAGATACAAATGTGCGGGATATTTTGATCCTTTCAAAGAATTTCTGGGAGGAAGAATTAGAAGACCAGGGAAATAGACATGGAGGTGGTAGAGAGGAGGGAGGTTAGACCTGAGCTTTTCAGGCTTCTAAGGGCAGCCAAGAGTTTTGATTCCAGGAAGATGGAGGTCAATGGTATAGGAAGTAAGGGCAGAACCTGAATGTCTTCCTCCAGTTTCCACCACCATGGGGAGGGGGGGATGAGGAGGGAGAGTAGGTGCAATTTCTGATCCTGTGTTTGTGTCCCTCTTGCGGTAGCACTGAGTTTCCAGTGGCTTTTGTCACGCAGTTATAAACATCTTCCACTTTCTTTTTGAAAAATAATTTTATTGAGGAACAAATAGCAATGAGACAATTTCAAAACCGATTAGTGGGACAGTTTCAATAATTTATGCATTGCATACTGTTGTCTTCTTAGTGTTCATTCATAGTACAAGATGCAGTATGATGACATCCTTCTCTCCTCCCACTCCCTCTACCGACTCCACTCCTCAAAACTTTTCTTCCTACTGCGGAAAGACTAAATCTGACAGGTCCGGGAACACAGGTCATTAAGGTGACCCAGGCAAGCCAGTTCCTGCATCTGCAACAATCTCAACTAGTTTCACAGTATATACACCTGAAGCAGACCTTTCATGTTTCTTTTTAATACAACCACTGTGACCCTTCTGCACCTAAGGTTTGCTTCATATGTATTATAAATATGTTTTAGGGGTGGGAAATAGCATTTTGTTTTCACAAATGCTTCTGAGCTTCTGGAGAAGAGCCTACACGAGGAAATTTCTAAAGGAATTTTGGTGCAATGGCTATGCACAGAGAGCAATTTCCGCCTCCTCCTGGACTTGCGCAGTGTCATCCATCATCAAATCCTGCTTGGGGCCTTGAGTTTCCTAGAGCTTTCCTCTGAAATGCACCCTGCACCGTCACCCTAGAGGGCGCGCTGCTTACATTTTCTGCAAGCAACGCCACAGCGCTGGCTCCCAGGCTCCATAAAAGGGGAGGAGGCGGATCAGTTCCCTTCTCTCATTGAGAAAGGAGAGGATTGGAAGGCCGGGCGTATAAAGCCGCGCACAGAGCGTGAAACAAAGCAGTCGGATCGGAATTGGACTTGGGAGGCGCGGTGCCGAGTCAGACATAAAACTTGTTGGAGAGGAGTAAGGAGCTGGCTCTCTCGTCTCCCTCTTCGTCTGCGTTGAGCTTCAGGGGTTCTCGCCAGCCTTGTGATTTATTTTTTATATCTGCTTTTTATATAGAGAAATATATATATACATATTTTTTCTTCTTAAGAGAATATTCCTGTTCCAAGAGACTATAAGGCAACATCAATGAAGGAGAGAAGAGCCAGCCAAAAATTATCCAGCAAATCTATCATGGATCCTAATCAGAACGTGAAATGCAAGATCGTAGTGGTGGGAGACAGTCAGTGTGGGAAAACCGCGCTGCTGCACGTCTTCGCCAAGGACTGCTTCCCCGAGGTGAGCGCGGCTGGCCGTGGGGAGCCCGGGTCTCGAGATAAGCTGCCCCTGTTTCTTCCCCTTTCATCAGTTTTTCCTTATTTTTATTTTATTTTTTAAAATTCTTTTCTAACAATTGGCTCTGTCACCTCTGTCTGCTTTGCTCCAGGTCCGACTCCTCGGAAAGGGAAAGTGCGCTGGGAGCGCGTGGGGTCGGACGAAGCCGCCCAAACTTGTTCGCTCGTGCGGACCGGGTGGAAAGACTTGGCTCAGCAGGGTTTCGAGAGCCGAGCGGGGTTGGGGGTTTCGGAAGGGCGCGGTCTTATCTTAAATTGGGAGCTGAGGGGAACGGCTTTTCATTTAGTATTTGATGAGTGACGTGTATTTTAAAATAACCTTTTCGCCCTCTTTCTTCCCTCCTCTGCCCATTCATCTAGAATTACGTCCCCACTGTGTTTGAGAATTATACGGCCAGTTTTGAAATCGACACACAAAGAATAGAGTTGAGCCTGTGGGACACTTCGGGTAAGCGTCCCCGACCGCGTGGCGTTGGGCCGGGTTTCCAAGGCCGGGTGGGGGGCGCGGCGGGGCTCGGGACCCAGCACCCCACGACCCTCTTTCGACTTCGCCCCGCCGCCGGATTCCCACGCTCGCTGCTGCAGGAAAATTTTACGCTTCCTGGGCAGGAGCGACAGCGGGAGGAGGTGGTGTCTCAGTGGGGAGAAGAGGGCACCGTGTGCCCACAGGGTGACCCCGAGGGTGGAGCCGCTGCACCGCCGACAGCCGACAGCGCCAAGCGGCCCGAGGAGGCCCGCGGCCCGGGGTCGGGGAGCCGGGGTCCCCGCGGGAGTTCCCGCTCAGGAGCGCGCCCCCGCAGCCGTCTGCAGTGTGGGAGGCGGGACGCCGGCTGCCGTGGGAGGTGGGAGAAAAGTACTTGCGGCGGCAAGGCTACGCGCGGGTTTGCGTTGGGAGAGAGAACGGCAGACGCCGGCAGCCCAGGCGCCTGACGCCTTCCGGGAACGCGCGGGCTGCACCTGGCTCCCCCTCTCTAGGCCCGCGCCGCCTCGGCGCCCACCCGCACCTGGCGCCTTCCTCCTGCCGTTGTTCCCGCCTGGCCTGGGGACTTCTTCCGACCCTCCCTAACCCACTGCATCACCCTGCGCCCTCCAGTGGGGCTGCGGGCAGCACTGTTTGCCTTTGACCTTCCGGTACCCTGGAATCCTTGGCGCCGCGGTAGGTTATTTTCAAAGGTCTGGGGTTGAATGCCAGTCTATTGCCTTCCCATGCGCCCACCTACCTACCTAGAGAGCAGTAGTGGAGTAGATAAAATACTCAAGGTGGAAAGGCTGCTAGCTCCGGGTTGAATTAGGGGTTTGGGCCGGGTCAAGGGCGGTGGGGGTGGGGCACCACCTGCAATCTGGGGCTAGGACGGTAGCATCCACCCTGGTCGGCCTAGCCCAGCGGTGAGCGTGCTGTTTGCAGGGTGTGTGTGTGTGGGGGGGGAGATAATAATAATAACTAATTTTTAAAAGGAGGGCCTTCTGTGGTGGAGTGGAGCTACCGTGTAGGCAGGTGAACGGCCTCTGTGCGTGGGACGCCGGGCCCCTGGGGGGCCGAGCCAAATCCTGGGCGAAACTCGCGAGGAGGAGTGCACAAGTGCCAACAAGCTGGCTTGGCCGCCTGGCGGGGACGCCCGAGGTGGAGCCGCGCTCCTGGGAGTGGCCAGCGGGAGGTGCCTCTGCCGGCTTTCTACAGCCCTGGGTTTGAACCTCTGCAGCACTGGAGGCACAAGGAGATAGAGACCAGGCGAAGGGGCCGACACACAGGGTCGCCAGAGGCAGTCTCTGCACAAAGGCTAGCGAGAAGTCTCACACGAGCGCCTCCCACGGTCTGTGCCAGATGCTTCGGCTGCGGCAGTGAGAAGGGCAGATCAAGTTTCTCCCGAGAGCCAGGCTCTTCCTCGAGCTGTACCACGGGTAGCAGGATACGGACCTCGCCGTGTTTTCTGTTTTGTGCCGGAGGTTGCCCACAGACTCGATACTGTAGAGAAAGTTGATGGGTTCAGTTGCAGTGGTTTCTTATTTCAGTAATTCCTATCTTCTGAATTATTACCCAGCCTAATATTTAATGGGCTCTAATTCCCAGACATAGCATGGTAATTGTCGTACCTCATGGGCAGGACAGCTGGTGTGGCTCCAATAATTAGCACCGGTACTCTCTCCCTCACCCAGCCCTGTTAGAACTTAATACTTGATAAGAATGATTTAGGCCTGGGGTGAAACAGTGGGTCTATTCCAGTCCCTGATAAAGATGTGTTGGGATTTTAGCCCCTGGTCACAATGGATTTCTGCATGCAAATAAATCTACTTTTCTGGCTCTTATTTCATCGTCTATAAAAGGGATCCAGAGCTGCATATTGTCCAGGGTCTGTTCCATCTCTTTGCTTCTTGGCTTTCATACGTTGGACAGGCAAGTCTTTTTGTTTCCCAGGATGTTGGTTGGCAGCAGCTGTTTGTCCCAGTGGACCTGGTGTTCTGTGCTGGGGTTTTCAGTCTATAAAGCAAGCCAGGCTCAGGGTAGACCCAGGCTTCCTGGTGGATTTAGGAATGGGCCTCAGGAGGAGGGGCCATGACTGGGCTTATAGGAATGTTGAGTCTTGGACCCTTATCTCAACTTGCAAGGGTTTCAGGACCACCAGTGGAGAGTGTGGATTAGATATCCAAGGGGCTAAGTAGGCTTTTGTTTAAAATAAAAAAATATATTTTCAAAGATTGAAAAATGAAATAAGCAAGATACAGTTTATAGTTGGAGATGTCCTTGGAATATGCAGATAAATATCACAGCAAATATTCTGATGCACTTAATCCAAACTCTACAGCTTCTAGTCCCTAAAATAGCAGAATGCTTTGCATACAGTAGCCCCCCCATAAACCCTTTCATATAAAAATATGAATGAACAAATGAATAATGATATGTGCTGTTTCCAAGGAGATGAGTTTTCCTGATTTTTATTACCATTGAATTATCTGTACTCCAAGAATGGCAACTTTATAAATATTAACATCAAATTCATCAATTAGATTAATCACACTCAAACAATCACTTAAAAAGAAGTTTGTAATAACATAATCACTGGTATATTTTTATTTAATGAAACAAAAACAATGTACATGTAACTAAAATATAAAGATTTAAAAACCGATTAGTGACTGTTGTACTACAAAATTATTCTTTAATGAAATCTTGAATTCAGGTTTATACGAATAGAAAAAGAGACAGGGAATTCCATGGAATTCCATTGTGTTTCTTGTGGGGTTAGATGCTAATTCAACAGTCCACAAGTAATTTAAATTCTAAGAATAACTTGTTTTGACCAAAGTGGTTTGTCATTCACGAGTAAAATACATGTAAAAGGAACGACAGCATCAACAACTAATTATTTTGAGTACCTTTTAACATTTTTTTCCATTTCAAGTCAAGCTTTTCATGGAAATTTCTAGACAATATTTCTTTGTCAAGTATTTTATATTTTCTTTACCCACAAAGACATTTGTTTAGCTCAGGTTGTGAAAATAATTGCATAAATCTTATGCCTCTTGATACATTAATTTTCTTCAACTGCTTTTAGTTTAACTCTGAAGAGAACACCCAAACCAAGTCTTTAAAGTCCTAAATGTCAATTATTTTTCTTCCAAAAACTTTGTGAAAGAGGTTTGTATTAAAAAGATTAGGGACAGCTAACATCTGTTTCATGGAGATAGCATATATTTTGCTCTTTGAGTGGTATTCCTGTTTCATTCAGTCTCCTAGCAGAAGTATAGGCATTTAGGACTCAGAAGTAGTTCTTGCCTTATCTGGCCTCTGTTCTTACAAGGGATCAACTTTTCCTTCAGCAGGCATGTGATCATGAGCAAGCAAGGTGGCCCGTTTGGATACAGAAAGACCATTGAATGAAAGTGGGGTATGCAGGGTCTCTTTGCATCAAGAACCAAAAGGAAATCATTAATTTCCCACTTTTCCAAGCCCAATAAATTAGTATTTTCTTCTTTACTCTCTTTTCCTCTTTCTGCATCTACTATAAGCAGATCTTCTGTGAGGCCATAGGATGTAATGCCTGTTAAGTATGGAAAAAGAAACTCTTCATTGCCAGCTTTTGGTGAACCCAGTGTTGTCAAATTCTAATGCCCACTTCCATGTGATTGCCAAATATATTTCCATCATTGGGCCTTTTAGTTTTGGTTTTGACATAGATCCTCTAGCTCTTCTTCAGGCAGAAAACAGTTCCTTACCCAGCCTCTCCCAGGCACATAGCAGTTAAAACAAGGAGAAATGGCAAATTGACGGTTGATACTTGTGGCTCCTGGAATAACGCTAAATTAATAGCATTTATTAGTACCCCTAAGGAAATAAGACCTTTGGGAAAAAAGCTATGGAAATTGTCTAAGAGGGGAGACTATAAAAGGTAAGTTACAGCAAAAGTAGTTCCTGTAGCTTCTTCATTTTACTAAAAAGTATTTGCTTTTCATTATAAAATAAACATTTTATAGTAATAGGTTCAGAAGGGTACTGAATGATGGTCAGATTCACTCAGTGCATTCGTGCAAATCAGTGGAAATAGTTTGATCATTTCAAAGTGACAAGAGAGACCAAAGTGGTTCTGCTGTCTTGTACTTCAAAATCTGCCCCCTTGGCCAAGCATAGGAATGAGTACAGCATGGAGCCAAATGCCTACTAATAATAGAAACTCAAATCAGTTAAGGATCTCCATATCTTTTCCTAAGAGATCTGGTTGCATTGTAATTTCAGCACATCTGATTTAGGGAATAATAGTCATTTATGCTAGCTTTTAACCAAGCCAAGTTAATATACATTTTATTTAAAGTGTATTATTAGTTTTAAATTATTCTGCTCAGCTGCTAAAATTCCCCATAGTAAGCGCTATTGCCTCATGAGTGCTCCTTTCAATCTTGTGGTGGTACAGATTTCTTTTAGACCCTGAGTGCTAAAGTTAGCATTTTCTATTTAATTTTTTAGTGTTATTAGCAGTGAATGTAGTATTTTAATTTTTTTTTTCTACTTAAAGAAAAACTTTACCTTTATACCCTTACTTTGAGGACAAATTCCTCTAAACACACAAAGCTATGCTACCGACATTGCCCCACGTGGAGCTCAGATGCCAAGTTTGAGGAATGGCCTTAGATGGCAAGCACTCTAATGAAGTAGTCCTTAAAGGAATGGAAATATTTCAGCAGTTTTCAAGATTAGTATATAGGGGCTGGAAAGATGGCTCAGTGGTCTAAAGCACCTACTTGGAACAAGCTTGGCAAAGCACAGGGACCGCGGTTCAATCCCCCAGCACCACATGCCAGCCAGCCCCGCCCCCTGGTGGGCTGAGCTGGCCACACACACACACACACACACACACACACACACACACTAAATGCAAAATAAATAAATAAAATAAATTAAAAAAAAGATTAGTATATAATTAATCCAGTATATAATTAACATATGAATGTGTCTGAGCAAGGTGTAAGCTGTGAGTTAACACCAGCAAGTCTGTGTTAGGGCCCTGTGCAGATGCTGCTTTTGCTGTGGGGAAGAGGAAGAAGAAGAGGAGGGCCTGCCAAGCTGGGCCAGAGCAGCTTCTGCCCTCAGGATGCTCACAGTCTAATCAAGGTGACAGGACAAACCAAAGTAGTGAAAATCTGGATGACAATAACATTGGAAAGGCTCGGGCTTTACCCAGGTAACAAAAGAGTAAGATGAGGAACTTAGATTAAGGAGTTTAGGTGGAAGGAAGTCCCTATGCATAGGGACAGGGGCCAGGAGCTCCTTACCTGGCATTCTTCTGAGAATACCCCAGGACAAATGGAGATGTGGGAGGGGTGATTGCATGAGTTCTGAATGCTGGACTCACCTACCTGCAGCAGTGCTGATCCCAGAGAGTTGTTGCCCGCCACGTGATCAACCTGCTCCCTGAAGCTACCGCAGTCCCTTTCGTTCTCTATATGTGTCCTCTGTTTTTTGTCTCTTTCACTTGGAAACATGCTAACCCTTAATGGCTTCAGAGGAGAACACATTCTTTAGGTCAAGAATTCCAAGTTAAATGGACTTGCTTAGATAAAGGGAGAGGGTGATACTTTACTAGGGAGCCAAAGAAGCACAGGTGGGTGTGATGCATCAAGGGAAAAAATGCAGAAAATCAGGTACTTCATTAGTAGGATCCCAAGAGCTTAAGGTTACAAAGCCAAATTCTGTTCTGTACTTTCATACTTTGTAAGAGATGTAGGCTAAAGCAAAACGAATAGCGCAGTTGGTGGTTTCCAGTAACCAGCGCATCAGACTGCATTTGGATACTGTTCTGCCATGCAGCATTTTCCATTTAAATCATGGCACCTCCCCCAGAAGTCAAGGGGAGGCATGAATTTCTAGGTCTTCATTTGTCTCTCAGTACTTTTTCAAAGCCTTGTTGAGTGCTAGCTTTTTTTTTTTTTTTTCAGTCTGATTTCTTGCTAAAGTACATGTGTCGACGAGGTATCCAGATTGGTTATTCTGATACCACATGAAATAACCAGATGTTTCTCCATTTAGCTAGTTCTTTTGCATGTAAATATGACACTGAGGACTCATAGTTTCTCTAGTTGCACTGTGCCAAATGAATTAGCTGTGCCTCAGTCATTTTCTGACGTCCTTGAAATGTCTTTTTAGTTAATACATACTGGCAACTTTCTCAGAGGCCCTATGGCACACAGAAAAGTACTGACATGCATGTAAGCTGTCTGAAAAGTTTGATCAGGTGTTGTGCACGTTGGTTTTGAAAAATGAGCCAGGTGACAGTGTATGGAAAGGTGAAGTTACTCTTGGGACTCCTTTCTAAGGAGCTGGACTCATACATGAAACAAAAGGGAAAGCTTCAGTCTGTTACTGATTCATAATCTATGTTTCTCTGTATATAGATATATATGTTTCCACTGTCAGTGTAATATTTTGATTCTTCTGTATTTTTAAGCATTTCGATAAGATTAAGAGTTTAAAGCAAAAGTTTCAGTTAAAGCCTCAAAGTAGCAATTTTATTTCTACTTGGCTGACTTTCTACACAATGGTGTGTCTTCATTGCCCCTAGAAATAGAAAATATTGATTTAGTTTTTACACTAGCACATAAATGCCCACAGTTTTCATAAGATCTGTTTGCAATTTCTATTAGTCTGATTCTCTAACACTAATCAAGTATCATTCCTGCGAATATTTGTAACATTGGGGGGGGCATGTAAGTATAGTGTAGACAGCTGGAAGAAGAGTTAAAATAGAGGCTTATGCTGAGCCAGATAATGAGAGTTCTGCCTAGACTTGGTTTGCATTCTTGAGCTTGCTGAGAGTAAAGCTGTCATTTGGATTCGCAGTGGCATGAGGAAGTACACACTTGTGAACACTAGGCAGTTCTTACAGTCTCACACTTTAGCTACTACTTGGCAGAGATGTGCTCTGGTGGCCACTAAAAATACCAAACATTAACGTATTTTTCTATGCCAAAATCCTATAGTTTTGCTAATTTAATTTTCTGGGTAGAAATTTCTTACTAGGGAAAGGGAAGCTTTTCACATGAAGGCTCAAGTATGAGGTTGTCCTTAGGAAATATTCAACAAGAAGAGTTTCCAGCTCTAGTCTCTAAAAAATCAGTGTTTGAACTGGTGTTGCAGAAAGTCTATGAAGCCTCCCTTTTGGACATGAACCTTCTCACATATACATTTAATTATGTACAAATATGGCGTGTTCTGGGCCTGGGAAAGAGTGACTTCAGCAGCCAGGTATGTGTCTGAAGAATTGGTTTCTGGGCGAGGTGCTTTGTGACTATTCTTGGGCTGGAAATTTTTCTCTCACTTGAAATTAATGTTCTCCAAGACTAAGATGGGTAAATTTACAATTGCAAATATCTTTTAAACTTTGCTCATGTTTGCCAGACTTGAGCCGCTGAGAATCTCAAAAGTGGATTTATTCAAATCTACATGCCAGCAAAGCCCTTCCACTGCATCTTTTGGTGGTGCACACATTTGCCTATGCATTGTCCTTACGTATTTGTAAAAGAGCTTCCTACAGTTTCCTTTTGAAAGTGTGGCTATTTAGAAAGGAAGGCCTTGGAACAGCACTGTGGGTTTAATGTTTCAATGACTATAAGAGAATTGCTACATGGGTGGATCTCCATATGCATGAAGCCTATTTCACATGCTGAGAAAGAGCTTTACTTGACAGGCAAAGCTCAGTTCCTAGGTTTATTGGACCTTAACTGTAGTTCATTCATAGGTATAAGAGTACAGATTTCTTGCACATCAGTGTACTATAAAGTATAATGCTTGCATTCACAGTAAAACATGATCAGCTCTCTTTCTTGTGCTTGACGTACACAATTAGCACCTCAGAAGCTTTATGTGCATCTTTTAAGAAAGAAAAAATCTATAGGAGTTGACATTTTTACTGTTTAGTTTCACAAGGTGTCATGGACATTTTCTGGAGAGATGCAGCAGCCCTGAGCATGCTTTCTGTCTCCAGTATGGACTTAATTTTGGCTTCTCTTTGGGCATTATCTTGGCCTCCCTGGAGCAGGCATTCCTGAGATTCCTCTGCGTTTTCTCCTGACTTGGGATTGCCATCCTGTCCAACTTTGCTTGCCTTGCCTCCTTTGTGTGGTCATGTGAGCTTTATGGGACGAATAGGAGAGCATGCAAAGTACTTAAACACAGGGAGAAGAGTATAAAATCAGAAGGGAGTTTTTTTTTGTTGTTGTTGTTTTGTTTTGTTTTGTTTTTTTTCCATGAAACTGATAAATTTTTAGATCATTCCTGATGGGACAGTTCCTTTTAAATTCTATGTAAGTTTTGCTTTAAAACAGTAGACAGAATTTTTTTTTTAAAGTTTTAATCATAACCAATCAAAAAATGTAATGACTAAGTATTGTTATGTTCAATGGCAAATTACTCCTATCATTGGTAGTCAGACAAATCATAACTAATAAATGTAAGGATTTGTTTTATTTATTTATTTGTTGAAACCAGGGATTGAACTCAGGCCTTTGTGCTTGCCAGGCAAGCACTTATTCTACTGAGCTATCTCCCCAGGCCCCAAGGGATCTGGTACCATTGGGTACTGTTGTTGATGTAAAACCAGCACTGTTTCTCAGCAAAAGCAATAAGACCAGATCAAATATCATTCCTAATTAGACCTTGTTAAAGTTCTTTTAAATTACTGCTTTACCTCCACATGCATGATGGTTTGTTTCCCATAAACCTTCACAACACATATGTATTTTTATTCAAAGTGTTAAACCAGATAAAAACAAAAGCAGAAACAAGCCTCTATGTGAATTTGGTTTATCCTGAAAAATCTGTTTCATCTTAAAATCAAACCAGATTCTACAATTTGCAGATATTTGCATATACCCACTAAGCCCAGAGCCTAAATCTCCAGCCTTTCTAAGAGGGCTGCACACAAACCCAGACAGATCCCTTTTGTGGCCATTAAATGGCTAGGGAGGGAAAACTCCATCCACAAAGGGTGGGGCATTCTCTATAAGCCACCTTGTAACCTGAATATTGAAATCATACCTTTGGGTTTTCATAGCCCTTGCAATTTTAAGTACACTTTTACTCTTTTGGATTTCCTCAGCCACCTTCCTAATCTTTGTATTCAGAAAAGATGGGCTCCAATGTCTCCAGTGCCATATTAATAGTGAGCGTGCTCACATGCACCGCTCTGTCCTGGAGGAGTGAGGCACCTGGAGAGGCTGACCCTCAAGTCCAGGCTAGCTGAAGGCTGGAAGATAACCAAAAGGTTGTTTCTCCAGGTGAATAGTTTCCCAAAAAGTAGATTTGCAAGGTCTGGTCAGGCTTTTGATAATCTTAAATGTTGACAGTTCCAACCATATAGGTAGGGGTCATTGCATCACTTACTAACTTTGAGGAGAGGAGGAAACCCCTTTCCAGCATTTGGATTTCCATTCTTTGGTCTTGAGTTTTCTGTTTGGCAAGAGATGTTCAAATGCTTACCGAAGGAGGTAAATTATAGGGACACTTTGATTTTTGTATTCATCAAGGTAATTTCTGATGCTTTCCAAAGAATGTTTAAGTGGGTGAACAATTTTTGAGTAGTTCTCACTGCTTCACTTTCCTTTAAGTAGCTAAAAAGATAGCAACAGCTTGTCATTTTGGGCAACAGCCTCATTCTGATGTATCTTAATATTTAAAATGAGTTGACTTTGTAAACTCTATAAACCTTGGGAAACGAGCTTTCATTTGTCAGGCTCTGCTATAGGAGGATCCTGATGTCAAACATGAGTAGGAAGCTGGTGACCAAAACAGAACCTGCTTTGGTCATTTTTTCTTAATCAAACTTTATTCCTGATTCCTACAACATTTCCCTTTTTTCTTGACATACCTGGCATGTTGCTTTCCATCTCTAGAGTGATGAATAAGAAAGCAACAGTACACTGTGGGGTTCTGCATTGAATGCTAGGGACCCAGAATGCACAGTGAACACAGAATGGCAACATACCAAGACAGTAACCTGTAGGTTGTACAAGAAGGCCCCTAAATTTTTTATTTTGATAGAAATGCAGAAGATTATCTTAAAAACTTCTTTCTCTTCTTGACTTTAACTATTGAGATTTTTTTTTTTTTTTTTTTTTTTTAATGTAAGAGGGGACAATATACCTGTCTTAGTTACTCTTCTCTCCTTGCTGGAACAAATAACTGACACTCAAAATGAAGGAAGGAAAAGGTTTATTTCACTCACAGTTAGTGGAGGATTCAGTCCATATTTAGCGGGCTCCAGGGCAGAGTGGTGCAAAACAGAGAACAGTCTTTCAAGTCAGAGGAAAAGAGCAAGAGTGCAAAAGGTGTAGCAGCAGCTCAAGCAGCTAACTTCTCTTTCCTCCTTACATTGAAATGCAAATTACCTGCCCCAGAGCAGGTGCAACATCCACACCCACAATAATCAATCACAAACTCCAAAAGCCACCCCAAGACTGCATGAGACTTTGGGGGGACAACTATGCACAAACCATAACAATACACTATTTTTCTGTTGAAATGGAAAATGGGGTCAAAATGAAATAATTTCCAGAAACTTTGGTTTGTTACATTTTCTTTAATTAGAAATCAAGGGGGCCCAG
The DNA here is from genome assembly GCF_000260255.1 of Octodon degus. Classification (NCBI taxonomy): domain Eukaryota; kingdom Metazoa; phylum Chordata; class Mammalia; order Rodentia; family Octodontidae; genus Octodon; species Octodon degus. The sequence goes on along the minus strand of NW_004524658.1, from coordinate 9,691,889 downwards.
CCCTAGCTCAGTTCTTTAAGTGACTGCTTCCACAATGCTGGCAGCCTCAGTTTGCTGTAGTTCGATCCCCACAACACTCCAGCCATGCAAAAGTGCCCTGAAGGCATTCAAGGAACAAAACACACACACACACAAAAAAAAAAAAAAAAAAATCCTTTAATTAGAAATCAAAAAAGAAGGGTCAGTCAGATAGCCCTGGGGACTAAATCTCCTGCTTAGAGTGCAGCAGCCAGGGCTCGACCCCCGATCTGCCCTGCCAGCCCTGCCCACACAGGCCGCACTGAGGTGATGACTGAGACTGGGCGTGGTGGTGCACACGTGTAATCTCAGCACTTGGGAAGATGGAGACAAGAGAATCACTACGAGTCCAGTCTACCTACTAAGACCCTATAGACCTTGTCCTAAATACAGAAAGAAAAAAAAAATTTAAAAATACATGTATTTGCCTAGGAAAATGATTTTTCTGTTATGTTTGTGAAATATCTCTGTACCTAAAATGAATACTGGAAAAAGCAGCAATTGGCAAAGTTGTCTTTAATTTTATAGCTATACTATGTCATAATTATGAGCCTCATGAAGTTAATCATCCTTCAGAATTCTTAAAGGAGTAGAAGAAACTTCCTAGGAGAGTAGATAATTTCTGTAACTAAATTATTGTTTGGTTATTTGAGCTTTTAGTGTAGCCAGGGTTTGATACAGGCTAGGATCCTTGGATCGCGCTGTGGTATCCCTTTAAAAGTAGAACTATATAATAAAAAGTACATAATTACCATGGCATTGGTTACATTCATGAGGTTTGGGGATAAGTTTAAATAAGTAAATTTGAGGTGAAAGGCTTGACCAAACGTATAACTTGGAGATAGGGTGACAATGAAGTGGGTCACCATGGCTCTCTTTGCAAGGCTGAAACTCCTCTCTTTTTCCCTCTATCCTCTCCAGCCCTACTACTGGATGGACCTTGTTTTGGTCTCATTCCTAAGCTGTGGCTCAGTTTGTGGTGTTCAGCCTCTAGCAACAGAGTTCACACTTCTACAATAACCCTCATTAATGCTCACTGAGCCTTTAAGAAATGCCAGGTGTTTCCTGGATTTATTTAATGCCAGGCAGTATGTTGTTCTTATTTTCATTTAATGAATGAAGAGTCAGAGGCAGTCTTACAGATGGTTGGCTTCCTCCCCCTTTGGTGATGGAGGAAGATTTGCACTCAAGATTGCTTGGCCCAGGTGCTTTTCTGTTTCAACCTCCCAACCCTAGTCTTTGAACTTTGCCTTAAGACCCTGGTCCTCCTCCAGGTCAGATCTGTGTAAGGTACCATTTATCTTCTGGAAAAAATGAATGCATTGCCAGCCTGGCTTTTGTATGTTTGCATTTCTTTTCTAAGAATTAAAGGAAGCAGGGGTGGGACTGCAATGGGACAGTGAAGAGATTTATTTCAATGTGGAGGAGTTATTGCATGACAAAGGGACATAGATGTTAACTTTTGCATTTATTCATTTCTCTTAGGTTCCCCATATTATGACAACGTTCGTCCCCTCTCATACCCAGATTCAGATGCTGTGCTGATATGCTTTGACATCAGTAGACCTGAGACTCTGGACAGTGTCCTGAAAAAGGCAAGTGTTGGGGCTCAGTAGCACAGTTCAGTGTTGGAAGATGGTTAAGACAGAAACATGTGGTTGGCTGGGGAGCTCAAAGGCTCTGATGGATTCCCTACCTCATGTTTTCTAATTAAAATACTGGAAAAACACTGTCACCAACAGGTTTCCGAGCATATGCTTCGCAAGTTTTGAAAGTCAATCTTAATAGTTTATTTATAAATCAATTACTCTTTAAAAGCATCCACATTTCATTTCTGGAAGGAATAGTATAGCTAAAATAGTTATGTTTTTGTACTGTTATATTTATACCTACCTTCTTTCCATCTTTCCACCTATCCATTCTTCCTTCCTTCTTTCTCTCCCTCCCTCCCTCCTTCCCTCCTTAGTTGAACAGATTTTGTGCTTTAGTTTGCAAATTTACATTTGACTTCAATTAAAAGTTTGAACTAAATGCTGTAATAGCTATGTTAATAAACTTGTGTTTTAGTTAACATGTTGTTTGTTGTGAAATGTGCTAGTGTGAAAAGAATATGTCTGAAGATATGGTGCTATATGAATTGTGATCAAATATGTGTCAAATACTAACAAAGACCATACTTGTGAACATGTTATACATTATTACATGTATCAGCTTTCTGGAGGCAAAAGTGGTTAGGTTCTACAGGTAGAAAACAGGCACCTGAGGTAGTAGCTGTGGACAGAGGGAACAGGGAGAGGTCAAGAGGCAGGACAGCGATGGAAGATGAGGAAGGAGTCCTAAGAGAGGGGCATTCCTTAGCCTCTAGCCTGCCTAGGGCTCAGCCTGGGTGGTTACACACACTCAGCTTGGTGCTCAAGGCTCAGCATCCCTCTCATTTGAATACTGCGGTTTTCTGAGGCAGATCTTGCTGGAGCACCCTCTTCCCCATGCACTGGAGCATAGACACAGGTGTAGTTGAGGGCAAGGGGCCACCTGAGCGATCCAAACAGAGGGAAGGGATTGATGGCCTGTTATAGATGGCCTGGTTTTTTTTTTTTTTTTTTTTTTTTTT
>NW_004524658.1:9671219-9689160 GCF_000260255.1 Octodon degus | reverse complement strand
TTTTTGTTTTTTTTTTTTTTTGTTTGTTTGTTTTTTAGCTCGTTCTGACTTGTTTGGATTCTTTTGTTTTTTTGTGTTTAGTGGAGTTTTAATACTGTGAACTGTTGTTAATTTATATTTCTCTGTGATATGTGGTCACTTGGCTTGTGGGTCATTATGAGATGATGGTATGATGTATAATCACCCTCCTCTGTTTTCACTGAACACAGTTCAAAGAAATACAATTTTCTTAATAGATAAAAGGCCCTTTTTCACTTTTCAACTCCTTTTAGTTTGAGTGCTAGTATCAAATGAGGCTAATGTTTGTTGGATTCAGGCAAGAATGTACCTCTCCTGTCTTTAATGCTTAGAAACAATTGCTAGACAGGTGGAGGGAGGCCCGAGTTGCTATTCAGCTGAAGAACAATCTGGCTAGTTCTGCCTGTAGAGAAAAGCGCTTGTTTATTTGCTGGAGCTTTTACTTGATGTAATATCAAATTTTATCATGAAAAGCTTTTCTTCTGTTTTACTTTGCTTCTGTTGTCTAAGACCAAATGAATATTGTCTTTGGCCGTATGGATATTAATGAGTATGCTTTCCATTCATTGGAGGCTTAATGCTCATAATAACCCCTTCTGTGGTTGGCCTTGATTAATTCAGTCCTGAATATCAAAGAGGTTAGAGTACCTTACAACAGAGATTTTGTATTCATTTTTTTTAAATGTTCCAATTATGATTCCAGTGTTGTTTAACACTTGGTAAATGGTCCTAAATCATTCTGGAAAGAAGAAAAGAAAGCATTTCTTTTCCCACATTATTCTCTATGGAAAATGTGCTACTTCTCTCAAGGCACTGGTGGACCAGAATATTTTTGTCCACAGTGCACCTCTAAACCTGAGATGGTCTCCTCTCATGGTCTCTTCAATTATCCTTGTAGGATGTCCTTTTTATCTCATATTACACTTAGACACATGACTTCATTACCCTTGCTCTTCTGTGAATTCCTTTCCGGAAGACACAGCTGTGTCTTATTCATTTTTGTCATCACCACAATACTTCATAGAGCACTTAAGACATATTTATGAATGTGGGTGGAAGAGTCTCAGCCCCATAAACCCTGGCCTCCAAGAGCCAGAGCGCTCCTGCGAACACTTGGGATTCCTAATCCCGTCCTGAAGATGAAGCGCTCATGTGGGAGCGAGCAAAGCCACAAGATATCATCTGGTTGCTTTTAAAGAGGAAAATTAGAATTCCTTGTGAGGTGTTTTTGGAGGTTCACATAATTCCAGTTAAGTTATGAAACAACTGGTCAAATTGGACTAGATTGAAATAGTTTATGCAACTTTAAAAGTAGGACAAATGCCTTCTGCAGAACCCAGGAGGTGATTCTTTGCACCTGTGATGCTCTGTATTCATTTAGCCACTTGAATGGAAGAAAACTCTTTGAAAGCAATAGATTGGGTTTTACTGTCACTCAGGTGTCTCCTTGGAGCCTGCAGCAGGTGGTGACATGCTCAGCCTTTCCTGATGGAATCAGTGAATACACACTTGCGCTGGGTTTGGCTCTCAGTCCAGCCCCTACCTAGAAAGTACTAGCTCAGCAGATCTAAGGACATAGTTGTTAGCCTGTATAATTGCTATCTGTCAAAGATACCTCCAATAATTAAGAAATTGTTCCAGCTACTTTCAGACACACCCACTACATCTCTTTCAGTAGGGATAAATGAGTCACAGAGTCATTAATAATATTCATTGGCATTCTTTAATGGATCCACTCTAAAAAGTAGTAGGACAATATCTATCTGGGAAATAAATGTAAGTTTGTGTCTTCATTTGAAATAACACTCTTTTCAATGTCCTTCTTGAGTACTTCTAGTTTCTGTGAATGAAAAAATCTTTTCATCATGGGGATTCCAGTATTTATTAATTTTTCTTTTTTCCTCCCTTTCAGTGGAAGGGTGAAATCCAAGAGTTTTGTCCCAATACCAAAATGCTCTTGGTTGGCTGCAAGTCTGACTTGAGGACAGATGTTAGTACATTAGTAGAACTTTCAAATCACAGGCAGACTCCAGTGTCATACGATCAGGTACGTACGGCATCAGTGTGAAGTGAATTTCATGGTGAAAGAAACGGAGTATCACTCATAATAAATAGAATGACAAATGGCTGCTTTTGCTACAAACAGGTTCAGCCAGTGGTCATCTGTGAAGTGTGAAACACCCTGTCATTCAGTAGCACAATCACATGATACTTGTGAACATATACAGTTGATCATGTCCTATTCTGGTATATCCCTCCAAATCTTGGTGTGTTTAAAGTTTAGAAGATTTGAGAGAGAATATTGTCAAATTCAGTAGTTCTATTTAAAAGAGGTGATCTTATTTAATATTCAGCAGCCCAATAAAATCCTAAGCAGGCTATTTCCAATAGCTTATTTCATAAAACTGTCTTTTAGAATTTCTACACGTTTCCCACAAATAGTTAGAATGGAGAGTTAGTTTCAGAAGTTCATTCTCTTAAAACCCACAACCAGATTCCGAAGAGGGCTCATGTTGAAATAGCTACAATTATATTTCATATTTGTCATTTAAAATAATGCAACCTAAGGCTGGGGATGTGATTCAGTGGTAGAACATTTAGGGTCCTGCATTTAATCCCCCAACATTATGAGAAATTTAAAAAAGAAAAATATATACTGTAACCTTCTTCATCTTGCATTTGTAATTTTAAAAAATTGGTTATTTAAATAAGTAATTTTGATTATGTACACATTTGTCATTACATATCATGTCAGCATCATCCACGTTTACAAATTGTGTGCTTTCATTCCATAGAGTAATAGACTTCATGATCATATACCTTTCTTCAATGTATTTTGACTGTAAGAGAGTTGCATAAATCAATTTATATAAAATGCACTTAAATTCCATCCATTGCCACTATGTTTTGCATAACCTGTTGAGTAGCTTTGACTGACTTGCATAGTCAAGGAGAGAGAAAGTAAATATCCATAAGTGGCACCAACAGGCACTAAAAGCCAGACTGCCCCTGCCAGAACTGTGTGGAAAATACAGTTTATGATCATGACTTAGCTGACAGATTGCACTAGGACGATTCTGTCCTCCCGATGACCCTGGAATCTTCCAGGGTAACCAGCCACTCTTAGTTGAATTTGCTATTGGGTATGAATGGCCTTCTTAGCTCCTCTCCTCATTCCTTGTATCAGTTCATGAAGTGTTTGATGATTGTGACCTTCCTGTATTAATGACGTTGTGACTTTAGATGAGTGATAACATTTGAGTGCCTTAGGCCTGGGTCTTGATTGCAGGTATTCACGAAGTAATAAATAGAGTACCGTAGATCAATGAATAAATTCCATTTGTAACAACACTTGGAAAATTCAGCTGACATATTAGAAAATGTTTGGCAATGAAAATTGTTTTGTGGTATTAGAAGACACTTCTTAGCTTTTTCCTAAGGTCCTTTTTTTTTTTTTTTTTCTTCAAGGAAGGAAGGATTTTTTTTTTCACCTCACACTTTGTCAGGATTTCAGTCCAAAATCAGCTGGCTATATGGCAGAGAGGCACATGGTAGAGGGCAGCAGCTCATGGCAGCCGAAAACAGTAAAATATAGCAAGAGTACAGAGGGAAGGATTCCCCCAAGGTCTTTTTGCTAATTAAATCCCTTCTCTTCTTTTTCAGGGGGCAAATATGGCCAAACAGATTGGAGCAGCTACTTATATTGAATGTTCAGCTTTGCAGTCAGAAAATAGTGTCAGAGACATTTTTCACGTTGCCACCTTGGCATGTGTAAATAAGACAAATAAAAACGTTAAGCGGAACAAATCACAGAGGGCCACAAAGCGGATTTCACACATGCCTAGCAGACCAGAACTCTCGGCAGTTACTACGGACTTAAGAAAGGACAAAGCAAAGAGCTGCACTGTGATGTGAATCTTTCGTTATCTTTAATGAGGACAAGTGAATCTAGTGTAAAAACGCGAGCGAAACAAAAAGGTGAGAAGGACAGCCAAAGCCACATACACTGCAGGCTCAGGAGGCCCCTGAGGGGACCCCTATCTTTGTGGAATCCTGTCCTTAGGCTCGGCGTGTAGGCCGAGTGGTGAGAAGCAACAACGTTGAAGTGTTTTGAAGTGTGACTTGAAAAATATGCCAAAAAGGAGAGATGCAAAATGGGCTAAGAGAGGTGAGGAGGAAGGCGAGTACCTCCATGAAGAAAAATCACAGAGTGGTGCTTGCGTCGTGTTCTGTTCTGTTTTGTTTTGTTACATTCTATTCGTGGATCTCTACTTTCATTTTTAAATGTTTTAATCTCCTTTTACAAAAAATATATATATATTAATATACCATCTCATTGGGGAACTGGCACTGTAACCTTAGCATTTAGTTTGCTAGAGGATGCGATCTAATTTCCTCCTAGCTCGTCATTAAAATGGAAATTGTATCAGGACCCATGGGATTCCAGAGGGAAACTTCATGAGGCTTTGAAATCCTGCCCTCCTGAAGATGACTGCTCAGCGAGATGGTTCTGAAGAAAAGTGTTTGCAGCCTTGCAAGATGTGTAGACCAGCGCTACAAAGATTGCATAGATCAAATAGAAAGAGGCGTTGATTTTGATTCAGTCTGATGGTTCTGTTCATTGTGATTGTCATTAACAAGTGGTAAATTGCTCAATGTAATATTTTTGTGCGCTGTTTAGAAAAGAGGTGTGTGATTTTTTTTTTTTTTGCCATTGTTGATGAAAATGCAAAGTCAAATAAAAGTGTCTTTGTGTTATAGAATGATCCAAGGGAGAAAAATATAGGTACTATTTTCACCAGGAGAGGTAATGAATGAAGGAATAGTAGCAGAAAGCACAGTTTGTGAGTAAAGGTGTCAGGAAATACGCTACCAAATGTACAAAGCAGAAGGACTCTTATTTTGAGATGGCGCTCCAGTTGGCAGCATCTAATGATCTGTTGGTTTATTATACTTTCCTTAAATGAACATGCATTTGAGAAGGACCCACTTACCGAGCTTTAGAAAATCCCTAGTAGAAAATTATATGATGCCAGTCATGACATTACACTAGGGCATTTCTTCCTTCCTTGCTTTCTTTCCTTTTCTTTCCTTTCCTTTCCTTTTCTTTTCTTCTTTTCTTTTCTTTTCTTTTCTTTTCTTTTCTTTCTTTTCTTTACTTTTTTTCTTTTCTTTCTGGCATTTCTGAGAGCTATTGCTAAGATCCACTTAACCAGATTTACCCAGGGTCCAGGTTGAAAACTGCATCTTTGTTGTTGCATACAATAATCAACATTTAAAATAGTTTACAGGTAGATTTTTGACCCATTCTAGCTAGGGATTCTTTCAGAGAAGAAGCCAGATCTGACTTGTTTATTGTTGGCGCTTGTTAAAAACAAGCTTTCTTTCCCATCACAATGCTTCATTTTTGAAGTCTTGAAGCTGTGTTCCCATTACTCTGTGGCAGGAGAGTAGATTAAGTCAATTACAGCCCTCCGTTTGGTGTCTTACAAGCACTTTGTTTTGTCTCTGCAAGAAAATATCATTTGAGTCATTTCCCACAAGATACAGATGTTTTCCCAACATTATATCCTTTGATTGATGCAGCATTATGCTTTGGACAGTATTACAAAATAGCTGGCAAGTGCTTTCTGTATTTAAATATTGTAAAAAGAAAATAAGTTATAACTGTTATAAAGCAGAACTTATGTTGCATTTTTTTTAAATGTCGAAGTCACTTTGTATGTTTGTTTGGTCAATGTTTCTGCAGTATTTATTAAAACATACTTTTTCCCCCTTCAAATAAAAAGTAACCATGTCTTTGTCTAAATGTTCTCTTTCTTTTATTCTCTACTTCCTGATTGTGCTATTTCACTTTGTAATTTAATAGAGATGATTTTGGAATGTGGCCCAAGTTTTCCTGGATGGCCAGGCCTGGAAATTTTTAAATTCTCAGTAGTGGTAATACTCAAAGAAAGATAACTGTGCTTAAGAGGTTTTTATGATGATTTCAAATCATAAGAAAATAAGGCATATTTACATTAAATTATTTGATCATATGCAAAAAAAAAAAAAAAGCCAGGGTACTGCCTAGGATTACATTGAAGGAAGCATGGAAATCCCTTGAAGTCTTATTAGTGAAACAGTATAGGGCCGGGTGGCAGCTCAGTACCATAAAGCACCTGCCTCACATGTGCAAGGTTCTGAGTTTGATCCCTGGTACTGAGAAAAAACAACAACAATAAAAAAAACTATTCTCGAATAACAGGCTTAATTCTTCCTCTTCTTTTTTCCTTTCTTTCTCCCTTCCTCTCTCCCCTCTCCTTCCTTCATTTTCCTACCCCTCTTTCTTCTTTCTTACTATCAGAAATTGAACCCAGGGTCTTTGCAATGAGATCTTTTCTCGGTCCTTTTGAAATTTAAAATTGTGAGACGACCTCATTAAAAGTTACTTAGTTGGCTGAGGTTAGGCTCAAACTTGAGATCTTACCTGAAGCTTCCTGTGTGACAGGTTTAATTCTAATGTGACCCTGGTTTGCTACTTTGTTTTCTGGGGCTCTGAATCTTGGTCCTTAACTATTTACGTGGACAAGGAATATTCTGTGTGTGTGTGTGTGTGTGTGTGTGTGTGCGCGCGCGCGCGCGCGCATGCGCACGCGCATGTGTATGTACGTGCGCAGTATCAGGGATAAAACTCGGGCCCTGTGCTTGCGAGGCAGCACTTGTGCTACTGAGCTATCTTCCTGGCCCTGACAAGGCATATTCTTCACATCAGCCAATTGCATAGATGATCAAGACTGAGCGATTAGTGAAAAGAAAACACTTGTCTTGGAGCAGCCTTAAAACAAAATGATGGAATACTAAAGGTTTCCCTACTGGCCTGAATAAATTTGTCATGGACTAGCTGGGACAGAGGCCTAGGATCTCAGAGCCCAGTTGATTTTATTCTCAGCTAAAATTCTGACATATTTTACACAGCCCAAAGACAATTCCATGGGACTTTTTATACACAGCTATGATACTTTTGATAAAAACTACATTTTTGTGAACTGTTTTAAAGTGGCTTTAAAAGTTTTTCAGGTATAGTTACTCACTTAGAAATAATTCTCAGAAATAGAAAGCAAAAAGAAAACCAGACGATCCAGCAAAAACAAATGAAGAAGTATGAACATAAAGGATAGCCATGTAAGGGCCGGCAAGATAGCTCAGTGGACCGAGCACTTGTTTTGGCAAAGCACAGGGACTGGGATTCGATCCCAGGTACCCCATACCCCGAGGGCTCCACCCCCACCCCCCGGGGCACTGAGCCTGTGACCAAGTCTGGGCATGGTGGGGCACACCTGTAACCCCAGTATGGGGGAGGCTGAAAACAGGAGGCTCACCACGAGTCCAATGTGCATGGTCAGACCCTGTACCACATATACAAAAAAAAAGAAAAAGAAAAAGGATGGGCATGTAAGAAGTTGTAAAAGCATAGGGATCAACTGAACATCTTTGTAACTCATTCCTGTCATCAGATACTAAAGGAAATAAAAGCACTTTCCAAATCTTTGGTCTTGAGTAACTCTCAGCATAATGTCTAAGTCAGGCTTACAAGAAACTTGTTTCTCAACAGTCACTGCCTCAGAAAAAACAGAACATCCACCAAAGAGAGTTTCCACTAATCTTGGCAGTGTTTTATATATCATATAGTAATGTTCGCCTCTGGTCAACTGTCTCTTCTCAATAGCTTCAGTTTGTTAAAGAATAAAGTAATCTGTCCTCAGCCTTGAGTATGTGTGCTTTGCTTTTCTCTGACTTTCTGCCTTAGCAAACATTTCTTCAACGTATTCTATGAACATTCCTTTCTGTTGGGTAGTGATCATGATTAATGCCTTTTTAAATACTAAAAGGTGGTTTTCAGATGTGTGGTAAGACCTTAACTATGTGCTTTTCACCTCGATTAATCCTTTCCAGGAACGATTCATTAGAAGATGCTAGACTTACTGGGAATGTAGCCTAACTGTAAACTTAGACTGTAGGGAATATTTTATTTGAAGGACTTTTCAAATGATCTCATGCTCTAAGACTTCTTAAACTCTAAAACCTGTTTTCTTGGGTTTTTTCCTTTCTGATGGAAAACTCTTGACATTAATATTCTGTTGCAAACCACATTCTTTTTGTTTCCATTATTTTTCTATTCAATAAATACTTATACTCTTTGCTTTTAGTCTTTAAAATAAAAATATGGGAACAAAACATGCAATCACAAAGGATAAAAACATACATATATTTATTGAGTGCTTACTGTATGCCTTCTCCATAACTATGGTATAGTCCCACTTCTTGGTTTGACACTTAATCAGGCCTAAAACACAATCTTGGAATAGGGGAGACCTTGTCTATATTTAGTCAAGGGTTAGTCACAAACAAGTGACGTCCATTGGTGTTAGCTGAATCACAGATACTGGATTGGTAGTAAATACTCGCATAGGTGGTTAAGTACAACAGTGCAGTAGCCACAGGTTTACCACATTCGATACCACTGCAGTACCATGGTGCAAGTGGAACTTGGCGGTGAATCATAATGAGTGGGGTCCATGAATGGAGTACTGAGAATGACTGTGTCTCCAGTCACCATTACAGCATTTATACAGCATGTAGATTTCTGTCACTGCTTAGCGATAGGTTTTCAATGGTGTTGCAGCAGAGAAACAGGCAGAAGGAAAAAGGGGAAGGGGCTTTATTATCTTGGAGGACACAGAGAGAATCTGGGAAGAAAAGGAATTCTCTGGATTGAAACAGAGGGAGGCAGAGGCTTTTATGGTCTTTTGTTAGAGGTGGAGTTTGAGGGGGATGTTCAGATACACCTGAGGAGCTGATCAGGGTCTTCCCTGAGATGGTGGGAAGGTGAAAGGAAATTGCACCCTGGGCTGAGTTGGACAAGTGGGAAGATAAGCTGTTTTAAGGGCTTCAGCCATATTAGGTGACCACCATAATAATTCAGCAATTCATACTAGGGCCAGAACCTATCATTCCCATCTTTTGGTTGTTATACAAGGGGTGATGTGTTCCTGCTGAACTGGGGTGTCATCTTGGGGGGTGAAGGGAGTTGACAGGATGACAGTTTATACCCATATAGAAGTTAATGCCAGGTTTCTCAACAAGGACTAGAAGTTCATTGTTAGTGATGGCTTGCTAAGATGGAAGAAACCTTGAAAAAAGTTTAAAAAGACAGAGTGTTATGAGTACATGTCATCATGACTAAAAAACACAGGAGGAGAAACAAGGGGGGTCTATGATCTGAATGTGTCATTTTACCAAGACCATGTTGAAGAGAAGAGTATTCATTTTTTGTTTTTTATAACAATGTGAGAAAAGGGAGTTGGGGTCATCTGTAGGACCTTGATACAACTGTATTGAGGGGCCTCATCAGTGGTATAGAATAAGGTAGTGGGATTGAGAAGACTATAGGTAGAAATAGTAATGGAAGGATCCTCTATGAACATTGAGTGGATTTGGTATAGATGAGGAGTCATTAGGGCTGGAATTGTCTTATGTGTGATGAGCTCACTAAGGTGATGGGGTGAGTGGACTGTGATAGATTGTGCTAAAGTGAAATTTTTGTCTAGTGTTAGTGTGGCTGCTATTGTGTGTGGAGACATGAAGTCTATCTGTGAGCTGTATTGTCTAGTTGTTTAGAAAAGTAGGCTATTGCCTGAAAAGATGGTTCCTTTTTATGTCCTAAAACATCCACTGTATTGTGACCCTGAGAGGTGGTGTATAGGGTAAAAGGTTGAGTGGGGTTGGGTAAAGTGGTAGCTGGGGCCCTTTGGAGGGCCTGTTGTAGCATGTGACAGGAAGAATGTATAGAAGCAGTGGGGTCAAGGGGCTTTAACAAGGAACCTTTTGGTGTTTTATAGAGTGTCTGTGCTAGAGAAGCAAAGTTTGGAACCCAGAGGTGGAAGAAATTAGCCAGATCAAGGAAGGAGAGAACTTGCTGTTTTGTGGTGAGCACCTGAAGGTTACAAAGAAGGACTTTACGGTCAGCACTGATCGCACAAGTAGTGGGAGTGAGGGTGAGTCCTAGATATTTGACTTTTGGTGAAGCTATCTGAGCATTGGAGGGAGAGACTGTATATCCTGGTAGTGACAGAAAATTGAGAAGAGTAGATGTGTGTCTTAGGGCCAGGGCATGAGAAGGGGAGAAAAGGAGGAGGTCATCAATGTACTGAAGCCTGCTGGGCTTGAGGGTTTTGAGATCAGCAACAAGTGCTTGACTAAAGAAGTGAGGACGATCTCTGAACCCTTGAGGCAGGACTGTCTACTTGAGCTATTGAGATCGGAGAGTGTCTGTATCAGTCCATGTGAAGGTAAAAAGGTCCTGGCAATCTGGGTGTAAGGGAATGGTGAAGAAGGCATCATAAGGACTAGGACAATAAAGTGAGTTAGTGGAAGGAGGGATATGAGAGAGCATAGTATAAGGGTTTGGTACCTGGGTGAATAGGAGTAACCACATTATGAATAATTTTGAGATCTTGAACTAAATGATAGGAGTCATTGGGTTTGAGTATAGGAAGAATGAGGTCATATATGGTGAATGGACAGATTTAAGAAAACTATTGGTAAGAGGCAGAGAATGATGGGCTTGAGTCTCTTGATGTTTTGGGGCTATAGTGTATTGGGGAATGTAGGTAAATTCTGTGTGATCTCTGAGACACACTAATCTAGGAACAGGATGTGTGGCATGAGTGGGACTGGAAGTATCTCACAGTATATGGTCAACAAGGAAAGAGGGAGCTGCACATGGAGGTTGGGTTTGTAAGATGTGCACTGTGGGCAGAGAGAGGTGAGAGACAGGTGGAGCTTTTGAAGGAGGTCTCTCCCCATGAGAGATATGGGACAGGTTGGGATAACGAGGAAATTATTAGTGAAGAACAGTGTCTGAAGTCAGCAGGTAATGGGCCTGTCTAAAGGGGTCACATAGTTCGGTCATCAACACCCACTGTGGAGACTGTAGAGCTAATATAATGATTTTAGAACTCAGGAAGAACACTATATGTGGTCTCTATGTCAGCAAGAAAGGAAGTTTTTTTTTTTTGTTTTGTTTTGATTTTTTTGTTTGTTTTTTTGTTTTACCTGAGATATCTAGGGAGACTCAGGACTCTTGAAAAAGGTGCCTTGATGTGGGCCATGGAAGCCAATCTCTGTTGTTGCTTTTCAGCAGCAAGATCAAGCAGATCAAGTACATGTATCTGGCCATAGTGAGGTTTCTTGTGAGGGCAGGGAGTTGCATGACTTACCCACTCTCTGGCTCACAAGGTAGTCACATTTCCAGTGACCCTCAAGCTTGTAGATATCCCAAGTTGGGGCAGGCTTTTTCCCAGTGTCCTTCACTGCACTTGGCTTGCGTGGTAGCATTGTTTAGGGTCAGCATTACCTTGTCGAGGTCCTGCTTTGATGATGGGAGTCCCGATTGTTACAGCCAAAAGTTGGCAGTGTGTCTAGTTAATTTGGTCTTTATTACTGAAGACACATAGATTAAGTAAGTTTCCCTGTGGGGTTTGAGGGCTGAGATTTGTCTTTTCAGCTTGCTGGTCTTTTTCAGGCATAGCACAGTAGAGGAGCACTGACAGTGTATAAGTCTTGGAACAGGAGACTGCCTGCAGAGGGAAGTGAGGGGAAAAGGAGGTGAGCAGCAGGCTAGACTAAGGACAGTGTGCTTGCTCACTCCATGGGCTGTTGTCCTGTCTTTAGCTTGATGGATAGCAGAGGGAAGGGCACATGCTACTGGGGAAAAATGTGTTATTTGTTGCTTTTTTGAGTGAGTTTTTTTGGAGAAAAAAAAAAAAAAAAGCAAAAAACACTGATTGGATTGTAAATTGTTGGGTGGGGGTGGTGAGGAATGTGAGGAATGTAGACCCAATGGCAGATGAGAGGAAGGTGGGAGAGGGAGGAAAGAGAGTGTAAGGTATCTTTGTAGTCCCTGAAAGTTAAAGAGGTTAGAGGATGAATTAGGAGCAGCAGCTGTGGCTGAGGTGAGGACCAGTGGCAGCAGCAGTTATGGCAAGAACCAGGGCTCCTGCAGCCAGTTCTGCGGGTGGGGTTATAGGACGATCTGATCTGACCGAGAGATGGCTAGGTGGGAGAGCTTCAAGTGACTGTAGAGTGAGAGATGGGTATGAGGAAGTAAAAGTGAGGGGAAAGGCTGCAGGTGAAAGAAGGAGGGGAAGCAAGGCTGCAAGCTCTGGAGACCCCAGTGGAGGAGGCTGAGGAGATGCGACTGGAGAGCAAAGACTGGAGCAGCATCTTCTAGAGAATCCAAGGAAGCAGAGGGAGGGACCCCAGGTGGAGCTATGTGAGCTAATAGTATCTGGGCCCCTTTGTACTGTTGAGGGAGGAAGGGATATGCCCTCAAAGAGGAAAAGGCCCTAATACAGGGAATTTCTTGCCATTTGCTGATGTGGTGACAGACTTTTTTTTAAACTTTGGAGAATTACTGGATCAAAGTTTTTTCTATAGGCCACTGGGTTTTACCATTGAGCTTATATTGTGCCAAGCAGTCTGCCAGTAGAAGATTAATTGCTTAGGTTTTATGGCCTTCCAGAGGCTAAGGGAGCTGAGATTATGGACAAGGTATCCCCAGGGTTGTCTTTTGGTGACTAAGAAGGAATATTTCCCACAGTGACTGAATTAAAATGAGCCAAAAATTAGGGCAAAAGCCCAACGTCATTTCCTGCCAAAAAGGCATCACTTTTTAACCTGGGTTGAGTATGAGACAGAGTGGCCAACACCCACTTTATTAGTTGGCACTAGAAAATGTGGGGAGCTGGAGACCAGATGACCAATGATGGAAAGGGGTCCCTACATGAGCTCACGATTTTCAAGACAAGATAAGAGGAAAGTTTTGGGCTCATGAGTGAGGACTGAGATTGGCCAGTGTTGGATGTGAGCTAGTAAAGGCAGGTGACCCGCAAAGCAGAAGCAGGAGGTGATAGGTTTCAGAGGCAACAGGGATGGCGGCAGTGGTGGCGGCACAGCAGAGAAGCAGAAGTGGGGGAAGGAAAGTCTTTATTGACTCTAAACACACGGAGAGGACCGAGGGCAGGGAGATGGACAGATCCTCTGACCTGAGAAAGGGACCCTGAGACTTTATGGACATCTGCCAGGGGCGGAGTTTGAGGGGTGGGTTTAGTGACGTATAAGGAGCTGATTGGAGACTCCCTTGTGTGGGCGGGAAAGGTCACAGGAAGTTGTACCCAGGGCTGGAGTGGGAAAGAGGAGGAAGTGGTCATTGGGAAGATAAGCTGTTGCTTTAAGGACTTCAGCCATATCAGAAGACCACCATAATTCAGAAATTCTTACTAGGGCCATAACCTATCAGAAGGCAGTTCAGTGAGGGAGCTCAAAATAAATGAAGGAGATGCCTGGGGAGCCACACTACTCACCGATCTGAGTCACAACACCAAAAAAATGATTGATAGGTTTTTTAATGGTGTTGCAGCAAAGAAATAGGCAGAAGGATAAAGGGGAAGGGACTTTATTATCTTGGAGGACACAGAGAGAATCTGGGAAGATAAGAAATTCTCTGGATTGATACAAAAGGAGGCTGAGGTTTTTATGGTCTTTTGCCCAGGGTGGAATTTGAAGGGATGTTTAGATATATCTGAGAAGCTGATCAGGGTCTTCCCTGAGATGGTGGGAGGGTGAAAGGAAATTGCACTCTGGGCTGAGTTGGAGGTGGTCTCTGGGAAGAAAAGCTGTTGCTTTAAGGGCTTCAGCCATATTAGATGACCACCATAATAATTCAGCAATTCATAATAATTCAGTAATTCATAATTCAGCAATTCATACTATCACTTAGAAGTCCAGTAGTTGGAAATATTCCACAACTGAGCGTGAATAGCCCCAACAGTCACCTCACACAATGTGCTGGCTTTGCTATAGATTTATTTACTCCTCAGAAATCTTTATTCCTGAGTGAATTGGAAAAGAGAAATTAAAATTAAATTTGGCCTAAGTGAAAAAAAAAATCTACTATTAAATTGAAATTAATCTCAAGAGACAGTAAAATCTGAACTAATAATTACTTGAAAATAGAGAATCTACTACATAATGTTAAAATATATATTTTGTGGAACTCTAAAATGTCTTTGTAAAAACATTCACTAATAGAGAATGCTAAGGGTTTTCAAATCTGCCCCATCCTGGAAACACAGCAAACAAAATCTAAAAATACAAAAATAAAAGTTTTGTAGAACTCTCAAAGCCAGTTCTTCTTTAGGATTTTACTTTTGAATTTTTCTTCTTTTGAAAGGAACCATTAGTGCCTTTCTTCCATGATCACAGAGGTACAGACAAAACCTCTCTATGTTAAATCAACTGAGAGAGAGAGAGAGAGAGAGAGAGAGAGAGAGAGAGAGAGAGAGAGAGAGACTGAGAGAGACTGAGAGAGACTGAGAGAGATGGAGAGAGACAGATAGACAAACAGACAAAAAGACAGAAAGACAGAAACAGACACAGAAAGACAAAGACAGAGACAGAGGCAGAGACAGAGACAGAGAGATACAGTCCAGAATAAGTTGCAAAAGCTCAGTTAATACATGTGTCCACCATCACTGTCACCCTGCAACTGAAATTGCCCAAATTATATTGAAAGGATGGCTCTAGATTATTTGTATAATGTGCACCTTCCCATTACAGATACACACAGTAAGTTAAGAACTGTCAAGTTCCCTGTTTCACAACTGGGGGCACAGGTATCTTCTCCAGTTCATGTGAGAGGGCCAAGATTGGAACAGGGGCAGGAAGCACATTCTAGAATGCCTCACTCTTCTTTTTTTTTTTTGGCAGAACCAGGGATTGAACTCAGACCCTTATGCTTGCCAAGGAAGCGCTAATTCTACTGAGCCATCTCCCTGGCCCCTATGCTGCACTCTTCTACAGCACCACTGCATGATGGACAAACCTTCATGACTGTGCTGTCCCAGCACAAGAATGTGGACTGTCACGGCTCTACAGCTACTGACTAAGACACAGTGGCTCACACTAGCCTGACTTCCCCGTGTCTGCACACTAATTCCTTCCCCCTGATTCTAATTCCTGACTTCTACACCTCTCCTAGTCCCTATGTCATCTTTTCCTTCATCTCTCTACTTGTTCTCTCTACTGCTTGGGTGGTGAGATAATTATGAGGGGATGATGAAAGGAACCATGGATGACTTGGACATGTGACCTTCCATATCCAAAGGTTCTTAAATGGTTCTAAAATGAGGGGGTTCTATAACAGTAGCACTAGAGTCCTTCAACCCCAGATGGAGGCTGTAGGCACCAACATTAAAACATGCAAACTGTGGAAAAGAAAAAAAAAGATTTGACTTTTACTGCTAGTAATGCCACTACTGATCTGTGTTTAATTCTTTTATAGGCAAGAAAACAATAAAGGGCAATATTAACCACATTCTCCTAATAGCAGCTTCCTTATTGTGAAGAAGCCATTTGAAGGAGAGAACTACCTTTTTCACTTTTGGTTTCCCATAGATGAACACTCACTAAATTGCTATTTAAAATGAGGCAGAGGAACTAAGATCAAGTTATATCACAGAGGCTGACTATCCCAGAGAACACAGAAGGCATAGAAAACTTGACTCCATTCAAACAATGCAGGGGGTTACAATTCAACTTTTGGTCATCAGAAGGATTTAACTGTCAATAGAGCTGACAGAGATGATATGTGTCATGTGTCATAAGGATTACGTGGTGAGGATCTTCCCTTCTCAAGGTGTCATTGTATACTTCTGTCAAATAAATTTGTTTTGTTGCTCTTGGTTGGTATCTAGTACCCAACCAACTCTCCTCCTGCCCTTTATTCATACTCTGACAGAGCCAAGTGATCCTTTATAGTCATTCACTCATCTTCTTTCAATCATATTTTGTTAAAAGAAATCAGCCCATATGATTTTTATAGTCCTTTTAACATCATCCTAAAATGACAAAAAGTCTAGACTTTCTTATCACTCTGTAACAATCTTTACCTTGATTTGTGAGTGTGGGCAGCTAGGTTCCCTCCTAAATAGGAGAATTTGCTTATAGGAGAGCACTCACTGTCTTCTGAAATGTTCCACCTCTTAGATCCATAAGGGAGAGACTCATTTATATATATATATATATATATATATATATATATATCTGACTACAGTAGGGAGTGAGTTAATTAATGAGTCTGGAGTCAGTCAACAAATTAGTGGATAACTTCAATTGCAACAAAAAGGGTAGTTTTAGGGATGCTGAAGCCCAGCTAGAATTATCACTAACACTCTGGATTAAGTGGAATTCGTGCTTTCTGTAGTTCCCAAGAAACTTATTTGGGCCATAAAGGGAAGACAAATGCACACAAGAAAGACTTGCGTCCTTGTGAAACTTGGCATATACTTGGCACACACAGCCCCTTCTACATTTTGTGCCCTTTGGCACAGCATGCATCAGTTTTATAGTTTGAATGTGTCCTCCAAATTTTACCTGTTGGAAACTTGATCCCAGTGTGACAGTGTCACAATATAGGTGTTTTGAAAGTACTCATAAGGGGGCTGGTGAGATGGCTCAGTGGTCTAAAGCACCTACTTAGAACAAGCTTAGCAAAGCAAAGGGACCACGGTTCAATCCCCCAGCACCACATGCCAGCCAGGGCCTCCCCCTGGTGGGCTGAGCTGGACACACACAAATAAAATTAAAAAAAAATCTTTAAAAAAAGAAAGTACTCATAAGGCTCTTTTCTGGGGATCCATTAATGTCTAAGTTCTTACAGGAGAGGGTTCACTCTTTTCTATTTTTCATCCATGAGAGGACACAGAACTTGACACCCCCACTTCTGTCTTGCCTTCTGCCTTCTCCCATGTATGAGAGTGAAGTGTGACAGCACTCACCAGGTCTTGGCATAGTGGCCGTAGCCTTCCCAACCTCCAGAACTGTCAGAAATAAATTGCTTTTCTTTATAAATCACCTAATCTCAAAAAAGTTACCTAATCTCAGATACTCTGTTATAGTAGCACAGAGGACTCAAATATCAGCATGTGAAAATATCATAAAACTTTCTTGTTTTATTTAGTGGTGCTATAGCGCACCACTGGCAAATTGATATAGTATTATAATATATTATTATATTTTCAGAAAGTAGAGCAGATTATGATTTAGACTTCCCAATTTTCTCATCTTCTACAAGAGCAGTGTACAAGTGGGACAAGTGATACAGCTTCAGTGAAGGGAGATGCCTTCATTTTGTGTTTCCTAGAGGTGATTGGTGACTTGTTAAAAACAATTCTATGTTTCCTACTGCTTGAGGCATAGGTCTTCCCTCCTTTCTGGCCACTTGCTCATATCCTTAGCCACATAAATTCCCTTTTATGTTTTTTCTTTCCTGCATGCATTGGTGAAACAAAGATTCCTACAAGTCTTCCTATAAAAATATGGCACAATAAATAAACATTAGTAAACAAAGTATTGTGGTGTGGTGAATGAAGGCTTCCTTTCAAAATGTAGCCACTTCCTAATTGTTGTAGTGTTATATAGTAGAAGACACTGGAGATCGATACAGGTTAAAGATTTTGAGGTGTGAAGATTATTCTGGACTGTTCTGCTAGGTCCCTATCATGACTCTTTAAAAGTTACATATGAGAAGTGAGAGTCAGAGGACAGGGTGATGACAGAGACTCAGGCACAAAAGATAGAGAAAGATTTAAAAAGTCTATGCTTTGAAGATGGAAGAAGGGAGCCATGAGTCAAAGGATGTAGTTGGGCTCTGGCAGTTAGAAATATTAAAGGAAGGGACACTCCTTTGATCTTCAAGGACTGCAAACATACAGAACAGAAAATTTACTTTAGGCTCTGTGAGGGTTTCTATCTAGATGTTGCCCAAGAGCCTCAGGTTCTGGCAGGCAGGACTTCTGGAAGGTGACCGATCACGGACTTC
>NW_004524658.1:9653864-9671119 GCF_000260255.1 Octodon degus | reverse complement strand
CCCGCCCCACACAGGCTCCTCCCTGGAGCTCTCCCTGCCGGCCAGGATGTGAGCACCCTCCCCCTACCATGCCAACTTGCCTCGAGCCCCCTGAGTGTGGACTGAAACTTACTGAAGCTGTGAACTAAAGTAAGCATTTCCTCTTTTGAGTTGTTGGTGTCAGGTAGAGTGTCTTAGCCAAGAAAGGGACCAAGACAACTTCTCCTATCAAAAACTCTAAAGATAATGAATTTGTATTCTTTTAAGCCACTAAGCATGTGGTAATATGTTATAGAAGCAATAGGAAGCTAAAGCAGAGATACTAAATCAATTCTGTGGCGCCTTTACTCAATTTGGCTTTTTAAAGATTATGTTGCTGGTGGAATCACTTGAACAGACTCAGATCACTGCATTGAAGAATGACCTACCTGCTATCATGGGTGACTCAAGTCTTCACTGAACTTCAAGAACCAACTATTTATCCCTGTGGCCATGTGGACATCGTTAGCAGACATTCTCTGTACTGCTCCTGAGCACTGTCAACTTCCTTTGGAGCTGTTGGTCAGTCCCACGAGGCATACAATATTTGAGGATTTATAACTATATTCTGGGTAAGGTAAGTTCACAAAAATATCTTTTCAGTATTTACTGTGGCCACAACTCTAATAGTTCTTCTGTAAAATGTGCAGAAGTGAAAGGTCCAATTCCAGATTAGATAGTGTACATGAAGTTTGCCATAAGCGTATGTTTAGAGTGAAACAGTTAATGATCAGAGAGAAAATGAATGATCAGAGACATGGAAAATATTGTGGGCTAATACAGTTTTAAAAGTCATCTTAGTTTTATAGGAGAAAAGAATACCAAATGACAGCTATTTAAGAGTTTCTTTACCTTTCCTTCTTCTTTTTTCTTTTTCTTCTTTTTTTAAAGTTTGTTTCCTTTTAAAAACACCTATTAGGGGCCGGGGAGATGGCTCAGTGGAATAAGCCCTTCCCTGGCAAGCTCAAAGGCCTGAGTTCAATCCCTGGTTCTGCAAAAAAAAAAAAAAAAAAAAAAAAAGGTATGTACCTAAAGACACCTATTGGGCAGGCCAAATAGCTCAGAGGATTAAAGTGCTTGCAAGCAGGAGCAGGGGCAGGTGGGGGTGGGGTGGGATGGGGGGTGGGAGGGGAAGTGTTAGATCCCAGGGCCTGCTGTGAGGCTGGGGCAGGCTGATACCACAATTGACTGGGTGTGGTTGCCTGCACCTGTAATCCCAGCTCTTGGGAGGCTGTAAGCATGTGGATCACTAGGAGTCCAATTTAGTAGTGAGATCAGACAGAAAATGCTCAGACAGGGTGTTCACTCCATGGTCAGGTGGCACCAAGTTCAACACATCACGACATAAATTAATGGTACAGTAAAGTTGCTCAGGTTATGGTGGCAGAAAGGAGAACACATGGATGGAGTGTCTCCAAAGGAGGCCAAAGCCATACGGCTCTGCTAGGGCCCCAATTCCCAATACCACATTCACCTCTGAACTTCAGTAGATCCGTCCAGTGAAGCTATAGCACCTCAGTTATCTAACCACATTTCCAGAAGTCTGTTAACCCAGTCAAACTGATTATGAAGCTCAATTATCACATCGTTTTCCTAAAAAAGAAATTGCATAAGCACATATATTGATTTATCCATAACAATACATGCCGTTGCAGAAACTTCACATACTTGTCCTGATGCTTCTTTATGAATCTATGTTTTCCAGATCAGGAATAACTTTTTTATTGTACAAAGAAGAAAATGGAAGCCAGTTATATTCAAGGACTTCTCCAGCGTCGCTAAACTAATTACAGACTAAATCTGAGTCTTCTGATAGCTTAGTTTTCTGAATAGCTATTCTCCCAGCCTGTGGCCGACAAGCAAACTAGTATGAAGAGAAGAGGCTTAGTCACCATGTGTTTGCCATTTGATGGGACTAGAATGCATAATTTCCTCTAAATCTGGATGTGGCACCACTCACAATTGCAGTGGAATTTTTCTCAGAGTGGAAAATCATGCAACGAAAACAGTTATTTGTGATGCCTTTCTCTTTTGTGGATTCAGTTATTTATGTAACCTGAAAATACTTTCTGAGTACTTTATAAGTGTCATATACTGCATTCTGTGTTTGACATAAAGAGAAAATTAAACTAGTTTTTTTTTCTTTCTGGCGGACTGTGCAATGAGTACAATTAAAATAAAAAGGCAGAGTGATACATAATTTTGGGTCAACATAAAATGTTTTCTTCTTCCTCTATTATTATTGCTGATATTCCTTGCTCATGTTTTGAACCTCAAATTAGAAGCACTATAGAACAAATAAATTGAGATTAGATTTACTTATTTGATATAATATTTTCTCTGTAGTCCTTAGAGAATAATGACTATAATTGTTTTCCCTTATCTGTAGGAGACATATTCTTGGATCCTAAAGTAGATACCTCCAAGTAAGAGTAATTTATATACATATTATAAATTAAGCACAGTAAAAATTAACAATAACTGATAACAAAAGAGGACAAGTATACAATAAGACCCTGACTTATGAACATCACAGTTGCAGACTTTCACAGGCACCAATGGACTTCGCAGTGCCCACATTGGTAGATGCAAACAAATCACAGGAGTAGCTCATGTGTCCTCGGCGCATTGCTGTAGCCACGCTGCTGTGTGCTCATAGCATGGTGTGATGGTGTACAGGAGGACAGTACTCAGCTCCACCCCAGGATGCCTGGAAGCAAGAGGAAAACAGTGGTGCTGCTGAGGGACTGCTAGGAAGTGCAAAGCAACAACCATGAAAACAAAAGTGAAAATAATTGAGAGATGGCACCCCGCTGAAAAGATGGTAGGTGCTGCTCCCTTCTCTCCACCAACCCTCGCTCCTCCAGTTAGTGACTCTGCTTGTCAGTTTACTCCATGCAATTCCCTATATGCCAGTTGTTGTTCTCTACGACCATTTTAAGGTAATTATTGAAGAAAAAGTAGTTTATTTACAGCATTTTTAGCATTTTTAATGCTTTACATTGCATATTTATGTAAAAGGTGTAAGAGACTTGCTTTGTGGGACTTTCCAAGGAAGCCAACTTACTTGTTTTAACAAGTTGTTACATTGACCTGTAACAATATTCGGTCATAAAATCAACAGCATCATTACTCTTGCACTTAGGGGTCAATATTAGTAAAACAATTGTTACTTGAAATAAGCACTGCCACTCCTGTGGAGTCAAGATGAAACCCATGACCAAGGGCAGGTGGCACGAACAACACAGATATAACGGGAAAAGGAACAATTCATACTAGAGTTGCAACAGAGCAGAAAATCATGGATTTCATCACACTATTCAGATTGCCATTTGAGATTTTATGAATTGTTGTTTCTAAAAATTTCCATTTAACATTTTCAACTTGTGGTTGACTGCAAATAACTGAAACCACAGGAATTGAAATGATAGAAGGAGACTCCTGCACTGCTGATGAAAATATTTTTTAAAGCTTTGACCTTCAAGTGAAAATTCAATGTTTTCA
This sequence comes from Octodon degus, assembly GCF_000260255.1. Classification (NCBI taxonomy): domain Eukaryota; kingdom Metazoa; phylum Chordata; class Mammalia; order Rodentia; family Octodontidae; genus Octodon; species Octodon degus. The sequence goes on along the minus strand of NW_004524658.1, from coordinate 9,667,597 downwards.
TGGATTTAGGAGGGAGAAGGCTCAGTTATTCTTCTGACAGCTATGGAAGAAGAAAGGCATTATTTTTCATAATGGATAATAAAAGAAGGGACATCTTTTTTAAAGACCTATACACTATAGAATGAGTACACATTAGTAGAGAAAAAAGAATAGGAGTAACAACTGAGTTGTCCTAAGGAACAGAACTTAGAAATTTGAATCTAAATGTTTAATTCCATGATGAGGGACCATAAGAGTGACATCTTTCTTTCCCTTTCATGCAAAGTTCTTTTCCTGTGGCAGACATACATAATGCCTGCTCATAATCTATTACGATCACTGCAGCTAGAGTTTGGTCAGCTTTTCTGTAACTTTAGAAGATGGCAGGGAAATACCTTTAATACTGATTTAATTATGAAGAAATGGATTTCTGGAGAAAGGGGGATAGATTGCTCCTATTCTCAAAGAGGTTTAATAAATTTAGTTTTCCAGCTGCATATATCTGGATGCAGTGGGTAAAGAAAGGTCCTGAAATGGAGATGTCAGCTAAAAAAACCCAACCCTGTCAGTTGTTCCGTTCATACCATGGCTACTTCTGTCATTTCGCTGATGTCCTGGGAAGGTGGGAAGAAAATAACCTCTGGTTAGAGTTCTATACTACTTTCTGTAGCATCTCTTGATGTTATGAAAAGGGAAAATTGTACTTAATCTCCAGTTCCTTAGTTAGATAGAAAAGGTTAGCAGAATGGAGGCAATGATGAAAGCTTATGAAAGATCACAGGCAAAATAGTAAAGGTTCAAGTTCCAAAAAGTGAACTTCAGATGATACAAGTTTTGCACTTGTTATTTTAAGTGCTTTCTACAAGTAAATACTCAGAAAATCTTTTTGACAATAACTTCAAAAACACCATGAGAGGGCTGGTGAGATGGCTCAGTGGTCTAAAGCACCTACTTAGAACAAGCTAAACTAAGCAAAACACAGGGACTGTGGTTCAATCCCCCAGCACCACATACCAGCCAGCCCCGCCCTCTGGTGGGCTAAGCTGGCCACACACACACAAAATAAATAAAAAAATACTTTAAAAAAAAAACACCATGAGATTACCAGTTAGGTTGTTTCCCATGAAAAATAGGTAGAGAATTGTCAGCCTATTCTTGTTGGTGTTTAATGGAGGCCAAAGATTTGTTTGGAGTACAAAGAATGCGTGGGCTACAACCCTTCCTACTTTTCAGTGTGAAACAACAGAAATAGCCTGTGGCTTCCCATTTCCCTGACATCATATTTAAACACCTTTGCATGGTTTGTAACATCAGCCCCATCTGTTTCTTGTTAATTAACTGAACCTTATCTCTTATAGCATTCTTCTTTTGTCCCACCCACTGGTTCCCTCCCTCTCTTTGCTGTCTTTGCTCTAGACACAGAAGTATCTTAAAAATTTCCTCAATAGGCCTCTCATGAATTATGGTCCCTACAAATCAAGGGACCCAACAAATCAAGCCCACAAATGTGTCATGATCTGGTACCAACACTTATAAATGATTATGTTACAGAAAAGGTACATTTATACACTATTGCATTTATAAGATATATACTTTTTCTAAAATAAAATAAATGTTAATATATGTTCTTCCACATTCCTAAGCTTGGAAATTAAGGATACAATAATACAATGGAAATTAAGAACACAAAGAAAAAACAGAAACTGTACTATGTTATCTGGCCTCTGACCTTCATGTACATGCTCTTTGCTTGCCAGAGACACTCTTTATTTTTCCATGGTTGGCTGTAGTTGCCTGAAAAACTCAATTTGATTCTTCATATTTGAATTTTGACTCACTAATTTGGATTTTTACCCTGACCCTGCAAGCATGGTTAGATGCTCTAGTCATTTGGACGTGCAGTGTTTCCCGTATCATGGGCTGTATCACAGTGCAAGGGAGATATTTCTGCCTGCTTAATCGTTATGACCAGGTCCTGGCCTGCTGCCTCCCTCATCAGGCATTCCATAGCATAAGTGTAGTCAATGAACAACAAAGCTAAAAGTTTTCTCTCATTCTTCCTAGCAACACAAGCTCATGTCAGCAGAAAAGATCAAACCATGATTGGGCTCATTTGAAACCCAGAGATAGAAACCTAGTAATTAATATGCTAAACATAGTAGAATTGGGGGGAGGAAGTGACATGGAAAACTGAAAAATAGAATATGGAACATAATTAACTATATTTGAGAAAATAAAGATCTAGGGCATTTTTAATATGAACCCAAGTGAATACATGAAAAAAGCAAGTAATTATGTTTGAGAAAATATATTCATTCTTGGAATAAGAGGGATGGTTAGGAACAAAGTCTTCAGGAGAGCAGGACCTTGCCTTTTACAGACCTTCCAGAGGGCCATACACAGCCCGGCCAGAATCAGGATGCTCCCATAAAGGAGGGGCTGAAAAAGTGGAGTGGAAGGACCTTATCACAGAACAAGTTTGAAAAAAATAAAAATATTTAAAATATGAAGTGCATCTTCCTTACTGCCTTCTGGAAAGCTATGTGGCTTTGGGGTGAGAAAGTAGAGATGAAAGTGGCTCAGAGAATGTAATTCCAGTAATGTAATTCTTTTGTTTTCTTGCTCAGCTGTCATTCACCTATGACAGCCTAAGAATAACCATTCTCCTTAGAAGTTACATGATAGGACATGTTACAGGACATGTTATTAAAACACAATTCGCTTTAAAAAAACAGAAAAACTGAGAATCAGAAAGGACATGGAGGAAACCACTGGTGATGTAGTCTTCTCAAAGCAAGGTGGGTTCTAGTCCTCAAGTGAAGCCACGCCCTTGCTGGTAACACTCTCCCATTACTTTTATGAGAAGAGAGGACCAGGACTCCTCACATTTGCTTGCTTGCTTACTTCTACACACATATATGTAGCTTGTATGGCTTCCAACAAGCTAGTCTCTGGGACAATTGGACATGTCTGGGAACTCAAAGACCTTACAGTCGTTTTTGTGTGTGTGTGTGTGTGTGTGTGTGTGTGTGTGTGTGTGTGTTTGTTCTCAGAAGAGATTTATTTGTGTTTGTTCTCCCATCACAGTTCAGCCAACCCCTCAGGCAAACATGCCTTAAACAAGCCTGTCCAAAACCACCAGGACCACATCCATAAGTAATGTATAATTACATGGGAGTAACTTTCGTTTTGGCTAGCTTATCTATGATTTTTCAACCTCCTGCATTTTCTCATCATTCAATGGTCCAGTTGTTTCAACCCCATATAGCCACTTTGTTATTATGTGTGACTTACCACAACTTTTTCTTCTCCTGGTAACATTCTCATACTACCTTCCTATACTGCTTAGGCTAAACAAAGACCCTGGTCTCCTTCCTACATATTAAGGAAATTACGTTTCTTTTGTCTGCTTGTTTACAGACTGGAATTACGTTCTTTAGAACCCATTTCTCTAAATCTTCATTCCTTTGTGAATTCATACAAAATTGGCCATGTGTATTATAATAAATACTACCAAGTTATAAAATTAGGTGTTATATCTCAGCACCTAACAGAGAACCTGAAATATACCATGATCCAACATTTATTTGTTCATAAATAATGAAAATCATTATGTGCTGACGATGTGAATTTTTATGCTAACTTTTAAGAACAAGTTAAATTTGGATAAAATGGACACATAATCAGTGCATTTAAGTAACAAAACTTTCTTTATTTTTATATTGTGTTTTGCACACAGTTGGGTCCAACACTGCACAGCATTTTCATACATTCACTCAGTGGTAGCTTACCGGCTGATGCACGAGTAATGCAGAAGAATTCCCCTGAGTTTATTTGTCACCTTTTTCTCCTTCTACTTCCTTTATTCTCCTGCTTTTATGAGCAACTAGGTTTGGAAGAAAGCATTCACTTCCTTCTCTCTTTCACAAACAGTTCTATGTATACTTACTAAAGAATCAAGCTAAATCTTCCATGAGTTAGGAATTACTTGCTTATATGTAACATAAAACTCCATTTTAAAAATAAGTCCTGCCTTTTTTTTTCTTCCTTTCTGATGCTTGTATCTCTATAAAACTAGAAAATGAAATTAATCCATGAATTCAGAGGTTTCTTTTTCATTTCAGAAATTAATTTTGCTCTCAGTTCCTTTATACCTTTCTGCTGTTGCTTATTTACTTCTGACATTATCAATTCATACATTTTAGCTGAGCTAGTGTCCTCTGCACTTGTTCCAGGTGGGCATTGGCTTTTGCCCATATATTTCTGTATTTGATTCTTTAATTCAGATGCTATGAATTCAGAGATTTTTTTTTGTTCCAGAAATTAATTCTGCTCTGAGTTCCTCCATACCTTTCTTCTGTTGTTTCTTTGCTTCCAACACTATTAATTCATACATTTCATCTGAATTAGTGTCCTCTGCACTTGTTCTGGGTGGGCTCAAGGCCTGAGATTGCATTTTGTTCCTTGTCTGTATCATTTCTTATAGCACTGACCTCTGACCTATGGTGTAGAACTTTAGTGCAGTTATAACCTTATCACCTAATGAAATTCAGGTACTGATACACCAAGTTCTAGTTCATGCAGTTATGCCTGGCTTGGGTCTGGCTACTGTGCTCAGCTCCTTCCTGCTGCTGCCCGTGGAGGTGAGCCTGCTGTGCCCCTCTGGCAAGATGTTCTGTTTCTGAATTATTTGTGTGGTTTTGGCCCTAGTCTCAATGCAGGGACTTCAGCTGCAGAGTTTCACTACGGGCCTGTATGCCAGGTCTGGGCTGGGTCTGGAGAGGCATGCGGGGAGCAGGAGAGTGCAGAAACTCTCCCACACACTCACTGGTCCTGGGGTTGGGCAGACCTGGCTAGAAAGTGAAATTAATCCAAAGCAAATATTTGTACAAAAGTCAGGTTGTCATCTATCTTTCTAATAAGGACTTTCTTTTGCTTTTGGTGATTTTGAGAGAATTCTTTGTTTTGTCAATGCACAGTCATTTAAAATCTTCCTATCATACCAGTGTCCACCAAAATACAGTGTGTGCCTTAATACATAACTCTCTTAAACTAGTTTTTTTTTTCAAAGTGTTCTTTGGATTTGGACCAAATTGTGTGTTTAGTAAGAGATAATCATTATCACAGTCTTGAAAATAGTGATTTTTCATTTAAGATTTAAAACTGCCTGTGAGTTCTGGGGAGAATAAATTTTGGAGTCAACTACAAGGTTGTTTCCATAATCACAGCGATAGAGGTGAACTTTTAAGATTTGAAAATCCTAGCGGCATAGTTTGCTCTCTAAATAACTGCTCTAGAAATAAATTAAAATGAAAGTATGCATTCTTCTTTTAGGAAAAAGAGACATAGAAAGCAAAGTCCTCTGTGACACTGACCTAACGCATACCAGCTTCTCCTCACCAACCCTTGCCCAGGATTCCAGCTTGACCTCATTTTTCCCATCTTACTTCTTTCATTCACCACTTGTAATACCCATACACTTCGTTTTCTATTACATTCACTTACCCATTCAATTTGGGCACCTGGCAGTGAATCAGGGACCACATGACAGAACCACTTACTCTTGGGACAAAGGTCTTGTAAACTAATCCTCACAATTATCCCATGAACTCACTTCATCACAACCACTGCCACCTTCATCCCCACAAAGATATAATGCCCCCACTGCTGTGGCTCCACATAGCCCCTTCAACTCTCCTTTCTGGCTTACTTTATTTTAAAGTGTTAATTTTCTTAAGACAAAAGCATTAAAATTAAAATAGGATAATGACAAAATTAGATTTATGAAGTTTTCTGTGTGATGTTTTCTAACAAGACAAAAGTGAATAAATAATTTATTCATTTATATCTCACCATATTCCAAAAATGGATTGGATATAGAATATGACATGTATAAAACAAATGAATAAAAATAAATACATGAAATAATCAATATAAAAATAAAGAAAAGAAATTAAATCAAATTTTATGTCATACTGAATTCCAACTGCTTTAAATTTGACCACAATTTTGGCTCTGATTTTGTAGCAAATCAGAAAAATAGGAATACTTTTAAACAGGTATGGGCTACAAAGGCCATTATTATAAAAGAATAATAAAAATTGAAGTGTGGTCTTAGTTTTTAGAGTGAATTTTTCATAAATACTTGAGGAAAAAGAAGCAATATTAATTCACATTTTTGCAGATGTGTTGTTTTAAAATATAAATACTCTCCTTTAAAACTGAAGAAAGTGACATCAAATGTATTCTTTATCATTTATTGAATTTGTAAGGAAAGCACCTAAGCACCACAGACTGTTTTATAGTCTACAGTTCTTGTTCTTCAGAACATCTCAGTCTAATTGGAAAAACAAACAGGCCCACATGCATGAACAATTTCAGCATAATAATGACATCTCATAAAATAATATAAAGAGTCACTATGATGGATGCACACTGGACTGTAAAAATCACAGATAAGTTCAAGCTCCTCAGTCATATATATATATATATATATATATGAATGTGACAATGCACACTTCTAAGAGGTTGGTATTTTCATATTATACATGTGATACAGGTCTGCGACAAGCAATTTAATTTCCTTTAAATCCTAGCATGATTTAGATTTGCGCCCCAGGAAACCTTCCTCAGCACTAGAGATTGTCGCTTTGCCAGTCAGATACTTGCATAGCTCATGTCACAGCTCTAATCTCATTTTTATATCTGTGATTTGTTTTACAAGCACTGTGTTCCTAGTAGCTAGCCTAGTCCTAGAAATATAACAGATTCTCAAAATAAACTTGATTCAATAGATGAATAATTGAATAAATGCATGTATAAAGAACTAAGAAACATAATACAGTACATGCTTAGCTCAGTGCCTGGCCTCTTGGTGATGCCAGACCTTTGGCTACTTTCTTTCACTTCATGGCCGGCGAGAAGCAGAGAGAGTAGGTCTGCTTCTGATATAAGTAAAAATACATTTATGTTTACAGATTGAAAAAAAAGACTTATTAAAATAATCATATTATTCAAAACAATCATCAGACTCAATGAATTTCTCATTAATATCACAAGAGTCTCCTCTATAGAAATAAAAAGTCCTAAAATCCACGTGACATATAAACAGACAGGAATAACCAAAACAACGATGGAAAAATATTTTTAAAAAACTATTTGAGGACACAGTTTCCTGATTTAAAATTCACTATAAACCCATAATAATCAAAACCACTTGGTGATTGCATAAATTTGGACATATGAACATAGAGAACAGACACCAGAAATAAGTACCTGTGCATAAGGTCAACCAATTTTTGACAGAATATCAAGACTACTTAATAAAGAAAGGACAGTCCTCTTAATATATGGTGCTAGGAAAACTTAGTATTCACATGCAGTTCAAAGAAGTTAGATCTCTATTTATATCATATACAAAATCAGATGAAAAATCAGTCAAAGATTTAAACATAAGGTTTCAGATATAAATTTCCTAAGAAAAAAATACTAGAGACTTCTGTGAAGAATCCAGAGCAGTGAACAGCAGATAAAGATCTTCTCTCAGAATTGTCATCCAGATGTTGGAGTGTAACAGTGTGAGGAGGACAAGAAGAAATGAAGTGTGTCCTCTGAACCCAGGAAGGGTTTGAAGCAAGAATTGAAGCCCAAGGGGAGAAAGATGAGAGAAACTTCAATGCAGAGGATGGAGGTAACTGGCAGAGGCTTCTCCCTGAGTCAAGACTCACTGCATGGAGGAGCATTGAAAACTCTGAGCACATGGTGACCACTGGTGACACCAGAGGCTGCCATGGAAGTATCAGCAGTGGAAGGAAACAGTGGACATGAAGAAGTGCAATAGGTGGGGGTGAGTGCTGAGGGTTTGGTTGTCCCACAGGAGAGAGTGATTGATAGGGAGTCAACTTGGAGAGAGGCCAACTGAGTCCAGAACTCAGAACAACTGCTGGGCTCATTGAGCAGCTCCCAGCTGAGTTAAAGTCCATAGCTACAAAGTGAGCAGGTTGGGTGTCAGTTCCCATAGCCAGAATACAGCCTGAACTTCAAAAGAAATGAAAGGGAAGGCTCACCATGATCAGCCACCACTCCACCATAATGCTACTGCTGGCTTTCTGAGATAAATCAAGACAGATCTGGACTGTCTCTCCACATGTTATCTACCAGTGACAGCAGAGATGCCCTGGAAATGGCCTCTTTTTTCGTTTTTGTTTTCATTCTCTCTCTCTCTCTCTCTCTCTCTCTCTCTCTCTCTCTCTCTCCTTGTTTTTGTGTTGATTTTTTTGTTCTTTTTTCACTCATTGTTTGATCTTGTTTTTATATGAGTGTGATTAAAGGTGTGAATGCTGTTTTGAGGTTTTTTGTATGGCTTTTGTTCTACTCTGTTCTTCTTTTTCTTTCTTTCTTCTCTCTTTTCTTCCTGCCTTCTCCACCAGATTGCCTAATGTGTGATTCCCCTTTTGCCCTCCAGCTTTGGTTCTTCCTTTCCTTCAGTTTTTCAATTTTTTCTCTTTTAAATTTTAACCCATTTAAAATTTTCACCATTGAGAGTAAATTAACATATTAAGTACTTACATATGGCATATAATTTTCTGGTTTGTTTTAGACTTTGTTATATAAACACAAATCTATCTCATATGGTTAAAGGTGGAAAATTAATAGTTATCTGAGTTTGTCAGTTTTTAGGCTGTGTTTGATGATATTGTTATTGCTGATAATACTACTTTAGCCAAAAGTGGCATAATTGTTCTAACCAGCTATCTTTCCTTGTATTCCAAGACTGAGCCTGATGAAGGGTTATAGAAAATACTACAGGGCAATCACAAAGAACCAGGGGTAATCCAAGCAGGAAACATCTTTTCATCTCTAACAAATTAAAGTTGTAAGAACTTGCTATAGACTCAAAAGCCAAATACCAGCTATGCCAGGAAGACACCTTACAGAAATAGTCATTTCCTAAGGGCTGTATAAACACTAGCAACAAAGTAATTCTCTAAGGGAATTTACAATTACCAACCAAGCAATTCAAATACAAAAAGAAGAAGAAAAAACAAAATATGATATTTAAATAAGATGCAACACTAGATATCAAGCTCAACAAAGGAAAAACCAGGGGGCAATGAGGTAGGATAGTCCAAAAACCACTCACCTGTCCTCACTGAGGTGGTAACAACAAGGAAATTGAATGAAATCAGAAATAATTTTTCATATAACTACAAAGATTGTGTCCATAATGAAAACTATGCTTAGAGACTCTAGAGAAGATAAAGATTTTTTTTAAATAGAGGAGTTTAAGAGAATGGTGAAAGCCATGATTGCCCAATATAGGCAAGAAATGAAATCCACAAAACAGATTCCAGCAGATATCCAGAGAACGAAAATTCTATTAATAGTATCTGAAACATCATAAGCAAATATGGGGACAGAATCTCAGATACAAAAGACAGGGTTGCATTTAGTGAGAGACCATTTAAAAAAATCAATTCAGCAGCTGCTAGATGATGCAAAGAAAAATAGCATAAGATTGACTGGAGTAAATGAAAAAGCAGGGACTAACACAAATGTAAAAAAGTAAAATAAAATAAAAACAAAACAACCACAACAACAACAAAACTGTACACAAACATCATGGCAGAAAACTTCTGTGGAAAGGGAAAAAGAATTTGACATACAGATAAGTGAGGTATACAGAACTACAATTATCCATGATTAAAATTTTCTGCAGCCAGGCATATCACAGTCAAGACTCCAGCAATTCCACACATGAATAGATAAAAATCTGTTAAGGTAAAGAAACAAATCATCTATAAAGGAAAATGCATAAGAATCACAGCTGAATTATCAACACAAACCCTCAAAGTCAAAGGACTGCTTAGATTTATTTCAAGCTATAAAGAAAAACAACCTCCAACCAATGTTGATTTTACCTGAAAAATTATCTTGCAAAAGTGATGGAGAAATAAGATACTTCCCTGACAAAGAAAACCTATAGAAATTTATGAATACCAACCAGCGCACCATAGTATTCTGGAGGACATTCTAAAAAAAGATAACAATGAACACAACTCTATGAATTCCAACATAAGGATTGCACCAGGCAAGGAAAATAATTAAACATGGGAGGAAGGAAAAGCAACAGTTGGAAAATAGCATGACAAAGGTACATCAATACGTATCGGTGATAATCATCAATTTTAATGATCTTAATTCACCAATTCAAAGAAACACAGTGGCAGAATAGACCAAGACTCAAGATCCAACAATATGTTGTATATAATAGATGCATTTAATTTACAAAAAATTCATAAATTGATAGTGAAAGGATGGAAAACAATGCTCTATGTGTAATCCCTCCCAAAGTCAGAGGTAGCTCTTCTATTTGCAGACAAAATGAATTTCAAGGCAAGACTGATTAAGAGAGACAAAAACTCATTATATCCTGTGCAAGGAATAATCCAAGAAGAAGTAATAATAACCATAAGTGTATATGCAATAAAACTAGTGCACCAAGCTGTATAAAATAAATATTAATGAATCAAATAAGCACTGATACAACTATACAGAGGAGATCTTAATGCCCCATAGTCACAAAAAGACAGATTAACTAGATAAAAATTAACAGTGAAATATAACCTAACCAAACTTTTGAACAAATGGGCTTAGTAGATATCTACAGTGATAGCAACCCATAAAATCAAAATACACATTCTTCTGTTGCACATGGGACATTCCCAAAATAGATAACATATAGCTCATAGAACATGTTTAGATAAATGGAAAGGAACTGAAATTGTCCCAACCATATTATGAGAACATAGTGCAATGAAAGTGGAAATCAATGGCAAAAGAAACCATAAGAACTTCATAAACACATGGAAATAATTAAATAACACCACTCTGAATAATCAATGGTTCAAGGGTGAAATTAGACAGTTTCTATGATTAAATGATTATGATATGACAATCAGAATTTATTGGACACAATGAAAGCAGTGCAAAGAGGGAAATTTATAGCAGTGAATACCCATATCAGGAAAATTGAGAAAGTTCAAATAAACAACTTAATGCTGAACTTCAAATTTCTAGTAAAAAAAGAGCAGGTCAAGCCCAAAGCTTGTACAAGGTATAAAATTACAAAAATCAGAGCAGAAATGAATGTACTACAAAGAAAACAATACAAAGAAGCAATGAATCAAAGAGTTTGTACCTTGAAAGATTAAATAAAATCAATAAACTCTTAGCCAAACTTATAAAAAAAAAGGAAAGAAGAGACTTAAATCTACACAATTAGGAATGGAAAGGATAAAGTCAAAATACACCCTGAAGAAATCCAGAATATCATCAGTTTACATACTTTGGGGAATTATATTCTACTAACATGAAAAATGTAGAAGAAAGGGACAGATTCCTAGATATATATGAATTAACAAAATTTAATATAAATGATATAAAAATCCTAAATAAACTAGTGTCAGTCAAAAAAAATTAAAGATGTAATTAAAACCCAAAGAAAGCCCAACCTTTTGATGGATTCACTACTGAATTCTACAGGTAATTTAGAGAAGACCTAATACAATTACTTGTCAAATTCTTTAAAGAAATTGAAATGAGAACAATACTCTCAAATTCATTCCTGAAAGCAAGCATTACCCTGATACCTAAACCAGAGAGGGACCCAACTAAGATACAGGACTATTGGCCAATCTCACTAATGAACATAGATGTAAAAATTCTCAATAAGATACCAGCCAACAGAATGCAGCAAAGCATGAAGAATTATATATCACACTCAAGTTAGATTCATCCTAGGGATGCAAGAATGGTTCAACATAGGTAATTCAATAAATGTTAATGTACCATATTAACAGAGACAAGGACAAAAAGCATGTGATCATCTCAGTAGATGTGGAAAAAGCTTTTGACAAAGTCCAACACTCATTTGCGATAAAAACTACAGAAAACTGTAAGAGAGGGTTTTTATCTCAATCTGATAAAAGCCATGTATGACAAACCAATAGCCAACATCATGCTAAATAGACAAAAATAAAAAGTTTTCACTCTAAAATCAGGAACAAGACAAGGATACCATGATCATCACTCCTATTCAATATAGTCTTGGAAACATTACCTAGAGTAATTAGATTATAGAAAGAAACAAATGCAACAATGATATAAAAGAAAGGAGTAAAATTATCATTATTCACAGATGACATGATATTGCATGCAGAAGACCTCAAAAGCCAGAAGATTGCTGGGTTTAATAAGCAAATTCAGTAGCTTAGCTGAATGCAAAGTAAACATGCAAAAGTGAATAGCATTCCTGTACTCAAATAACAAAATTATTGAGAAAGAAATTATGGAAAAAAACCCGACCTTTCACAACAGCATCCAAAACAATGAAATACTTAGAAATCAATCTAACAAAGGAAGTAAAAGACCTCTACATTGAAAACTACATTACTCTGAAAAAGGAGATTGAAGAGGATATCAGAAAATGGAAAAAATAACTCTTGTTCTTTGGTAGAAAGAACCAATATAGTGAAGTGGCAATACTTTAAAAACTGTAATAGAGATTTAATACAATTACAATAAAAATTCCTACAGCATATCTCACAAAATTAAAGAAAACAATCCTAAAATTCATTTGGAACTAGAAGAAAGCTAGAATATAAGGACAACTCTGGACAATAAAGCAAGGCATGGGACATCATAATCCCACATTAATTTTGTAACTTATAATTTCTTGTCTTCAAGACTGCTATCTATTCTATATTACAACAGAACTAATGTTTCTATTTTAATATTTAGATCTGTGATCCATTTCAAATTTAGTTTATATTATATTATAAAGTTATAATATTATAGCATTATACTATAAAGTTACTGTGATAAGGGGCCGGGGAGATGGCTCAGTGGAATAAGTGCTTCCCTGGTAAGCGCAAGGGCCTGAGTTCAATCCCCAGTTCCACCAAAAAAAAAAAAAAAGTTACTGTGATAAAAACAGCACAGTACTGGCAAAAAAGACACCCAAACAATAACAACAAAAAACAAAAACAGAAAAAAAAACAAACAGACCTGCTGTTCAATGGAACAGATAAAAGATGAAGAATCAACTCCAGACATAGTAAGCCACCTTATCTTTGATATAGATGGCAAACACAATCACTCAAAGAAAGATAGCTTTTTAAATAAATGGTGCTGTTTAAATAAATGGTGCTGGACAAACAATCTTTGCATATACTAAAGATTAAAATTGGACCCACGTCCTTTACCATGCATAAAATAAATTTGAAATGGATCAAACATCTAAACATTAAAACAGAAACATTAATTCTGCTGTAACATAGAATAGATAAAATTTGAAGACATTCATGTAGGCAAAGGCTTTATGAATAGAACCTCAAGCACACAAGAGCTATGACAAGGAATCAACAACTGATATGTCATTTTATTAAAACTCTTTACACGGTAAGAGAAACCAACAACAGAGTAAACAGCAACACACAAGGTGGGGAAAAACATTTTCCAGGAGTTCCTCAGACAGATTATTATTGAGAACATATAAAAACTCAAAAACGTTTGACTTTCCAAATTTAAAGGCCAAATCCATAAAAGGGCATCAGAGATGAATATAAATTTCTCAGGTGAAGAAATACAAACAAAATAAATATTTGAAAAAATATCCCAGTCCTAGCCCAGGTCCGGAATTTCTGCCGACTTCCGGGAACCCCCAGAACCAGTCCTAGCCCTGGTCCGCAGCA
>NW_004524658.1:9639715-9645974 GCF_000260255.1 Octodon degus | reverse complement strand
CTTTCATTCACCACCCCCTTCTTCTTGAACATCCACCTACCCAAGAGACATCTTAGCAGTAACTGGCATGTCATGACTAGCCGCCCATATTCAGAATATAGTGTGGTGATTTCTAAAAGAACTAGGACTAGAGGTTCCATTTGACCCAGCCGTTCTTCTGGGCATCTTCCCAAAAAAGCTAAAAGCATTACACTACGATGTGATATGCATATGTATGTTTATGTCAGCACAGTTTGTAACAGCAAAATCTGGGAAACAACTCAAGTGCCCATAAACTGGTGAATGATGTGGGTTTTTTAAATACAAGAAAGATGCTTTTGTATAATAGAGTACTACTCTGCCATAAAGAAGGATACAATGGAGACATTTCTAGGAAAATGGATGCAATCTGAGTAGTTCATATTTTTAAGTGAAATAAATGGGACACACAAGTGTGAATACCAGATTGTTTCTCTGGTGCAAGAAACTGCAGTATAAATCAGGGCCAATATATATAATAGTTATTGCAGCACAGGAGGAAAATGTTTAATAATAAGGAAGAAGGGAGGGGAAAGAAAGGAAAAGTAATACAAAATAATGAAAGAAGGAAAACATGGAAATGAAGCTTTGTAAGTGCAGAAAGGAAGAGGGATTGAAGGGGGAAAGGAGTAGAAAAAATTTATATCTTGTACAGGTACACACTCTCTATAATGAATGTGAGCATCATGTCTACCTAAATCATACCCATAAAATCTAACTTAAAAAATACTGAAAGCACTAAATTTTGCAACAATTTTTTTAGATATGAAAGCAAAAGCACAGGCAGTTAAAGATCAAAAATTGACCTTAACAAATATGTAAAGCAATCCCTGAAAGATATTCTCAAGTGTGAGTAGACAACCTGAAAATTCAGAGCAAGTATTTGCAAAACTTGTACCTGTTAAGATATTTATACCCAGAATATTGAAAACAAATTCCTAGAATAACAACAAAGATGACTCAATTTAAAAATTGGCAAAGAATTTGAATAAGGCCTGAGAAAGCTACGCACATGGCAAGTAGTGCATTAAAAGTTGTCCAACATCAGCAGCTTCTAGGGAAACAGACCTCAAAAGTTGTCACTTTACACTCACTCAGTTATCTAAAATAAGACACAAGGAAGGAAGATGAAGGGAAGAGAAGAACAGAGGAAGGGAAACGGGAATGAGGGAAAGACAGAGTAAAAAAAAAGAAAGAAAATAAAAAGCTTTGACAGGGATGTAGAAAAATTAGAACCCTCATACTATTAGCGCACATGTAAAAATAATTCATCCTCTGTGCAAACAATTTGGTAGTTCCTAAAAATGTTGAACACAGAATTTCAACATGATTGTGAAATTCCTTTTCCATTGTGTCCTTCAAAGAGTTGATACAGGAACTCAAAAAATACTTGTATAATAATACTCAGCAGTGGTCTCCACAAGTCCCAAGTTAGATCAAACTGTCCAATGCAAAGGAATAAACAAACCATTGTATATTTATAAAATGTAATATTACTAAGCCTTAAAAATGAAGGAAATTCTGCCACATACTGCAATATGGTGATTCTTACAACCATTACACTAATTAACATAAGCCAGATATAAAACTATAAATATTGTATGAGTCTACTTGCATGAACTGTCTATAATGCATTCATAGAAGGTGGGTCAGAGGTCAACAGTAGCTAGAGGCATTGGAAGGTATCCTTCAATACATACAGAGATTCTATTTGGGGGGATATGAAAGTCCTAGAAGTGGGACAGTGGTCATGGTTGTATAATACTGTGAATCATTGCACTGTACATTTAAAAATCATTGGAATGACAAACTTTATATTACATTTGTCTTACCACAAAAAGGGTTATTTTCACAGGGGAGAGAGAAAGATGTAATTCGCAGTAGGAGGTTTTATAAAAGGGGTATCATGTTTCTGCAATGGAGAGGGTTGGAGAGACATGTGACAAAGTCAGAGCAGAGATGAGAAGCACCGGTTCACTTCATATTTAGACTTGTTGAGACTGCATTTTAGAAATAAAGTTGTGGAAAATTACACCATATGCAAAGTTGAGATTTCTAATTTTACAAAATTTCCAAAGAAATAGGACTTTGTAAAAATGTGACACATAAAGATAGGATTTTTGTTTTCACAATTATTTTATAGTATAGTTATTACACTATTTGTGGAGGCAGTATAAGCGCAACTCTTTATTACACATACAATTCACTAGACTAAAAGCCACTAGTTTTAGCTTTGTACTTAAAATTTGTCGTACTTTAGTTAAAATATGACTTTAAAGGTAATTCTATTTTTGAGTGACTACTACTGCTCTCTGATTAAATATCAAATTAATTTCACTGAATATTATTTTGTTCTTAGATACAAGAATGCTTAATGTTTTATACACATATGCATACTTTAAATTTTCTTTTAAAAAGATCAGTTCACTAACTGCAGACTGTATTTCTATTCTTTCCTTTTTTTTTTTTTTTCATCCATCACATCCTGTCAGAGATGTTAGTGGTTTTTGGCGAGTTCCCAGGACCTCTGACAGGCTTTCATCTTCAGAAACACAATTGTTTCCTGTATGGGTAACCTCCAGAACAAAAACCTGCTTTTCCACTGACGAGAAGGGGAAACTTGCTGCCTAGTTTATGCATGCCTTTTTGCTGGAGCTGTGATTATCCCTGTAGCTTCTCACCCATGTAGGTTCCTGGCTGAGGCATTCTCCTTTTCAAAGCACACATTGCCAGAAACAATTTGATGTGTACAATTCATTTTATTTTAGTCTCTGAAGTTGCTTTCATTCACATGTGTGGTCTTCTCCTTTCTTCTATTTTCCTACAATATTTGTATGTTTTACTTGTGGGAAAACATACAGAGTGACATCCCCATTCAATGCCTGTTACTGAGATTGGTGCTTTGTGGAGACGTAAGACTCAACTAAAGGCAAAATACTTCACAGAGATGATACTAAATTGTTTTCTGCACAGTCACAATTGAGCAGAGATATATTCACTTTCTGGTTGATTGAAATATTTTTCAATTTGATTCTTTGTGTTAAGTTACAAAAATTAAATCATAACCAAATGTTACTACATGTTGGGTAGACCTACCTAGGTCCAGCCCATGCACACTATTGCTTTTCATATTTTCCCTAGGAGTGATTTGTTTTGGGAACACACTAAGTCTACCTGGGTAAGAATTAAGCTCACTGTCACACAGCCTACGTAAAATACAACTACTGCAGAAATAATTTACTTCCCCGTTATTTTCTGAACCTATATAATTTATGTCAATCAATTATATGGCTCATTTAAGTTGTTGACCCTTTCTAAAATACAACCATAATGATAATGCAAGCCATTATTTAGTGTATCAAAGATTAATTGAGTAGCTCTATAGTTTACTTGCGAGTAATGTTTTATAGGTACAGATAATTTCAATCACAATTCATACTACAATTCTGTACATAGAGAAATGACATAAAAATTAACAATTGAATTAAAAAGTAGAATGTAGACATTGATGTGGCCAGCTTGGTGCAAAGACAATTAAACTGCTCATAGTTGGGGTTTTTTTTTTGTTTGTTTGTTTTTTGTTTTTTTTCAGAACTGGGGATTGAACTCAGGCCCTTGCGCTTGCCAGGGAAGCGCTTATTCCACTGAGCCAAAACTGCTCATAGTTTAATATTATTCCTAATTTTTTTTCTATTTTATGTTGTACAATTACTGTCTTCTTGCTGGAACTTTAAATGAGTAAAAATAATGTTAGAAACTTCAAAATAAAAACATGGTCCAAAATATGTATATAGTTACAGTAATCAGTCACGTTTTATGTGTATTTTTCTCAACAATTTCACGGAAGCTTATGTAACTTGGAAAGGCTAAGAGGAAGAAGAGTACTTGTTTTAGTGTTTCCAAAGTAAATAAAGTTTGCCTTCATAATTTCTCTGGGAAGCTTGATGCTCCTTTTAGCAATATTGAACAGAAGGAGGCTGGCTGGTGGGGTTTGAAGCATGGTTCTAGGCTGTTCAGAGAAGTTTTGCCACAGTACGTGTTGATATTGTTTCTGACCTATCTGAAACAATAGATAGGTGTTGGCATTTAAACCAAGAATACGTATACAAATGGCCCCTATTTTGCATTGCTTCAAAAGATGACATTTTGAATTTTCCGTGATATAAAAATCATGCCTTACAAGGATCATATTTTTCACTTTTAGCATGCATTTTATTAAATTATGTGAACCACTCAACATTTGGCTATAAAATAGGCTTTCCATTTGAAAATTTTGCCCAACTTTAGGCTAATCAAAGTATTCTAAGCAAACGTAGGTATGATGGGTTGGAAATCAGAAATATTAAATGCATTTTGAAATTATGATATTTCCACCTTACTTTATATTTGTTGGAGCACAAAGCCAACATGAGTAAAGGAACAAGGGCTGGCCTGATAGTGCAGCAGACTAAAGTGCCTGCTTAGGCAGAGCGCAGTGGCCTGGATTCAATCCCCAGCATTTTGTGCCAGCCTTGCCCACAGGGCACGCTGAGATGGCAATTGAGACTGAAGTGGTGGCACGTACCTGTAATCCTAGCACTTGGGAGGCTGAGAAAAGGAGAATCACTATGAGTCTGATCTGGGTAACGAGACCCTGTAGACCCTGTCCTAAGTACAGAAAAAGAAAAGAATGCATAAAGGAACATCTGAATTCCTAAACATAGCAACTATTTCTCAGCATATCTATGTTCTCTCTTGATAAAAGAGAGCACCCAAAAAAAGTACGCAAATACTTCACAACTCTCCCAATGTGTATGCATTACTACAAGATACAGGGCAATTGGGAAGAACTGGCAGCCATAACTGTTCATCCCTGGGTTTTTCCATGATAGATCTTGCTCACTGTTACTGTCATTCCTCATATACAGAAAGAACGTAAAGCACAGGTAATAAATGAGAAGAAAGAGGGCAGAAGTATGAGCTCATACACTGTGACTCCGCAGCTTCCACTTGGGTACAGGAGGAATAGAGAAAACTGGAGCTTTTGAAGTAAAAAAAAAATCTTCCAAGGTAAAACAGAGAATAGCAAGCAAATTTAGAATAAAAGCTTGTCTTTGAAAAAATTGACTTTAGCCTTAGAGAAGACATTTCAATAAACATCTGCAACACAACAATATAGCAAGGAAATGTATACTTTAACGAAACAAGGGCAGATAGTCATTAAAATGTAAGAGCTAGAGAAAAAAAGGCATTTAGGTGGAAAAGAAACTGGATGAGCAAGCAGTAAAAGGATACTTTAAAAGCAATCATTCAACTGAAGGCATTGGAGAGCTAGCTACTAGAGGCCAACAAAATTGATGAACTTTCACAGAACGATGAAGACAAAAACAAAGGAAAAGACAAGAAATGATTATACTAGTAGATGAGTAAAGGTTCTGGAAGAGGATGAATGGCTGGATCATCAGATAGAATAACTGCAGTTAATAAAAGAGCTGCATGCTGTGGAGTGGTTACAGTTAAGGAAAACAAGGGTTAGTGAAACACCTGCACCTAGATATACAGGAGGCAAGTTACTACTCACAGGGCAGAAGAGGCAAGGAAGGAGGCAATACTGAAACTCAAAGAAAGCAGTGGAGAACTCTGCAGAATCTGTGCCTGGAAGAAAAAGCAGTACAGACATCACCAAACCTTGTCCCAGCAGAGAGAAACTTGAGGCAGTGAATGCCCAATTTTCCCATCCTCCAGTCTCCCACAGATGTCTTTTAGCACTCAGGCACAACTGAAGGCAGAAAGCCAATAAAAGCAAGGCATATAGTCATAGAGATTAGACTTCAAGGGATGGCGCAGAGTAGAGATCTAGGGAGGTGAATGGAGAAGACTCACCTGAGTGCACAACGTCCAAGGAGAGGGCAAGAGGGCATTGGATAGGGCAAACAGGGGTACTGTGGAAGAAAACTTTCCTTAGCAAGGGAATGTCAGTGAGAAAGACATACACCTATCTGATTTCAGTTAAAGTATGAAGTAAAATATAGGAGGCTTGAAGGAAGACAATTAAGATGGAACAAAATTTGTACTGTTTCAATCCATACAATAGGTTGGACAACAGAAACAACAGCTATTCATAGAAAATATGGGGCTTTGAAGACAAATAATTGCAATTAAGGATTTTGTACTTGGTACTCCTTTTTATATATAAATGGATCAGAAATGAACACGCAGGAGTAGTTACAGAAAATATAACATTTGTATAGTTTCTTGAAAT
>NW_004524658.1:9634772-9635960 GCF_000260255.1 Octodon degus | reverse complement strand
ATATACTTAAGCATGACCTATGGACCAGTATGTGGTCTATTTTAGAAAATGACCCATGTGCAGCTGAGAAAAATGTGTATTCAGCTGTGTTTGGGTGGAAAACACTTTGTCTGTATATGTCCACCAAGTCCATTGTTTCAAACTCCTGTTCAATTCTGTTATTTCTTTGCTAAGTTTTTGTCTGGTTGACCTATCTTTTGGAGATAAGGGTGTGTTAAGGTCTCCTGTTAAAATTGTGGTATTGGGTATTAGATTTTTCATGTCCATTAAGATTTGCTTTATATAGTTGAGTGCTCCTGTGTTTCGTGCATACATATTCATGAGTATTACCTCTTCCTCTTGAATTTTTCCCCTAACCAGTATATAATGGCCTTCTTTATTTTGATTGATCATTGTTGGTTTGAAGTTGAGACTGTCTGAGGATAGATTTGCTACCCCTGCTTTTTTTGTGAGGTGCTGGGGCATGTAGTATTGTGTTCCATCCTTTGAGTTTCAGCCTATGAATGTCTTTATGAGTTAAATGTGTTTCTTGTACACAGCATATTGTTGGATTTTGTTTCCTAATCCACTGTTGCACTCTATTTCTCTTAATTGGTGAATTGAGTCCATTTACATTAATGGTTAGAATTGAGATGTATTGACTTACGGTTGCCATCTTATTTACCTGTTATCTTTTACTCCTTTTTCTCCTGTGTTTAATTGCTTACCCTATTTAGTTGGTTGCTTCTGATCTCATTCGTGGAGTTCTGATCGTTTTGGTCCCTCTCTAGAACATCTTTCAGTATCCTGTGTAAGGTTAGCTTTGTCATCACGAAATTTTTTAGCTGTTGTTTGTCATGGAAGTATTTCACTTCTCCATCAAACTTGAAAGAGAGTTTTGCAGGTTATAGTTGTCTGGGCTGGAATTTGTTTTCATAGAGAACCTGAAGTACTCTGCTGCATGCTCTTCTTGCCTGCATGGTTTGTGAAGAGAAGTCGGCCATAATTCTGATGGATTTTCCTTTGAATGTGATCTACTTCTTTGCTCTAGCAGCTTTCAGTAGATTATTCTTGTGCTGAATTTCTGGGATCTTGACTATCATATGTCCGGTGTGTTTTTCATTGGGTTGAGGTTCCTTGGCGTTCTGTATGCTTCAATTAACTGAATGTCAGATTGTTTCCTCATATTTGGGAAGTTTTCTGCTATTA
>NW_004524658.1:9631256-9634672 GCF_000260255.1 Octodon degus | reverse complement strand
ATATATATATATATGTATTTAGTACAGAGTCTAGAGGGTGTCCAGGGTGTCACTACATAGATCGGACTCATAGCTATCCTCCTCTTGTCAACCTCCCAAGCACTGGGATTACAGGCCAGCGCCACCATGCCCAGACTCAATCGCCATCTCAGGACACCCCAGGGGCAGGGCCAGCATGGCTTAAATATATACTTTGAGACACAAAATGAGATAAAAAGCTGTATGAATTATGGAATGAAGTCACTGTCTTTCAACATTGAAAGAGATTAAACACACATGTAACTAAAAGCTCAGTTCCAACACAAAATAGCTGTCAATATATTCTTACAAAAAGTATAAAATAAAAATTACAATTGTAAAAAGTATTAAGCAATTATAACAGAAATATGGATCATAAAATCTAAGCTTAGCTAAACACAGAAAGAAAACCAGCAACATTCTCACCCCATATTTGAGGATATGTTCTTCACTATAGCACTAAGCAACATAAGAGTAATAAAAGAATCAACACACTAATTGCCTTCTTTGTTGCTGGGATAAATTGGCATGACACCCACAGCTAATAGAAGGGAGGTTTACTTTGGCTCACAGTTCAGAAGGTTTTATCCATGGTTAGCAGGATTCCATAGTATGCCTTGCAGAAGGGCTTGGGTGGGGAAAGTCCCTCACATTAGGTCACCCAGGAAGCAGGGACAGAAGGGAGTAATAATGAAGGGTCTTATCCCACTATGATACCACCCCACAATCTAATTACCTCAGAAAGCCTGGACTCTGAGCAGATGAACCACTGGGAGACATTCCTTGACATTCCATCCCTGGCACACCAAATACCCACGCACAGGTATTTATGCAAAATGCATTTAGCCCATCTCTAAGAGTGCCCAAAGTCTAACAGTTTCAAAATTGATGAACAGTCCAAGTCCAAAGTGTCCTCTGAGACTCAGTGTAAACTTTTTGCTGTGAGCACCTGTAAAGGTCAAAAAGAAAGTTAAAAACCTCCAGCAACAGTGGCACAAGATAAACATTCCCATTTCAAAAATAAGGAAAAGGTGGTAGAAACCAATGGAACCAAAGCAAAACTAAAACTTAGCAGGGAAACATTACATCTATATCTTCATGTCTAGCACCTGCAGCATAGATATGAACTCCAAATTGCTGGGCAGCTCTACTTCTAGTGGACTGCATGCTTTAGCCCTTATTATTTCTATGTTGGGGTACTTTTATCACTGCCTGTGGTCTTTCTCAGAAGATGTTCTCTGTTCTTAGTATCTTCAACTTTCTAGGGCTTCCACTGAACTTCTGGCTTCAGTTTTACAGCTTCACATGCTGTCCTGTCAGAGGCACACTGCCTGATTTCTTTGGTCCTCTTCTGAAGTCTAGTGAAACCATCCTCGATCCCACAACTCTTCCATTCTTCATGTCTGTAAAATCAGCACCACACAGACAACACCAAGGCCTGCCACCAGTCTAAGCAGAAGCTGGACCCACTTGTATCATGGCTCCCACAGCCTCTAAGTACCTGAATGGCTGAAAACTATGAGCTGAAGCCAGGGGAAATAATTTCCAATGAAGCCCTTCTAAACAGCAGAGTACTCTGCGCTTTGTTTTCAAAGCAAGATCTTTCACTTTGTTATTTCTTACCCTGAGGAGGGAGAGGTCTTGTTGATTCCTTAGATGTCCTTGATGAATCCTTCTTGTTGTCCTGATGCAGATGCCCTGGCTTCTTTTAGTCTTTGCAGGAGCATCATTTTCCATGGCACCACATTTGCAGGAGCTTGCTTTCTTTCCAAGCTGAAAACTTTCAAAATGGGCTCTTTGCTCTCGATCTATAGCATAAACCTTGCTAAAAGCTGCAGCAGTGCCAGTGCCATAGCCTGAATGCTGGGCTGCCTTAAGTTAGTCCTTTCTAGACTAATCAGTCTGCAGTTGTCAATCTGATTCCTTAACAAAGTCTTGGGACATGAGCAAATATATATTGATTTTTTTCCATGGCACAACGTATATGGTCTTAAGCCTAACTGTTAAATGCAGTTCTTATTTTCAAATAAAAACTTCTGAAACTGGTCTGCATGTACTGCTTGCATTTTAGCTAACATTCTGAATTCTGAGCAGCATTTCCCATCAAAATTAGCTCATAGAATTTAGGGTTTCTCCAGTCAGCATCTCCAACCCTTTGCAAACTCCTCCCATGAACCACATCCAAAAGCTTCTCTAAGTGGCATGTTCAGTATTCACAACATTTATGCTGCTTTTTCTGTTACTAAAATCTGGCATAGTCACTTTTTTTCATTTTTTAAAATTTTATTGAGAAACAAATAGCAATGAGAGTTTCAAAACAGGTTAGTAGGACAGTCATAATAATTAATACATTGCATATTGTTGTCTTTGTAGTAGTTATTCATAGTCAAGATGCAGACATAATATCCTGTCCAAACACTATCAGTACAAATCTTTCTCATTGAATTAAGAGAAAGTAGCTATATATCTATCCTATTTTGAACATATGGATACAAAATGGTCCTTCATTTGTATCTCCTTTTTTTGTGTTCAGTTTTGTCAGAGAGGGGTATCCCATTGCCATTTAGATATTGTAGGCACGTGGATTTAGCAAAATAATCCAATATAGTCCAGTAGTCCACAATAGTAGTGGGTTTCCCATAGGACTGGCAGTGTCCAAAGTTGTTAACTTGAGCCTTTTACAGCTCAGCATATTAATATGGATTTACTTTTTATACCTCGCTTTTATAATTTTCTGCTGGATGGTCAGACTATTAAACATAAATTCTTATCGTCTAATCTATGCTAAAAGAATGTACTCAGGCCACTGGAGGTAAATTAATTTGCATTTAGCATTTCTAGCCCTGACTTATTTCTTCTTTGAGAAACACTTGCCAGGGACTCCTCCTGTGGAATCAAGAGACTGCAGTGCCTAATTCACCAACACCTTAGGCTTACCACTGCTACCCCCTTTACAATTTATGCTTCTAGATCTAGGATTCCTTTTATCTTTTTTTTTTTTTTTGGTACTGGAAATTGAACTCAGGATCTTGTACTTGCCAGGCAGGAACTTTATTTATTTTCTTTTTAAAACACATTTCTTTTTTTTTTTCAAAATTTTATTAATAAACAGATAGCAATGAGACAGTATCAAATCATATCGGAAGTACAGTTTCAACAAATAATACACTGCATATATTCTTCTTAGTGGTTAATTGCTGTACAAGATGCGGAATTGAGATCCTATTTACAAACACCATTAGAACAAATCATTCTATTCATTAAGAGAATGCAACTATATATCTATGCTAAACACTCTGAATACACAGATACAAAATAGACATTCATCGGTATACCCCATTTTTTCTAAGTTCCGTTATTGAATATTATAGGTGTGTAAACTCAGCAAAATATTCTAA
>NW_004524658.1:9592985-9625261 GCF_000260255.1 Octodon degus | reverse complement strand
GGGTGGGCTTGATTTCTGAGGTTGCATTTTGTTCCTTCTCGTCATTTTGTGTAGCACTGTCTTTTGCCCTTTGTTGTAGATCTTTGCTGTAGTTATAACCTTCGCACTTACTGAAGTTCAGATGCAGCTCTACAAAGTTTGGACTTATCCAGCTGCGTCTGGCTTGGGTCTGGCTGCTGTGCTCAGCTCCTTCCCGCTGCTGCCTTTCAGGGTGAACCTGTTGTGTCCCTGTGGGGAGATGTTCTGCTCCTGGACAAACTGGTTGAATCTATCCTCTACACTCTCTGCAGGGATTGCAGCTGGAGGATTACACCCCAGGCATGTATGCCAGGCATGAGCTGTGCCTGGAGGGGGCAAGGTGAAGTAGCGGGAAGAGGAAGCTCTCCCACAGACTCACCGGACCTGGGCTAGGACTGGGTCTGGGGGTTCCCAGAACTCGGCAGAAATTCCTACTCGACGGGCAGGGTGGGGGAGGAACTGCAGAGTGGTGGGGGGCAGCCCAAGGGTATGGGAGAGGGTCCAACCCATGATGCACCTGGGCTGGGACTGGTCCTGCCAGTGCAGGGTAGCAGGAAGCTCTCTGCACACTCACAGGACCTGGGCTAGGACTGGGTCTCATAGTCACTTTTTTTCACTGGGACATAATGCCCACACTTGCCGTTTAAGGAGGAGAGGTTTTTGTTGGCTCATAGTCTGGAAGATTTAGTTCTTGTTTGGCAGGACTAAACCCAGAAATGACAATGAGAAGAACCCACAGAGATGAAACTTCTCCTATCTTGGTGGCCAGGCAGCAGAGTCAAGGCAGTAATGAAGAATGGAGATGTACCCTTCCATTCAGACTGTGGTGATCTGACTCTTCTCAGGAGACCCCGCCTCCTACAGCAGGTCAGCTCTACCACCCCATGCTCCAATCACCCTCCAAAAGTTTACCTCTTAGTGTACAAGTATTAAAAATAACAGCATATTTTAATCAGTACCTACTTTGTGGCAGGACATTATTTGAACAATTTATATAAATTAATTGATTTCAAACTTAAAACAGTTCTATTATGTAGTCTCCTTTATTATCTTCATTTTATAAATGAAAGAATACTGACAGTAAGTACTTAGCTCAACCTAAACTAATTCTCAAGACTGTCTTTTTAATCACTATTTCATAATTAATACATACGTTCAAGATAGAAAATTAATTAAATCAATTACATTATGTATAAAAATAGCATATTTGATATATAAAATATTTTAAATCAATTTAATTTATACTTTATATTATATTTTACATTTGTTTTTGCCTTCACAGCATAGCACTCAAAGAGCTGACAGGGTTCTCTGAAGTATTAAATGACTAAATATATTAAGCCATGTTTCAAGCTTAACTCTTTCAACAGTGGGAGACAATAAGCTTCATTCTTTAAAGCTTTAGTATGAGTGTATTATTATTTCTGACTAAATGACTCCTAATGAAATGTATCTTGATAGAAAGATGACTAGCCCTAACAATGTGATGTTATTTAAAAAAACTAATGTTTTATGCATTCATAGTAACTGATCTGTGGTTAGAATTAATAACATTTATATTTGTAAAAGGCGAAAGATTTATACAATCTGAAGAGAAACTAGAGTATAACATTTATATTTGAACAGCAGAATTGAGTGCTTTTTGAAATTTGTGGTCTTTTTATGTTATGGAAAGAAAGTAAAACTAAATTTCACAAAAAAAATAGGAGAATAATACTAGTTAACACATCGTGTATTGTTTCTAAAGTAGTTACTCAGAATACAAGATGCGCATAAAAGTTTCTCCAAACATAATAGCACAAACTTTTCTTTTCAATGAACTAAGATAAACTAGTGGTATAGCTAGCTTACATTCTTTTCCTTTTCCCTTCCTGCTTCTCCCTCCCACTAATTCCTTTTTCCTTTTTAAACAATTGCTTCCTACTTCATAATATCTATTGTACATGGTAACCTTTATTTACTCTTTCAGTTTATTCCACCAAGAGTCAGTACAATGTTTACACATATAAGTCTGATTTATTTCACTTATGAATATATTCTCAGGTTGCATCTATTTACCTATAAAAGTCTCAAGTTTATCCTTCTTTATTCTGAGTAATATTCCATTGCATTAAATAAAACCCCACACCTATCCACTCCTCAGTTGACAGGCATTTGGGTTGTTTTCAAGATTTAGCTATGACACATTGTGCTGCTACAAACACAGAGGCATGTATACCATTGTGCTAATGTATTCTTAATTCTTCTGGGAAGATGCTCAGAAGAAAAATAACTGGGTCAAATAGGGCCTCTAATCCTAGTTTTCTGAGGAGCCTCCATATTGATCTCCACAGTAGCTGCACCAGTCTACATTCCGACCAACACTGGAAAAGTGTTCTTTTTTCCACATAGCCCCTCCAACATTTGTTACTGGCTGACTTGATGATAGCCATTCTTTCTCGAGTGAGATGGAATCTTTGTGTTTAGATTTTCATCTCTTGAATGACCAATGATACTGAACATTTTTTCATATATTTATTTTCTGTTTGTATGAAATCCATAGTTCTAATGATTCCTTCCATGAATTTTTTTTTTTTTTTCAGAACTGGGGATTGAACTCAGGCCCTTGTGCTTGCCAGGGAAGTGCTTATTCCACTGAGCCATCTCCCCGGCCCCCTTCCATGAATATTTTGAGGACAAAATTAATACTGATTTTTAAAACATAGTAAAATCATTATCTTTAACAGTAGTTCTCTAAAAATTATTCTTTATGCTTCTTACAAATTGAGCGATTTGAATTTTTTCTCATTTAAATATGCATGTTTGCTCAATAGATGCATATATTAATTCATGATTAAATGAATGAATACCAAAGATATCTGTGTACTTAACTATGGAGTATCTAAGACAGCCTCCAAGCAACAATAGATCTTTTCTTAAAATATAATCAATCTTATCAGTTACCATGTGAATGAATGATAATTAATTCACAATCTACAACATAGAGTACCACAAGATTATTACATTTGGGGGAAAAAAGAAACATGTCATTCTCTGTGAGTCAACCACACTTGCCTTAGAAAAAAATGAAGTAACATTTCCATGTAATGTTTGGTAATGATTACCATGGCAAATTCTTTCACCAGAAAATTTTTTTTAAAAGTTTGTTGACTTTTTATTACAAACTACGAAGTTCTACTTGCAAATGCAATAAAAATCAAACTCTTAAAATAACAGTCATTGAACAGCTACCGTGTTCCAAGGGATTTGCAAACATTATTTAAATTCTTTAACTCAGATTGCAACTGAGGAAACTGAGGCTCAAAGAGAAATATATCGTGCAAATTTATTCAGCTTCAGCTCAGCATTTGAACATGGAACTACTTGATTCTCAGACACTGTTGCCACTTCATTGTCCTGCCTCTTTCTAGTTCATGGGAACTCATACTCTGCATTTTAAAAAGTGCTGGTATACACAATAAAAGTAACTTAAGTGGTTTCCTTTAGTTTCTTCTTTTAAGCCAAACAGAGATCAAGTTTCCTAGCCATTAGCAAAGATCACAGGCAAAATTTCAGTTTGACAATTTTCATTTTGGGTGAGGCAGATGTCTGTCTTTGGGACTGGGACCAGGCGCACTTTCTCTGAGTTCACTCTCAAAAAGACAGCAATAAAACAGAAGTACCCAGTAGAGATACTGGTATGAAACTCTGTTGAAACTGCATTAATAGTAAGAACTTTTGTGAATAATGAGAGAACGCATATATATATATATATATATATATATATATATATATATCATAGAACTTACATTTCCTATTACAAGCTAGAAAATGGAAAAAAATACAGCAGTTTCCTTTCGCATGAAGTTAATATTTTCTTCCATCTGAAATTATCTTTAAAGACTATGAACATACAGTAAAACTTTAATTTCCTGTGGTTGTAGGTTGCTTCTAGCACAAACTAAACTATATAGATTAATCTATATATTCTGAGATCTACAGCCCAATGAGTATGTATACATTACACTCAAAATTGGGACCAAGTAGTTATAATGTAGTAATGAGACAAGCTTGTTTGTGAGAGTTTTCACTTGAAAAAATGAGACTAGGAGAAGATCAGGCATTTGCAACTGTGATTTTATGTATTACTTATTACTTTTAAGGGAAATACAAAAATATAGTAAGAAAGCACATTAGAAATGAAACACAAGCTGGGGAGATGGCTCAGTGGAATAAGCGCTTCCCTGGCAAGTGCAAGGGCCTGAGTTCAATCCCCGGTTCTGGAAAAAAAAAAAAAAAAGTCCTGAGAAATGAAACACAATTCCACTAAACCAAATGATAGAAATTCAAGAATGGTTGTTATATTGCATATTGTTCTCTTCAAATTAGTTGTTCAAATTATTGGATACAAACTTCTAAGACAAGCCAAAAAAACTATAAAAAATTATAAAAGAGAAAAAAAATAAGTATGAACTGCTTCTTTCAGTAGACCAGCTTAGAATGACTCTATAATTAAAATTAGGAAGAAAAGCCTGCATTTAAAATAATTGCCTATATTTGAAACAAAAGTAATAAATGAACACTCCACATAGTAGTGCTGTCCCAGCCACTATAAGGTTAGGTGATATCATTGTTCAAAGAAAGGCCTCGCTTTACTGCGGCAGGGATAATTCAATTTGGATCAAGGCTGAGGGTGTTTCCTTGCTGAAGAGTCAAGTTTCTCTTTCCAGATGGTTTCTTCTCTAGTAACTAAAAAACAAAACAAAAAAAAATTGCTTTTTGGCTGTTGATTTTGAGTAATGGATACTGTCATAGGAAACCATTTTCTTTCTCTTGGAAGAACACAGATTACTGTGATAAGGAAAAAGTTTGGATTTAAATCCTCTGTTTGTCATTAGACAAGAGTTGAGAAGGATTATGCCCAGGCATGCTTTTCAACATCTGAGAGGCTTCAGCCTCACTGGTGGGATCCTAAGTTTGAAAATCTTTTAATTTCATTTCTATTATTGGCAGAATACAATGACTAATGAAGAGAAAGCTCAAGACTTGAGGTCTAATTTCAAATCAGAAGTATAATTAATGACCCCAGGGTCAGTCTCTTGCCCAGCAGATGCCCCATGGGCTTGGAGGACTAAGAGGAGGGAATTAAACATGGAGAAATCATCTCTGTCAGCCAGGGCTGCTTCCCTGGTTTTTGTGCTAGCCCCAGCCAAGGCCTCCGCAAGCCCAAGCCCTGCAGTTATCCATTATCAAACAGAGCCAGAGGAAATTGATGGAGACAGTGCCAACAACAGTGCCCCTGAGGGCTCCCCTTTGCCGGCATTAGCTCCAAGGAGCAGGTCTCACTCCCTGTTAAAGCTATTGATTTTTTCCTCCCCCCTTAGGCCAGCCCTCTATTATGCTTCTTCCAGGGTCTGAGGGCCGTGTCTTTCACCAGTGTTTCTTTTAGAACATTCATTTAGAGAATCAAAGAAGAACTCTCTCAGGTATCCTGTTATCTTGCCATTCCTGACCTGAAAAACAGGGGCAAAATGCAGGCAGCTTTGTAAATAACAAATCTGACCTTCATCACTCAGCACTTTCTGGCATGCTTCTTCTCGGAAAAGATTCTAAGAAAATCAGGAGACGGTGTTTGTTCATTCATTGCCTGCTACCCTGGTTACCCATGTTTAAATTCCCTTCTGGATATGTGTAAACAATATTTGTGTTTCTATTTTCTCTTTAGTGGATTAATTTTGCAATCAGTATTTTCTGTTTTCAATATTTATTCATTTATGCATGTAGTTCCGCCATTCATGCAATTCACTCATTTTTTTCAATACTGACTTATTATCTACTTATCTACTGCCTGCCAGGCACTGTCAAATGGTAAGGTTTCTATAAGGAACAAAATAGACTGAGTCCCTGTCCTTGTGATGTCTACAGAATAATCAAGCAGACATTAAATAAAGAAAGCCAAGAACTTCACGTATAAGATATACTATGTAATACAAGGGAAAAGTACAGGATGCGTAAGGCAACACAAAAGTGACACTTCAAGGTGACAAAGTTGTGGGCTGGAAACCTTGATCCCCAAATGTCCTCTCTGACTTTGGAGGGGGATAGTACAAGAGGACGCACTGAAGATTGATTAGGAATACAGGCAGAACTTCTGAAGTAACTCATAATTTTCTACTTGTCCCACTTCATTGGACCAAGACAGTATCAATTGGATTTTCTTTTTGAGGATGGTATTTTTTAAAAAGTAATGCTTGCTTGATATATGTTTAAAAATAAAAAATATGTAGGCAATAGAGAAGAAATATGAATAGAAAAAAATGAATTAGTACTCCATTCAACCACAATTTTTTGTCATCTCTTACTAACAATGAGAATTATGACTTCCCCTTTTTTCTTTGTATATGTATGTATATGCATTTATACACACAGATTCATATGCAGGTATTTTAATGAATATGCACACGCCTATATGTGAATTTATACATACATGTATTATAAAGTAATAATAATATGTATATTATGAAGAAATTAATTTTTACACAATATAAATGCTATTCCTGAGTAGCAAATACATTTAATCTTATTTTTCATACTTAAATAATTTTGTATAAAATATAGATGAAAGATCAATTATATTTTAACAATTCCACATTCCTTACATTGCTTCTTAGCTTAGCTTTTTACATCTGACTTTTTAATTCATCCAAAATTATTTTTGTATGTTTTTCAAAGTGAGATTACAATTTAATTTTCCTCTAAAATACTGCATTCTATGCAACCTATTCATGGAATCATTCATCTGTTGCTTACCATCAACCCACAGCAAATTCTCTCATAAACATAGATGCTCTGTTACAATCTATTTCCTATGTCTGCATTCTATTATTATGGCTGCCCACCTTCATTTCATTAAAGTCATACACTGTTCTGATGTCTTCTGGCCAAGTGAACCCTAGAATGGTGGATAAGAGTCTCATTTCTGGAGCCAAGCCAAATAGGATCCCAAACCCTAAACAATAATCATTTACTTACCCTGCATGCTATTGATGATCGGCATATTTTTATAACAGCATGAGACCATCATCAGAATGTTTTACTTCAGCTTATGGCTGAAACTGAAAATTGTCTTTCAGTGAATGATACATATTAAACCATATAATTCTAAAGCAAAGATATTTATGTTCTTTAATAAATTACCTGCTGCTTGTGCATAAGCGACTTGAGTGCAATGGCAGCTTCAAGAAAATGACAAATGAAGATGTTTTAGCTATTCTGCTGGCCACCCACTTTTGCAAAGTGGCTCTACTACACAGGCCTTTGAGTTTGAGACACAAATATCTTGAATATATTTGAGGCTTGCAGCACTAACTTCTCACAGCTCTCTTGAAGAATGAGAGGAAGAACAGAAATAAATATGTGTTTGTGAATCTTATACAGTAATGCCTGTTGCTACCCGAAGCTGCCAGCCATAGAGGATAGAGTACCACCAGCATGCCCATTTTCTGCCGTTGTCACTGCAAGGGCTTGGCATGGAAGTACTCCAAATCTGGCAGTTGGAAAAAATGCGGTGGGTAAAACCTTTTGAATTGTTGAAAGGAAGCATTTACAAATATTAGTACTGTGTTCCTGTAAATGTATCAGCAGGCACAACAGATGGCCTAGACTCTGATGAATTTGATTGAGGGGTTAAATAGAAAAATAAAAAAATCTGAGCTATGATTTGAACAGGCAAGGTAGACACTGATGGCACCAAATAAATGAAGAAAGGTAAGTCTAGTTAGTGTCTGAGAGTAACTTCAAGTGAGATGCCCAACAGAAAAACTTTAAGACTTAAACATTGATATCTCAAAGCGATGTTACTGGTTCATCTCTGAACTATTTAACGAAAAAAAACCCAAAGTGCCCTATCTAGAAAAAATTGGCACCTGCCATGATACCACTGCTCATTTTGGCTTGTATTTAGGTGACCCAGAAAACCTCATGTGGTGATAGATGGGGACTTTGTAGAGGGGGCTAAATCTAGAATGTATAATTGATTTGCTGTACAGTGCTAGGATTAAGGGTGCTAGCATTAAAGGTGAGCTATTACTAAATCAGTCTACTGATTGGTTTGGCATCCCTGTAATCCTGCCAGCCTGGATATAACATAAGGGACAGAAAGAGGCTTTGCCTTTCTCTTGTTGTTTTGCTACTTTCTGCCCATCATGAGCAATTTCTCCTCTGCCATGCCACCCTGCTTTGGAGCCAGCCTATTATGGACAGAAATCTGTGCTAAATGTGAGCTAAATGAACCTTTCCTCCTTTAACTTTGGGTGTCAGGTGTTTTGTCTCAGCAATAAGGAAAAATAATTTAGACAGTAATCAATTTATTGGTCACTGAATTTGTCTTAATAATAAGAGGTTTGTAAATTTACTCAACTAAATGAAATGGAAAGTTTTACAGGACCATTTTGAGAGGCTAAAACAAAGCCCAGTAGGAGGCTGATATGGCCATGCTGCCCCGCCTCCCAAGAATCTGTTCAGTGACTGTTAACAATTCTTCTAGTTTAAGTAGTGTGAGGTAGGCAAGGAACCGGTTACTCTGACTTTCTCTTTTCCTTCATTCAGACACCTATTTCTCTAAAATCTTCCCTGGTCAAGTTTCCCAACTGTTTACTCCCATTATTTCAGTTGTTACCCTCTTTTTCTGGGCAATGATGACTGTAATAGCGAGCTAATTAGGTTTGTCTGTTAGTCTTTCTTCTCACAATCTATCAACTTCTCCAAGAGCAGATTTAACTTCTTGTATTCAGCACTCTGTCTTCAAAAACCTTTAAAGATCTGATCTGATATTTTCTGTAGCACTAAGACCAAATTCTTTGTCCTGGTCCTGTACAATCCATTTCCAAAATGCCACTAACTTCACATCAGTGATTCCTGCGCTACAGATCTGTTCTTGAAGCAAGTCACTCTCCTTGCTGTCTCTCACCTGCTCCTGGTATCACTCCTGCCTTTTGTGGCCATGTATGTGACTTCACCATATTTTTCATTCACTTTTTTAAAAATGTGAGCTTTTTTTTGAGATTTGTATTCCACCTCTTTCCCATTACCTTCCCCAAATTTTCCAATGTTAATGGCTACTTGCTTTCTGAAGAATTTGAAAAGCCACAGTTGAGTTGAATGATTGGATAAATTTCTGAGTAGTTTCCTGTCTCCAAGGTAGAAACTTCAACTAAATTTTGTAGAAGATTGTTTTGATATGTGGCAATCATTAGTTTTGGTCAAATATTTCTGGTATTTTTCCTTTTAGACACATGGTTGAATAGTATTTCCCTGCTGTTAAGTAAGGCCACATGACTTG
Organism: Octodon degus; assembly: GCF_000260255.1. Classification (NCBI taxonomy): domain Eukaryota; kingdom Metazoa; phylum Chordata; class Mammalia; order Rodentia; family Octodontidae; genus Octodon; species Octodon degus. The sequence continues at coordinate 9,615,924 of NW_004524658.1, read as the reverse complement.
CCAGGGCCAGTAAATTGTGAATTTGAGTGATACACTTCTGTTCATAACCCTTAAGAAGCAGTGTGTGAATTCTCCAAATTCTTTCTCAATCAGCTGCCTCCTACAATAATGGTTGCCACGTCAGTGATTCTAGAACTTACAGAAAGAAGCCCGCCAATTTAACAAAGTACAGCTCCTCAGTGAGCTAGAGCTCACAAATTCATGACTAGAATGCTCTTAACCTAGGATGAGATTATACGAATAGGAAATTAATCTTTGATTTTTAACCTATCCCAAATGATCTACTTTATTTATGAAAATCTCCAGAATGTGGTTTTCATTTAACAGAATAGGTGCCCATTCATTATTTGCGGGAAATTGAAAGCATTATTTACTTAAATACTGTGTGGCTGAGCTGAGGAATTTCACTGAGAGTTTACAGCAGAAGATCAAGAGTGGTGAACCACAGTGCCAGCTTTTAAGAGTCATTCCAGGACTGTGGAAATGTACAGCGATGCTTTGAAGATCAGCTGAAACAGATGTGGCCTGGGCTCGGAAAGAGGAAGCGTCTTTGCTCATTTCCACAGTCACTGAAACTGCTGTGATTTGCAGAGGGAAGAGATTTTTGCAGCATCAAAACTACTGTTTTCGGAAGAGCAGCAGTAGCATGCTAACAAATATGCTCTGCGCAACTCTTCAGAGAGCTGTGACATTAGCAGAGAGAGATGCAGCTTCCTAGCACAACTCATGGCACTGAGAACTAACTCTAGCAGACAGTCTGTTTTACGAGCAAAGTGGAAGTAATGCTCAGGGATGCTTAGGGGTAACGAGGACATGATGACATCGGGAATTTGAACCAACATCATTTGGACCATAAAGTTGACCTCATTTATTATCAAATGAGCAGTGTGTTCTAGATAGCACAATTATTATTTATAAAATTTATCATTCTCACTAGTAGGTTTATAATGATAAGTTTTCATTTCATTCAAACATTTTGTCCTCACAAATAGTCATTAGCTCCTTGAAAGCAAAAATAGTACCAATAGTACCATTAACGTACAATGTTATTGGTATGCCGATATGAGTTGTGGAAGACAGTCACCTTGAGGCAAAAACATAACTTTATTTTTCTTTTAGGTAGAATTTAACATATCTTTAGTAAATCACATTTTGAATTTAAACAATACAGGAAACTTAGAGTTAATTTTGCCAAATAGTTTCGAATTTGCTAGGAGGAACAATGTCAGAGGCCATGTATTCTTCCTCGCAAGAATTCCACTTTCATCTGCTCTATGTGGTAGCTTCTGTAATAGCTGAATTCAATGAAAGAATAGGTCTTTGATAATGCAAGACCATGATTCTATGAGTAAACTGATAAAATGGAACTACTTTATAAAAACTGAAACAAGTCAACAAATGTTAAGTGAACTGTCCCAGAATGCATCTCTGATGAGACCAAGAGTCAAGGAATTAGATCTGATAATTACTCTAGTGTTATCAAATTGATTTTTTTTAATTTTAAAACTGCATCATTCACTTATTTTATAATTTCATGACTATCCCAGTTTATCTTTCTCTGCTTTCGTTGACCTCATTTTTATGAAGTCATTCAGAGAGGGTGAAGTATAATAGTAAGAAAGAATCTTACTGTGGTTGGAAAAGCTCCCTTCTGGACTTAGAATTCATATTGTATTCAGGAGTGATCAGGAATGATTCAGAAGATCATGGCTTATCAGTCTTCTTCATAGACTTCTATTGGGGGGACATGCTGGCCATGGTGGATGGTGGTGGAGCCCAGTCCGCCTTCTTTGAACAGCTCACACAGCGAGTCTAGCTCGACCTCTTCTTGAACTCAACATCAGTGTAACATTGTTACTATTCTTTTGCAGACATAAACCTGTACCAGCAATCATATTTATGTTTACCTTGAACTTCATAAAATTTGTAAGATTTTATAATAGTGTCATTTACAAATTTAAAATGTTCTGAGTTGTGGCTGCCACTTTTATACAGGGCAGGAAGATTTCATGTTTCCAGAATTCCTACCATTCCACATTGTCTCCTGTTAGACCTGCTTCTTTCACTTAGTGATAGCCTGCCTGAATACGGGGCTTGCATGAAAGGATTCAAGTGCAGTGACCTAGACATATCATATTTTTATGTTAGGCATTAAAACTCCAATGATTTAAGTAAATGTGCAGACTTGTAATTCCTCAAGTAGCTAAAGAAATATCTGGTAATCAGAGCAATTACTTTGAGTGGAACAATATACAATGTAATAACCATTGTTAATTTCCTATCATCTTGTTTTGAAATTCTATATCGATTTTATTGTTTCTTTCTCTTGAAAACAGACAAGAAGAATAGTAGTGGATAATTTTAAACTCCTGTGGTTCACTGGAAATACAAGTGAGAAAATGAATCTATTGAAACAGAAGAAAAAGGAAAAGTATGAATTGTGAGGGTCCACAGGCATAAAAGGAATCCACAGACTTGTAAGTATGGAGAAAGCAATGCAAACTGGGATCTTATTTTGTTCTGAGGCAAGGTAGGTACAGTATTTCCTTTAGTTGAGAGATGGAGTCAGACATTGCAGCTTCAGTTGTAAAGCAAAGGCCAGGTGCTGTGCGGGTGCAGAGACCAGCAATACTTTTGAGCTGTGTCCAGATCTGGAGATCCGCTCTGTCAGCAGCAGCCACACCTCCAAATGCAGATGGGTCCTGCCTCTGTCAAGCCAGCTCTCACCTTCTGGCAGCTTTCTGGGATGGCAGTCTGGAAACACCATATGGGACATAGCCTTTGCACATAATCCCATGAAAACTGTTTTACAGTAACACATTATGAATATTTCATTTCTCTTCACAAATTCACTTGCAAGTGTGGGACATTCCTTTTCCTTTCTTTTTTCTGCTTTCCTGGTTCTTGGTTGAAGTGATTTTCTTTGAGCTAAACAAATGTTTACTAATCAAATGTAGGATGTGATAAGAGAGTTTAAAATTATTTACAGCATGATAATAATTAGGACTTTGCTGATTTTTTACTGTGTATATCAAATAAAAAATAGGCATTTATGCAAACAGCAGTTGGAGTTTTTTTTTATTTTTTTTGGCCAGAATTGGGTGGATCTTTTTCAAAGCAGGGTTGGCTAAATTAATTTGATGTTCTAGTTTCTTGTGGATGTGGTCTCTCTATGATCCAGCTTAAAGGGATAATCTTAAAAGCTCCTTTTCCACTATGATTTAATTTTTAAAGTATTAACAGTCACTCCCTTAAGTTTACCTATTGTTTTGAAGTACAGCTTTGTCTCTTGATATTAAAAGAATCGCTTTATCTTACAGTGAGTGATAGCAGCTGGCTGACAGGCCAGAGCAGCTCCGCAGACGGTGCCGAAAGGGAGGGAAAGTACCATATCTAATTAAAGCAGCGGGGAACGTTTTTCAGCAAGGCAAATTGTAATCCTTTATCTGGAAACTGGCCAGGGCATCAGGGTTAACAACACAGTTTGTGCAAAATCATAATAAAAATAACTACTCACTGTGTTTTTAGGGATTGCCATAGTCTAGAATATTCAGGTTCACATCTCATTTAGAAGCTTTCCTTATCCACAGTATGTCTTAGTACTTGCTAGAGACTTTGCAAAAACTTAGTAGTGAAGGAAAGACAGTTGTTGGCTTTAAGAGTATTCGTTTAGATTGGATATTTTACTAAGAATTCCAACTAAAAAAAATCAATTGCACTTTTCAAGTAAAATGATGTAAGACAATCTTTTATTTATTTTTTTTTAACCTTTTCTTATAGGACTGGAAATTCCAGGTATGAATTCCAGTTTTCTTGCTCTAGCTGTGATATCCAGCAAACTACTTGACCTACTTTAGGCTTATTTTCTTTTTGGAAAATGAGAGTAATAATGTTCATCTGTAACTTTCTCTGAACAATAAATCTGATTGAATGTCAACAAGCAGGTGAAAGCTGATAAGCTGAAATTCAGAGACAACACAAAGTATTACTGTGGCTTTTGTTCATGCAGTCAAATTGGAAATCACTGCTTGGGATAGCTCTTCTATGAATGGATAGGCAAGTTTCTCAAAATCAGATTTAATCAGCCAACCAACTACATTTATTGTATTCTGTGAACACATGCTTAGACTGAGCCCCAGGCAATTTATTAGTTATATGTTGAATGGAATCTGTTTCAAGGAGGAAATCCTACAAGGCAGTCGAGAACTCAACAGATTTAGGGAATTGCTTATGGGACAGGCCAAATAGGATCTAGGTGAGGAAATTAAACTCACCTACCTGGGAACAATGTCTCAAGCTGGAAGGAAGGGCCTTGTGAGCAAACTAAATGCATTGCCTATAAAATGTGAATGAAATTACAAAAATAAGATATGATGGGGGCTGGGGAGATGGCTCAGTAGAATAAGCACTTCCCTGACTGGTGCAAGGGTCTGAGTTCAATCCCTGGTTCCACAAAAAAAAAAAAAAAAAAAAAAAAAAAAAAAAGATATGTTTTGTTTCTGTGTTTAGATATAGTTAATATGCTGTCTTTTCAAGCTGATCACAGTTAGCCTTGTCTGTGTCTGAATTACTGTCTAGTTTCTCGGAAGGTAACAACAGCTACAGGAGTGCTACTGATATAGGAATGAATCTAAAACACATTGTAAAATAAAAGTACTCTTTGTATCGATGGTCATATTGTTTCATAGGAGTTTATATTAAAGCAGTAAATAAGAATACTGTATCATGTAAAATATTTGTTTACTAAAAAAATATTTGTTTACTATTCCGAGCCTTTTCGTTAAAAAAATTTTTTAGATATTAAGTTTTAGACATAAATCTTCATGATCTTAATTCAAATTTCATTTATAACTGCAAAGGTTTTGTTCTAAATATGTATTTGTCACCTATATAATAAAATACAGTGATGGATTGATGTAGTTTTGTTGTTGTTGTTTTGTAAAATAAATGTTTTGAAATTACATGGCAATGAAAAAACTCAAGAGTAAGATGTTGAGTAGTTTGATTTAGTTCATTTAGCAATACCAAGAAAATATGCTTTTCTATAGAGATTTAGGTGTGAACTGTAGGCTTATGATTTATTCAACAGAAGCCATAGCCCACAAGTTGGAGTCTGGGAAAGGCTTGGGCAGTGGGTACCTGACAAGCTCATTACGAGTCTGCCTGTGCCCGCCACTCCCATCTGCTGGTCTCCAACTTAAGTCTTCCTCACTGTTGTGGGAGACTTGTCCCTCAGAATGGTCACTCAGAACTGTCCCTCTTAAGCACACCAGGAAAGCCTCAACCTTTGCTCTGAGCAGAACCAGGAAACATTACAATTTGATCTTCTTTAGGACTAACGTCATTGTTTCACTGTCTCCAGCAAACCCCAGGCCAGCAGGCTCATCTGGTGTCAGTGTCATTCATGTGCAAAGTAGAAACTGAACTGAACACATTATCTTTGAGCTGCAATTGGTCTCTCCGACAGTACCAGCCTCTTTAAGGAGGGATGGCATACACTTGAAGGTTGGTTATTAGTTCCAAATGCTGCAGAAGCATCTGCTCTCGACTAGCTAGAAATCATGTTTAATAACAAGAAAATCTACTCCAGCCAAATCCCTGTTGGGAGGGCTCTCGCTTGAACAAAAGGCCCCCACTTCCCCTGATTTCCATAACAGATGTAGTATCTGATGCATGACAGCTCAGTGCAGCCCCGCACCATTATTCTCCTACATATCCATCTGCAAGAAACGGTGCTTTCATTTTATTAATTGCTCTGGTGGGCTACATGTTATGTTTTGTTGCCCGGAGAATACTGTGTTTGTGCTTCATGCTACAGTGGTCACAATAATAGTTATTTTTCTTAATGTTAAAGGTTACCAGCCCTCTTCCTTCATTTTGCTATGCATCTTCCATACCCAATAAACTATTAATGCCTCCCTGGGGGATTGACAATTTCACTTATGTTGGGCTGGATCCTCCCAACCCAGATACTGTTTATCTTACCGAGAATTCTTGGGACCAGCCCATTCTGGAGGAAGTCCTTAGCAGGCCCCTAACTGCTAGATGCAGTTCTTAAAGAGAGCGAGGCAGAGGAGAGGCACAGGAGAGGGACAGAGACAGAAAGAGAAAGAGAGATTTTTTTACATTTGTAAGTTGACCTTTCTTTTAAAATCAAATGCACATACAATTATGAACAAATTTATTTGCTGCCTTGGAAAAATAAATGCTTTGGATTTTCAGTTGCATCAGGTCAATTTTCTGCAATTTATGGAACATTAGGTAGACAGTGAGGATTGCTTCTGGAGAGCATCAGTGGGTGGGCTGTACTCAGGCTGGTGGTCAGCCATGCTACTCCATCATCAGACACATTATGGAAGCTGCTGAACTCGATGGCGAATGGGTGCAGAAAGGGAGGGGGAGGAACGCATAGAGTGTCTGAAGTGGCAAGATTGAGTGTGGCAATAAGAGACATCAAAGTATGCAATAAGGTAATTATGTGTAACTTCCAAATTTTTATGCAGTTCAGTGATTTACTTTTTAAATAAAATAGGCTGTACCTGGGAAGTTTTATCCTTGAAAGAATCTGTTTAGAATTTAAAATATCAAACTAGAAAGAAAGAAATTGGCTTGCCACTGAGTGTAAAACAATGTGAGCGCAGCTTTTGTTCATGATGTTAGAAAAAAGAAATGTATGTATGTGTGTATATGTGTATATATATATATATATATATATATATATAAATTTACCAAAGCCAAACACATTTAAATATAATTTGCATGTTTGTATTAGTCAGTCATACAGAATATAGACATGGAACAATGGAATAAATGAGCCATTTCTATTATCCAAGTCTCCTTAATGAAGTGTCAAAATATTCAAGCAAAATTGAAATATCCAAATGGTATTTTATATCAAAAGTGAAAGGTTTTATATACATATATTGAAAAAGTGCACATTTATGTTAATTAATTCCTTGATATTCAATATCCTACAAGTGACAGTTAAAAGCAAAAAGGAATAGAAAAATAAAACAAGAGCAAAAAGAAGAAAAACAACAAGGGAGAAAAAGCTAGTATGGTTTCTCACAGCACTATGTCACGGGAAATTGTTCACGATCTCTATTTCTTTTGAAACTGGTACATGTCTACTTCTAAAACCACAGATAACTTTTTTTAAAGTATAATTATGACAATAACCACTCCATTGCTTATGCTGTGGCCTAATGCTTTTATATTAGACTTCTTTGGTACATGGTTATGTTTTGGAAAACCTGGCTTGAGATAAGTCTCTACAAACCTGTCAGTAAAATATTAAGCTATGTTCTGACTATATCCTATTGCTTCATTTCTTTCTGGGTACCTTTTGGCAGCTTGCCTCCAAAATACTAATACCAGAAAAGAACATGCTTATTATATTTTGCCAAATATTACTTAACAGAAGAAATGAATTAATTTTAAAAATAGGTTCTATCATGTTGTTGCTGTAGATACCGTCAAGTGAAGGGGGGAAAAAACAATTTATAGTTAATACAAAAAAGTGTTGTCAGTATACTATGTTTTGTCCCTGTCTTCACCCTAATACATTTCTCAACTCAGGTCCTTAATGAGGAGAGCAATTTATCCCTCTGCCCTTGTCACTGAGGCCAGAGTCGCAGCTGGCAGCAATGAGTACTAATCAAAATAGCCCTTTGTGGGATTTTGCTCCTTCAAGTCTCTGAGGGTTGGGTGGGCCTTTGTTGTTATGACTCCTTTTCTCAGTCTCCCCTTCCCTGCCACACCCCCACACCGGAGATGATCTTTAGTGGCTGTTCTAGACCTAAAAGAGACAGCAGAGAGCCTTGCATTCAATTCTGCGGTATACAGCTGAGAAGGAGTGTCAACATGTTCATTAAATGAATTGCTTCAGGTCAGTCTAGTCTGGAATTCTATTTCTGAGTATGAAAAGCTTATGAGCATCAATGTACAGAATAATTAAAATATATATATTCTGTTAAAAACCATTCAACACACTCACGTGCTGCCTGTTTAATATTCTCAACACTCAAAACTCAAACAGGCTTGGTATTAGGTATCATTATCTCAGTGGGCTATGGTGGAGATAAAGGGAATATTCTGAGTCAATTAGAAGAAATTCAAGTAATAGATAGATGACAAAGGGCTGAGGAAAAGTCTTTAGCGGTACCAAGGAAGCACTCTCCATCATATGCCAGGGACCACAACTCCCAAGAACAAAGTTTCTGTTCTTTAAGAGTGGGTGGTCTTGCTCAAGGGAGAGATGCACAGCATATTTATCCAGGATGCTTTGGGGCAGAGGAAGTGGAGGCATGTGCTTACAAAGATCACTCCAAGTTTGACAGAAGAGGGTCACTTCTTGCTAGACACTGAAGGATGGCTGCAAGTTTGACTTCACCAGTTAGAGTGGAGTGGGTCCATTCATCTTATGGGAAAGGATACAAAGGTAAGTGAAGGGGCGTAAGGGTTATAGGGCCTCACAGAGTTTCCAAAGCAGTGTTTTGACCATGCCCTTGGGTTTCTTTCTGTTCTACCCCTCAAGATTATTTTTCATCATAAACAATGGATGGTTCACAAGAAATACTTGGTACGACCCGCATTCGCGGAGGCATAGTGAGAATGCTGTGATAACACAGATTCAGTAAATTATAGGAAATCAAAGATGTGAAGCAGGGCAATAGTGTATAGAATGAGGTTGCTGATGAAACAACAGCAGCAAACACAGCCTGGTGTTGCTGCAATGGCACAGACGCGGGTGGGCCACGCGGGAACAGGGCGTCTCTGAGCCAGTAGTGTTTCATAAAGTTGGGCTTTTCTTATTCCACTCCCCTTAATTAATGCATTCTTTTTAACCTCTGTCTCTCACAGAACAAGGGTCTAAAGTTGTGACTAATGATGGTCTATGCCGAGTTCCAAAAACTCCTGAATAACTACCAGTTAGCTTTGGGCTCAGTGGCTGCGATGCTGAGGTCCAGGAGGGAGGAGAGGTGAGTGAGTTGGGAGTCAAAAACCTGCTGAAAGGGCTGAAGAAAGAGAATGAGTTGGCAAAATGCTAATGCACAAACAGTGTTTTTCTCCAAATTCAAGGCCTTACTTACAAATGCTTTTGCTCACCATTGGGAAAATCCTGGCATGATGATTTTCTGCCACATTTAAACACAGCATAGATGGTTTTACCTCTGTCCAGTTTCCTTAAGCTCATGAAGTTCTTTGGAATGGAGATAAAAACTACATTTCATTAAGTGGGTGTAAGGCAATTGAAGTAGAGGCCGAGGAAGGAAAATGGGGTTGGCCCTCCATAAATTAATGCTGTGAAAGAAGGAAATTTCCCTACTCTCTGGATTTGTGTAGAATATCCAGCATTGAGACCTTTCATGTTTCAGGAGCAGTTTCTTCTCTGTCCCATTGTCTTCTCACCAGAAAAAGAGACCATTTTAGGGGTTGTTTAGAAGAGGCCACTTGGGGGGCTCTTGGAGGTGGGGTGGACTTGAAAAAGAGACAGATGTAAAAAGGGTTTAAGCCTATTCATGTTTGCCTTTCATTTTCCTATAAATGGAAGGATGGTGTTCATGCCAGTGCCCAGGCCAGGGGAGCTGGCACAGCAACTCAGAATTGCCAGGCAGCTGAGACCTTTCATGGTGGCAGCTTTCTCTCTATGTGTCCTAATAGGAGTTTGAGTTGAGAAAAAAATAAGGGATGGGAAGGCAGGGATTTTGACACTAGCAGAACAATTGCTACCTTTTTCTCCATGACAGCACTTGGCTGATAGACAAACAGAACAAATCTACTTGGAGATTTTATCCAAGGGCCTTCCTAGCTTAGATTATCTTCAGTAAACACAGGAACAGAGAGCTCAAGGGTAAGGCTGCTCAGCTTTATGTCCCCGAGGGTCAGCCATCTAGGGGTTTGGGAAAAGGAGACGCTGTGCAGATGGCTGTAGCTCCAAAAAGAAGGTCTTATGGAGACATGTTTAAACATTACAGTCTGAAAACTTGTTTCTCCAGACCAATGGAACACTATGAGTGCATCTTTGCGAAATGCCCCCAGAGCACCTGGTACCCAGGGAGTACTCCCAGGTGCCATGCAAACATTCATCAAAAGCAGCAACTGTCAGCTTTGAAGATGCTACTCAAGGTGTCAGACCAACATGCCTCACATATTAACCCTTACCGAGCCCCTCCCTAAACTCTGAAATTCTCCTCTTCTTGCAAGAATTGGGTAGCGTGTTGCTATTTCATAAGTAAAAGGAATAAATTGTTTCATTTCAGCTTTTTCTGTCACATGTCTGGAAATGTCCACCAATTCCATGAATGTCCTTTGAGGCTCAGGAAGTTGGTGGTACCAACCATCAAAGTTCATGGTAGATATTAACATTACCTTTGCTAAGCACATCTTGGAGGAAATATCATGCGTGAGGGGAGTCATTAAGCAGAGCTTGCTACAGTGGTCAGGACACTGTTATACTGACAGTGCCATCAACTGTATTTCTTGTTCGCTTTGCCATGTGCCAGCATGTGTTCATACGTTGTAACAGAGGAAGGACCAGAGCAGTGTCCTCTGCTGAATGCTATTGTAGCAGCACTACCAAACAGAAACATTGCTGCGGGCCTGGCTAGTGAATCAATCCCCAGAGAAATGTGAAAGCTCATTTTGTAGACAAATTAAGAAACAAGGTGCTTGCCATGAAAGAAAGGGATGGTGCAAGGCTGGAGCAGTTGGGATACGGTCCCCCAGGGGCGGGCCGCACAGGCTGGAGTCACAAGCAGCTTGATAGCTATTCCAGACCATCTCTTTGTGAAATCCCTCTGCAGGAGGAATAAATGATGTATGAAATGAAGACAGCCCGACTCCACAGGGAGCACAGAGAGGACACTTCCAGCTGTAATGTGTGGTGTCTGATGGGTTTTGGCTGTGACCCCTGGGCACAATTTCTATTCAGCTGTATGGAAGCCAAACAGCCTCCTACAACCCTAAACACCAGAACCACACACTCTCTCCTTCTCCCGCCAGGAACACTCTCTCACTTAACTTTGCTTGTAAATGTCTTTTATCACAGACACTTCTCCACCTCGACACCCCGACAGCCAGCTATAGTGGTGACACCTCGTAATTACAGTTATCGGGCAAGATGTATTGCAAAATCTAGTGATAAATCACTTGAGTTCTGTGAAATTACTGTCACCAGCATACTCAGGGCTTCTGAGTGAGAGGACAGCAGGTGTGCTGGCCCTTAAGGGCATCCAAACACTACTTTTTAACATGACTTCAGCTTCCGTAATCCAGGTGGGATTTTAATTTTATGCTAGGAAATTTATATCCCTTCAAGTAGCACTAGAGTCATGATCAAAAGCTTAATATTTTAAGCTTCCAAATGTGGACTGTCTCAGTAGTAGATTATTGTGAGAAATTATTTGCTTTAGAAAGCTCTACCTCTAGCTCTACCTGTTTATTACCAAGCATGCTTGTCGAACAACTCTTCCTAAGTGATCTTGGTGTATGTTAAAACACTTAAGAGTGATGTTGATTTAATTGATGACATGCTAATTTAAAATGGAAAATATTGGAACAAAAGAATTAAGAATAGAAGGGCCATGTGTTTCAAATGGAAGTTACATCCAACAGTTTTCACCGTGGGCATTTATACCATAGCTGTGAATCTACTTAAGCAGTTATTGTCATGGATCTGCTGTGCTATCTAAGTCTGGACTTCTTTTTATCTGCATATTTCCCTCTACTCCATTTCTCTCTCCTGAGCCTCAGCTGTACAGTTCCCTTGGGAACGACTCCATCTAACATGGCTGGATGTGTGGGACTGAGGCAAGCCAAGTCTCACAGGACCTGGTTCCCTTAACCACTGAATCCCTAACTCCTATTGTGCCATTTGTTGGATTCCTGAAGTTGAAGCCACAGCACATATCTGTCACACTGCTCTGCCGGGGAATTTTGTGGGAAATAGCTCTGCAGTTTCAAGTTGCCTTCCTACAGAGGAGGGCAGACAGATGTGAGGGCAAATAAATGGCTATGGGCAGAGACAGCCACACAGACTGTTCGCTTCTCACTCTGACCTGGAGAGCAGTGTTAGATTGAGCAAATAAAGACATGGAATATGTAGTAAATTTTGAAGGCCAGATTTTTTTAAAAAGCTAATCATTTTAGCATAAGCATATTCCATGGGATATTTATCATTTTCCTTTACCATAGATACCTTTCTGCCTGAGTCCTCCAAGAACTGGCAATGACATTGATGCCTCAAATCCAAACCAAACTGGCATCCTGCTTGTTTCTGGCACTCTACTCCACTCTGCCCAACATTTATTGATTCCTTCAGCCTCTTGCTATTCTAGAGCTCTCTGGCTGCAGGGTCTACATATAGGATATTGTATCTGCCAAGCCTATAACTTTAGCTATCCACCTGCCTAATCTTTATTTCATTTAAATATTTACCTGCATTTTAATGCTTTCTTCTCATTGAGGGGCATCTTGTTCTTCAAAATTTTACAACAACCACCGTTGCTTTCTCCCCAAAGCCTTGCTCTGCTGTTTCCTTTTCTCATGTCATATATTACCTAAGCACTCTATATAGCTTCACTGTTTATTCTATTTTTACCTTTTTTTTTTTCTGAAACGTGAGCTCCAAGATGGCAGGGATCTATTATATCCTAAGTTCCATGAATGACTGAAGTAAGTAGGTGCTAAACAAACAGTGGGGGGGGGGCAGGGAGATGGCTCAGTAGAATAAGTGCTTCCCTGGCAAGTGCAAGGGCCTGAGTTCAATCCCCGGTTCTGCCAAAAAAAAAAAAAAAAAACAGTGGGTGCATGGATGGCAGGGAATTTGCTTTCGTTCCCAGCCTTATTTATATTACTTAAATTCTTTGTGTTTATAACTTGCCTTTTGCATAAACTGATTGTGCTAGTCTCATTTTTGTTATTGTAACAAAATAAAAAAGTTACTCCTAAAACGAAGAAAGGCTCATTTGAGCTCACAGTGGTGGACGTTCAGCTCTTGGTTGGTGGACTCCATTGCTGCAGGCCTGTGATCACATGACAGCTGGAAACATTTGGGGGAGCAAATTGCTTACCCCATGGAGGCCAGGAAGTGAATAAAAGAGAGCAAGAGGTCAGGTCTCAGGATCCTCTTGGAGTACACATTCCCAGTAATCACCTCTAAAGCATTTCAACAGCTTCCAATAGTTCTCTGGGCTGGGATCTATGCCTGTATCATATGGTGCTGTGTGGGGCATTCCACATCTGAAGCAGAACACTAACTTATATTCTAGACTTTTGCATAGCCAAGAGTCCTGGCTTCTATGAAGGACATCTGTTGGATGACAAGAGTAGTCACTTCTCCCTCTGACCATTTATTTATTCAAGCCTGTTTTGGGTAGCTATGCATTTTGGACACTACAGTAAATACTGGATATATATACACCAGAATTAGCTTAGGCCTCACTGTTGAGCTCTCACAGCTCAACAATTGGACCTTGGTCAACTTACTTACACTTTGTAAGTATCAATTTCCTCAGCATAATCTGGAGAAAGGAACAGTGGTAACTTCATGATTTTGTTGTGCAGGTAAAATGATTTAAAAAGAGTAATCCTTGGCCTATCTTCAGTAAGTAGCAGTACATGGACAGTCAGAACTCTTTTGGTGGCAAATGTGGACAACGTTTTCTGAAGCTGTGAGGGGAAGAATTTGCACGGTCCTGTGTGTCAGTCTGCAATAAATATGAAACTTGTCAAAAAATAACTTGAGATATATTGTTGGAGATGCAATGATAAGATATACAAAGTGAGTGGGTGTTGGGAGCTGTCCCGGCCGCTCCCCTAAGATGGTGCCTGTTTCCTGCTTCCGGGTTCTTGTTACCGCGTAAACAGCCTTGTAAAATGTGTGTCTGCCTGGATACTGATGATTCTGACCTATCAGCTTATGATCCTTGCTTTAACTTGATTGGCTGCCCAGATCCTATAGAAGTCTGTGACTCTACCCCCAAGAGGAGAGAAGAGGAAGATAGACGAGGGTGGAGGATCTTGTTAGATCCAATTGCGCTGTACACAATAAATACTGAGAGCTGACCCACAAGTGATAGACTGTTATTGATATGGCACCGAACAAGTGGGTGATGCAGAGAAGGGAAAGGAAGGGCACATGACTTAGCAGGCAGAAAAGAACAATTTAGGAAAATACCAAAGTACAGTTTTTGTTACTATTACTAGATATTACTAAAGCAGCAGTTGGTGATAGATAGCAATAATAGCCAAGACATTCCCAGTGGGCATCTTCTCAGGAGCATATCAGGTCATACAGAGGAGCTTGAGACCTTTCCTTTGATACTTCAGCAATGGGTAAGGCATCATAAATTTTGCACTTCTGAAATGTTAGTCTGGAAGAAAACTTAAAGAGCAGAGTTTGGTGGAAGGAAGATGAGCAATTGGGAAATAATTAAACAGATGAAGAAGTAGCCTGGTTAGGATTCCAGAGTCGATAGCTTCCTGGTGCTTCTTCTCTGTTTTTTTTTCCTAATACTTTTTTGCTTTTCCACAAGCCTTGCAAAGAGACTCAATTCAGCTGAGGGGGCTTTGTTTAGGGGAAGAGTTGATCTAACAAAGATCAGCTACCATTTCAAGCTAAAACTGAGAAAAAGGGTAAAGAATTCTTGACTCAGTTTTGGTTTTCCCAGAATAAAGGCAGGTATAAGACAAGCCTTGTCTTTCTAAAAAAAAAAAAAAAGTTTTGACTTCTTTTTCTTAGGCTTCTCTCCTGATGATTAGAAAATGATCGTGTACAGTGTTAATGTGGAAAGGTGGGAAAATTTATTTATTTTTATTTATTTAGCGGTACCGGGAATTGAACTCAGGACCCTGCGCTTGCCAGGCAAGCGCTTATTCTACTGAACTATCTCCCCAGCCCAAAGGTGGGAGACTATAAAAGAAAAAAGGACTTTCAGAGTAAGAAAAAAAATCTATAGTATACTGAAAGATTAGAAAGCTATAATCATTTTGTTAATCTTTGCTTCCTTAGGTAACTGGAGAAGCCCATTTCCAGTTCTCTTGTGATATAAAGTGAAACAACAACAAAATACAACAGCATAACAGCAATAAGGACAACCTTCATCCAGGTGTCCTTCTAAGTTTTGAGTTTAAAATCACTGCTGTTTTCCTTCTAACTGGTCAGTGCTTACTTCATGTCGATGGTGGCCTGAGGTGAGTTGTGACACTGAGCAGTTTATGGATACAAAGCTGCAGGACATGTTCGCACCTTTTGTTTAGACACCAAAATCATATTATTCAGGAAAATTTTTATTTATTTATTGTATTTTTTAGGAAAGGGTCTACCGGGTGTTCAGGGTTTCACTACTAGATTGGACTAGTAGTGATCCGCCTATTTACAGCCTCCCAAGAGTTGGGATTACAGGTAGACGCCACCATGCCCAGTCTCAATTGCCATCTCAGCGCATTCTGGGTTGGGGCCCAGCCCTTAATCTGCTGAGCTATTTGGCCAGCCCTCAGCTCTGAATTTCTACAGATACATTTATTAAAGTAAACTAAAACATATTCATAAGAAAATATTACCATTTTGTATTTAGAAAGTTACATTTATTTTAGTTATATTATTGTTATTACTATGTGTTTATTTATTATTTTTAAATTTATGTATTTGGTACAGGGTCCCACTACACATCTCAGACTCATAGTGATCCTGCTGTTTTCAGATCTTCCTGTTTTCAACCTCCTCAGCACTGGGATTACAAATGTCTGTGCCACTTTGCTCAGACTCGGTACCTGGCTCAGCACACTTGCAGGTGGGGCCGGTGGTACTGGGGATGGAAGCCCGGGTCTTTCCACTTGCTTATGCAGGTGCTTAGTTGGCTGAGCTATCTCGCCTGCATTATTTTTATTTAATTTATTTTGTTTTGTTTTATTTTCCAGTGTTAGACATCCAACTCCAGGAATCCTGCCTTTTAGGCAAATACTTTACCCACAAGCTGTGTGTCTGTCCCCAGCAGTTTAGTTTTTCTTTCCTGTGTTGCTCATTCAAGGAATCCGTCATTTTTCTAATCTCCTCTATTTTTGTATCAATGGCTTCCTTAGAAGCAGTTATAAATTCTTTTACTGCAGTGTTTTTTTCAGATTGGGTTTCCTCCCTATATTTCTTTTGTAGTTGTTTCTTTACTTCATCTGCTATGAGTTCTGAGAGTTCTTTTTTATTTCAGAAAAGAATTCCACTCTGATTTCCTCTATGACTTTCTGCTGTTGCTTATTTACTATTGACACTATTAATTCATGCATTTGAGCTGAGCTAGTGTCCTCTGCACTTGTTCTGGGTGGGCATTGGGTTTCCTCCATATGTTTCTGCATTTGATTCTTTACTGCAGATGTTATTAATTCAGGCATTTCTTTTTTCATTTCCAATCTGAGTTCCTCTATACTTTTCTGTTTGTTTTTGTTTTTTGGCGGATCCGGGGATTGAACTCAGGCCCATTGCACTTGCCAGGGAAGTGCTTATTCCACTGAGCCATCTCCCTGACCCTCTATACCTTTCTGCAGCTGTTTCTTTATTTCAGAAGCCGTTGACTCATTGCTTTCAGCTGTGTGATTCCCAATTTGTTCTGTGTTAGTGTCCTCTGCACTTGTTATGGGCAGGCTTGGGTTCTGAGGTTGCATTTTGTTCCTTCTCATTGTCATTTTGTGTAGCACTGTCTTTTGACCTTTGTTGTAGATCTTTTTTGCAGTTATAACCTTAGCACCTACTGAAGTTCAGGTGTAGATCTACAAAGTTTGGATTTATCCTGCTGTGCCTGGCTTGGGTCTGGCTGCTGTGCTCAACTCCTTCCTGCTGCTGCCCTTGGTGATGAACCTATTGTGCTCCTCTGGCAAGATGTTCTGCTCCTGGACTAGCTGGGTGGTTCTATCCCCTATAGTCTCTGCAGGGATTGCAGCTGAAGGGTTTCACCCCAGGCCTGTATGCCAGACCTGAGCTGAATCTAGGGGGGACAAGGTGGAGTAGGGGGGAGAGGCAGCTCTCCCACATACTCACTGGACCTGGACTAGGACCGGATGGAACTCGATAGAAATTCCTACTCTGTGGGTGGGATGTGTGGGGGGTACTAAGAAATGATGGGGGGTGACCCAAGAGGGTGAAAGAGGGTATCACCCATGCTGCATCTGGGCTGGGACCAGTAGGTCATGCCAACACAGGATAGCTGGAAGCTCTCCCACACACTCATCGGGCCTGGGCTAGGACTGGATCTGGGGATTCCCGGAATGCGGCAGAAATTCCTACTGGGCAGGCAGGGCAGAGGATGTGCTGCAGAGTGGTGGGGGAATGTCCCAAGGGGTGGAAGAGGGTGTCACCCATGCTTCGCCTGGGCTGGAACCAGTAGGTCCTGCCAGCTCAGGGTAGCTGGAAGCTCTCTCACACACTCACCCGGCCTGGGCTAGGACTGGGTCTCCCAGCAGTTTAGTTTTTAAGAAAATGGATCAAAGCTTGAAATTTCCATGACCCTGCTTTTAAAGGTCCTTCTCATACAGCACATAAAGTGATAGCTTTGGTACAAAACTGCAAAACTGAGCGTAAATGGGAGAGACTTGGGTCAGTGTGAGAGGTGACCCAAAGCTGTGGAGAACAGCATCTCAGGATGCCTGCACCACGTGTCGAGACGGTCGTGCCAGTTGTCCCTGCTGACACAGCCCACTGGTAGCACAGTTAAAGAAATAGAAGATCTGGGGCTGGTGAGATGGCTCAGTGGTCTGAAGCACCTACTTAGAACAAGCTTAGCAAAGCACAGGGACCACGGTTCAATCCCCCAGCACCACATGCCAGCCAGCCCTGCCCCCTGGTGGGCTGAGCTGGCCACGCGCACGCGCACACACACACACACACACACACACATAAATAAATAAATAAATAAAATTAAAAAAAAAAAAAAACGAAACAGAAGATCACATTCTTTATCCTCCTTCTCTTGGTATGCCCTTGTCCCCCACAACAACCCTTCAGTAAAAGACAAAAGGACAGAAATCTCGCCGTATCTGTGTAACAGCACAGTGTAAGGATCAAAGGGGAAGAGGGGCTGAATGCTGTTCATACACAGTAGGAATAAATCCATTGACTAAGATCCAAAAGTGGGGCTTTGGAACAACCAGAAAGATTATTTATCAAGAATATATTTCAAAGAAAAACTATGTCATTATTTCCAGATTCCAATAAATAAAAAATGTGATGAAAGTACTGTGCCTTAGAGGTTTTTATCTGTATTCCTACATTACATATCTTTGTAAAATAAAGGTAAAAATCTAAGTAACTTTTCATTTGCATTATTCAGAAGCAAAATCTGCATGAGAGTAGAACAAAGACATGTTTCTACTGTGTTGACTCCTTTCCAGCAAGGTGTCAGTATTATTTTTAATTATACCTTTACCATTCTCCCGCCAGCATCCTTCTTATTGATTGTGCAGCATGAATTCAATATAACACATCTTGTTTCCTGGAGCTGCACTATTTTCTCCATGCCAGAGCAAGATTGCACCACAATCTGCACATTTTTCTTAGTGAGACTGTAATATTATGCACCCATATACCCAGACTTAGATATTATGGTTAGATATAACATTAATTTTACTAAAGCTTCCCACAGAAAAGATTTTTTCTTTTCTTTCTTTTTGTATTTATTACAGGGTCTACAGGGCCTCACTACACAGATTGGGCTTGTAGTGATCCTCCTGTTTTCAGTCTCCCAAACATTGGGGTAACAGGCATGCACCACCATGCTGAGTCTCAGTCACCATCTCTGGCCCCAGAGGCAGGGCTGGCACAACATGCCAGAGATTGAACCCTAGTCCCTGAGTCTACCTAAGCAGGTATTTTAATTCACTCAGCTATCTGGCTGGCCCCCACAGAAAAGATTTTCATCATGATTAAAGCTATGTATTTTATTTATTTATTTATTTATTTTTTTTTTTTTTTTTTATTTTTTTTTGGTGGAACCAGGGATTGAACTCATGCCCTTATGCTTGCCAGGGAAGTGCTTATTCCACTGAGCCATCTCTCCAGCCCTCATTAAAGCTATGTAAACCCATGTATATGTTGGACATTGTTGCCACATGAAATGATAAAATGGCCTGGACCTGAGGTTCCTTAGGATATAGGTGGAGATTAATGCTCTTAGCCTCAGTTTCCTTGTCCGTAATATTCTGCTTTAGAGAATATATACATAGCCATTTATCATACTATAGATGTCCAATAAAACTTCTGTCTTTCCAGCTGATATCTTCCAGCTTCTTAGTGGGCTCTGAGGTGCAGATAAAATTAGAGAGCACCCTCAGGTGCTTCAGGGTGACACCTGGGTGCCCGAGGCTAATGACAGTACAAGTCTTTTTCTCAGCAGCTTGGCACCAGCCCCATCAACTCATTATTTCAGGCAGCCAATTCTGTATTACTGTTCACCTTTAATTAGAATTGTTAATACTTTGTAGATTGGGTCCTAATGGAGGGATTTCCAGTGCATAGTCACAGTACATTTTGCAATGTGCTAGAATGTAGGAGAAATAGTCTTCCTAAATCACAGGAGCATCCTCGGTTGAGATTTGGCTTGCAGAGGTTCAAACTCTTGACTATCAGGGAACTAACAAATCAGGCATCCAAGAGAGAAACTTCTACCACTGAAATTTTATGAAAGTTAATGGCAAAATGGTTCAGCCAAAACAAATGAGCAAAAATCATTTTTGTAACCATTTTAATCAATCAGTAATCTAGAGCTTCTCAGTTTTGAGACTGCTTTGGTGGATAAATAAAACAGTTCGTGTTAAGAATGGATGGTAACATTTTGCAGTACTTTTCCTAATTAAACCCAAATTCCTTTTTAGAAAGCTATTGAGAGACTGGAAATTTTGAAGGCCTTGTGTTTTTTCTCATTTTTAATATCTGAGTGTGGCCCTCACTGGATATTTAATCACTCCTTATTTTAGCAAGAACCAGCTAGGTTATGCTGTGATAATAAACACTTCCCCAGGAGAGGCAAAATGAAACAGAAGTGTATTTGTTTATATTGTGAGTCGCATACTGGTCCACCAGAGCTCTGCTCTGTCACTCAGGGAGCCAAGCCAAGAAAGACTCCATCATTCTGCACCTTCACTCTGTGGAATAGAGGTGTGCTCAGTCCTAATAACAGGGCAAAGGGGTAAAATGAGAATCTCCATAGCTCTTCGTACTGCCTCAGACTAGAAATATTAAGTTATTTCTCTTCACATTTTATTAACAAAACTTGTCTGATAGCTCAGCCTAATTGCGAGAGAACTGAGAAATGCAGAGAAACAGATTGAGTGTCTGGTGAATATACTACATATTCTGCTTCTCTTGCACTGGCAATTTCTAAATCAGTTCACTAAGATTCAGCATTTATTTCCAGGAAGAAAAAAAAAAGTTGTCTTTTTTTTTGGGGGGGTGGCTAATTCACTGCTACTGTTTCCAATTAAAAGAAACAGTGAAGTTTATTTTTTCCCTAAAAAAGTACTAACCTTTCTTATTGGCTTTGAATTTCTTAATACAATCCAAAGTTTTCTCAGCTTTACATTTAATGAGTATTTTGCATCACATTTCATCTAACACTAACTTATTTGCTTTGGTGGAACTAACTTATCTGAAAAAAAATGCATTTTTTCTTTTACACAGCAACAAGCTTACTGTCAGTCTGATTAGCTGGTTCGCTAGGTCCGTGAAATGGCTGTCACAAATCCCCAGACCCCAAAGCTTCTCTTCTTAAGCAAAGGTCACATGATTTTAGTCTCATCTACCAACTTTCAGTAACAGAGAATAGAGGAGGAAAACATTTCTTCCTCTCTAGTCAACCAAGATCTTACACTTCCTAAGGAAGTCCTAGATATGAAGTTTGCATCCTGATTGTTGATGATTGATGCTGAGGAAATTGCATTTTTGTAAATCATCCTTTATGAAATGACAGTGCTTCCCAAGCAAAAAGTAGCTGTTACTATGCCCCCTGCAAAAAAAATAAGCATCAGCATGTGAAATTTTTGCTATGGGAATACAAGAATGGGCGAGCATGTGTGTGCAGGTGTATACTTTTTATAGTGACATAAAAATTGATTTCCAGGGGCCTCTATTTATGCCAACTAACTCTGATTGCTAAAATTCCTAAGTTCATTGATTTGTCAACATGGATTAGTTTTCCCTCTGGCAACTCATTTTGTGCTTTCCCTTCTGTTCCTCTTCTGTTTCTTGGAAGTTTTATTGCCTCACTTCTGAAATAAGTTCAGCGGGTGAGAGGGGAGTGGATCTGGGCATGACCTACTGACCACTGTCTCCAGGCTGAATATCAGTCATCTATGTGATATAAAAGACCCTCACATTCTCTTCTAGAAGGTTTGTGGAAAGAAGTTCTGGCATTATTTGCAATAAAGACTGGAAGACAGATTCTACAACATGTTTCCAAATAGACAACCTCGCTTTCTTCTGCAATGACAGGACAGACATTTTAGTGGGTGTTAAGCCCCAAATCACCCTGACAGATAGATCCATCTGGGAGCTTTGGCCTGTGGGATGCAAGTGTCCTGTGAAAGAAGTAGAGAACCATCTGTCTTTGTATCTCCCTGCTTTCTGCTGGTTGGAGTTTAGAGATGCTGGTTACGGCTCAGTTCTCCTCTTGGATTGTGAAGCATTATGAGCTGAAGATGGGGTGGTGAAACAGCAGGGCAGAAGTAGCCAGCTCCCATGAGAGGGTGTCTCAGTCCTCGTAGTCCCAGACCACTGTCTTCAGTCTGCGAGTCAGTGTGCATGTGTGCAGGTGTGCTTTCTTTGCCCTGTGAAATTTTAATTTTCTGCCACTCACTATCAACACAGGTTTAACATACAGCACATACAACAGTACTGATGAATGTAATGACCATGAAATCTTCATTTTTTTCCTCTCTAGCTATGCCTATGTCTAAATCTGGAGGTTGTTAAACATGTGGGAAAACAAACTACCATTTGTTCCCTGTTCTCTCACCCATCAAGTCTCAAGTAACTGACACTGCTTCTGAGATTCTGTGCATTAGCTTCGTTTTCTTCCTTAAGCCACTCAGATCTTCCTCCAGCTGCTTCTCCTGGCAAAAAGAGCAAGCCTTCTCCTCTTCATAGCTTTGTGTCAGAATCATTCTGAATGCAGGTGGGATTAGTCAGGAAAGAGGCTCCTATCTAGCCAGGAAGAAGAATTGGTAGCCACATGAGTCTTACTGCTTAAATGTTCTTTCTGTTGCAACCCTTGGCCAGACTCTTATCACCTTATTTTTCAACTGTCACCTTCGACTCTAGTCCTCTGACCCACGCAGCAGCTGGTTTACAGGTTAATCAAGTGTGACCACCAAGGAAGTGTACAACTGACTGATTGACTTATGTCTATTTCCTGACACTCAACTGGTGCTCCTCCTTCCCTCTTCTGTTCCACTAGTCACTTCTTCCTTCTGTTCCCAGACAGGGCTCTGCCCCAACTACTAGTACTAGCTTACATGTCTAGGTTACCTACGAGGGGGAAAGTGCCTCTTCATTCTTCTTAAGTTTCCTCACAGAAAAGGGATGTAGAGTGGGATTCTTAACCACTATTTATTAAAAAAAAAAAAGAAAAAAGAAAAAGAAAGAGACTCAGCTCCAAAGGGTAAATTGCGTGACATCACATGGACAGTCAGTGGCAGAAACAAAACTAAGAACCAGGTTTTCAAACTAGTAGGATTATCTAGGCTTAGGTTGCCTAAGGAGGCCCTAGTGCTCATGGTTTTCAAGGAGCACCCTTTAATGAGGATTCTGCTTGCTCATCCTCAGGTATCAGTGGAGCAAAGAGAAATCTTTGGGAGGATTTTTACCTTTTACTCTGACTAGCTGTGTGATTGTAGTCTGATTTTAACCTCTTTGAACCTCAATCCCTCTCTCCCTCCCTCCCTCCCTGCCTCCCTCCCT